>NC_133408.1:17612500-17967500 GCF_049350105.2 Macaca mulatta
CCCTCACTTCCAGCTTTTGGGGAGTTGGTTTTCACCATAGTTCACCTGATACTTCTATTTGCCAATCTAGTATTTATTCTGCCTCTTTTCCTGCAGACAGAAAGACAGAACCCTGATTTTGTTTGGGAAAGCATGATCCCTAGCTCTGGAGAGATACTCATTTTCCGTCTCTCTTGGACTGGCCATAGTGTACAGCTCTGGGCAATGAGATATAAGCATACTGGAAATTTCTTCCACATTCCCCTTCTCCTGCTGTGAACATAGATACAATTTCTGGACCAGCTACATGAGAAAACAAGCCTAAGGAAAAAAAAGCCAACACACTGAGGAAGGAAGAGGGAAAAGATGATAGTAACTTAGGTCCAGGCTGGCATTACTGAACAGCTGGAACCAGGCAAGCAACCGCTTACCTCTGACTTCCTTATTATAGGAGGAAAAAATTGCCTCAAATGTGTACAAGACACCTGGTGGTTCTGTATGTTGTTATCAGTAGTCTAGCACAGTTCTGATACCCTTGCAATGGTAGATACAGGTGTGCTAACAAGATTGCTCAATATCCTGATCTACCCATGTCTGACATCCCCAGGTGACTACTTAATGGAAGCAAAGGCTGTGATGAGTCCCTCAGAAGAGTTCAGTGTTTCCTCTAGATAACTCAGATTGAAGTGGAATATGGGAGTCAGATTTATTGACTTGACCTGGATTGTTAGATTAGAATTTCCATATCTCCACATTCTTCCAAAGAAGTAAATAAGTGAAATTTATTTCATGGGAAGTAAATTTTAAAAAGCCTAAGATTTTGGGAATGCAACAAAAATGTGCAGTGTAGGCAATGACTTTGTAGTCTGAAAACTCATAACACTCTGGCACACTCAGTGTCATGAAAGAGTTAATGTAACCTTCAAAGTTGTCTGATTTAGAATGAAAGTAGTTTCAGCTAGTCAGAAAATCTTCCTCGATACTTATAAAACCACCAAACAATTAACATAAGTTCACATGCCTATGGTGAATAAAGTAAATGAGAAGAAAGACTAAAGGAATTTTAATGAGCTACACCTTAATCATTCCCCCAAATAAATCTAATAAAGTGTCTCTCTTTAACTTTCATTTGATGTTTTTTCTTCCCCTAACTAACTGTTTCAGCTACCTACGTGTGGTGGATACATACATTTGTCTTTGAAAAAGGCTTAGTTACCATTTCTCTCATAATTCACAGTTCTTCTCCTTTGTTTCTAAGTCTATGAGCAGATACCAGGATTTATGTTTATGGATGCACTCTGATATTTGGCTGTCAACTTTGCCTAGAGTTATGTTAACCCAGTGATAAGAAAGGATATGATAAGCCAGGCAACAGAGTTGAAAGGATCCACTGTAAGTAGGAAAAGAAAAGCCAAAAAAGCAAGTGTTTGGGGTCTTTTGAACTTACCCTTAAAGTTATTGTACACACAAAAAGATACATTTTTTTTTAGAATGAAGTACTAATCCGTACTAATTAGGGAATTCTTACTAATTAGTACTAATTCCCTACAATGTCTTGTAGGGATATAATGACTTCAATAGAAGTCATTCAATAGAAAACAACTGAATGCCCTCCTCCTCCATCTTTACAATAAGTGTGTTGGAATGTTTTTCTTCCTGACGGAAGTGTGCCAGTGAGTCTTCTGGTGGTAGCCAACGCAATGAACATGCTGCAGTGTCAGCCCAGTTCTGTAACTTCAAAACTGTTCCAATATTGGTATTCCTGGAAAATATGTGCAAAGAACAGAACAAAGTCAGCCTGAGAAAGAGGTCAAAGGAGTGAGGCAAAACAGAGCATAGATTTTATATTTTTTTCTCTGGATGAAAGCAAAATGCATTAATATTAGTTATGACCCCTTGGAATTCACAGGCATTTTCTGTTTCAACTCAAGTTCTGTTCAGCTAATCTCATGTTATAAGTAAAGATTTTTTTTCTTTTAAGCATCCAGCATCCATTTGACTCTTGTGTCATTTGAGAGGAAAGTGCATTGTTTATTGAGCAATTTGCTGGTCAGCCTGAAACATTGGCAATAACACATTCTAAACCTATAGGACAGGTGTTTCATAAAAGGAACAGATTGACATCAAATAGGCCATGAGGGATTCATACATTGATCTTCCCCTGACGTTTCATCTGAATTAGTTAAGACAGCTAGACTAACAATGATTCTAACGGGAAAGATAAAGAAGACCAAGTGGTGGAGAAGCAGCAATTTAAAGGTTTAATTCTGATTTTCCTGTTTATATCAGTTATAAATTTAGATAATTGGAGGTATTCAAAAGAGAACAGCTCTGAGTGCTTTTGATGGATTATGGCAGGTCATTCACCTCCTAGATTTTATTGCTTAACCTGAGATAGCACAGCAGTCCTCCTTGTCAGAAAAAGGTTTTGACAGTGATGGGCATTTACAGCAGACCACCATCAGTACATTAGCTCATGTATTCATTGATGCCATAATAGAAATTTTGGCAGTATTTGTCACTCGTTCTACCTTTTCATCAATACTTCCTTTGAAGCAAGTTCCCTAAGACAATATCTTTCACTAAGATCCTGAAGGGCAAATAGGTGCTGTATTTAATCAAGGGCTAAATTATATTCCTTCACTCCCACCCATTCTATATTCTAAATCACAGAGATTTTTTACAGATCTCTAGGATGGAATTTATTTTTCTTACGTAAGAAAAAATAATCCCATCCATGTGAGTCCCACTCTAAACCAACTACAGCTAGGTCAGGGTTGTGGTATGAGAAGAGAACTTTTAATATGCCTATATTTAGTTAAAAACCATCTAGCAAAGGCTTAGAATAAGAAGCTGAAGATGATTTAACCATACAATGTCCATTGGCCTGGCATGAAACTCTGACATACGTATGAACATTCATGAAAGCAAATCCATGGTCTACACAATAAATACCCTGATTTGATCATTATACAACATATGTATGTATTGAAACATCACATTGTCACATTTTTCCCCAATAAATATGTGTAATTACAATGTGTCCATTAAAAAGTAGTTTTTAAAATGCGGCTCATTCTTATTTACTCAAGGGGATCTAAAATACGGAAATTTTTCCAATAATGAAAATAATATTGAAATGTTTCATTCGGGATTAGAATCTTTTATGGAACAGTTTCGAGCAACATTGTCACCGAGTGAACCAGTATCTGTGTGATTTGGGAGCTTTTTCTGGATAGCTCTGTGGATGAACCCTGGATGTCTATTGAAGATTCCCTTCCAGCAATAAGTAATCATAACTTTATGCATGTAGCTATAGTGAGCGATTAAAATTAAGAGGTTTAGTGTCAGTTTTAACTAGTCAAGTTACTTAATTTCTAAATCTCAGTTGTCTCATCTTGAAGGTGGAGATAATAACCATTTTAAGTAAAATATGTAGCACAATAGCTGATAATCTGCATTTTCAGTTATTACTAGTAATGCAATGTAGCTCAGAAGTCCACAAACTTTATCTATTAGGTTAGAAAAATTGGCCCTCACTTTCAGGTTTTCATACATATTATGTCATCAAATGGCAAACTGAGAGAGGAACATGGCCATCAAGTAATTCTCTCCCTGACTTAGTAATTTCCTTTCTGTTTCTCTGTCCATAATACAAAGAGTCGGGGGCTGGGGGGGTGGTGCACAAAAGTCCTCATATGGAAAAAAATACAACCAAGTTATTCTTCCTCTTGACCATACTTAGAGAAATGATAAGTAGACTCTGGTTAATTCAAAAACATTTTATGATAGGATAGCAAAATGAGATTTGTTTCAAAACTTACCCTGGAAAAAAAGGATTTATAATGGACAAATGTATATGTTTAGAAGATTAGACCATATCTTGGAATCTGGCTTTGTGAACCATACATGTTAGAAAACTCAACCCTCTGCCTGTTCCTTCAACTTCCATTAAATATAATGTGTTTGTTCATAGCAGCTTACAGAACAGTAATATGGACAGGTAACAGAACCATACTACAAAGAAAAATTATTTAATAGTAAACAATGTGTTTCCCTGTCTAAAATGGAGCAGCACGTGGGAGTCAAGATTTTTGTCTACCTCCTTTCTTATCAATAGATTACATAAAGCATCCCCCCTTGTTTTTAGGAAGAGTCAGAGTGGAAAAGGACGTCAGTATTTCAGGCCTGAAGGAAACCTGTTGAAGCCTGTAGGGGCTTCTTTGATTGGCTTTTGCTTAGGTGTTTTCTTTCCAATTATTATGTGGTTGTGCTGGTATTCACTGCAGAATACAGCTATTCTGTGCTGGGAACTTTTGAAATGTATCTGTTCTAATTTTCTTGCAATTAGAAAAAAAAATGTGGACTTTGAGAAAAAACACACAAATAGTTTTAAATTTTAAAATACCATTGTAAACCAGCCTTTCTAGTCCCATTCAGAATGTCACAGGATTATACTCTGATTTCTTTATAACCTGATACCTGATAACACTGATGCCTTCCTGGGTGTCTTGAATGTGTCTAAACAAGATCCTGATTTGGAAGGTCTAATGAGCTTTTATATTTCATTTTTATTTTTTCTGTTTGGAAGGAAAATGTGCACTGCTTGCTTTGTGGCAAATCGGGGACCTCGGAGGCTGATATTAAGAACTCTCTGCTTGTTAGTTGTGACTTTCTTTCCTGAAACAACCATTAGTCAAAGTCTTGCTGAGTGACTTAATGAAGTAAAACCATTGCAAATTTATATACTTGAGAATTCTTTGCTTGCTAAAGGTCAAATGTGAAGCCATTATTTTTATTTGACTCACCAGCCTCTATTGCACTTATTAACAGTTCTCATACTGTTTCGTAGAACCACAAGAGTTTGTAAAGTAAATTTAAATGGTTGCTGAAAGTTAGATAACTAGAAATATTTTGTAGAATATATAAATACATTTTCCTACTTCCCGATATCTGAAAACCACTAAATGGGTCAAGTTACCTTCCAAATACGTTAAATACTGCTTCGAGGTGTGCCCATCGTGAGCTGCTTCTTCCAGGTGTCAAACCATACATTGTAGTGTCATTGTGAGAGCACAGAATTCAAAGGAGACATCATGAGCAATTCTCATCCACCAGCCCTCCTTTCTTCCCACATTCTTCTCAATCATGGAATATTTCTATCACTAGAAACATTTCTTCAATGACAGAAGGAAAGGGAATAAACCAGAAGGAAATAGGCAATAAAAGCTTCTATATTAGTAAATGTCAAAAAGTTTAAAACTACATTAAGTATGGGTCAAACTCTTTTAAAAGCCAAAAAAGGGTACCTAGGAATAATACGGTAGTCATCGGGGAAGCATGGAATTAATGGAATGTGGAGAATAGAAATGAAACCACAAAACTCATTTTCCAAACAGTAAAACTTCCCAAATGTCCCATCTCTTCCTAAATGGACAACAAATGCCTGTTGTAGCCTTTTTTTTTATGTCATTATTTATTGTTACTGTTGTTTGTTTGTTTAATTTGTCTCTGTTCTTATCTGTAAAGGCTTTTCCTCAGATACCTTTACCCCAACCATCTGTTCTCCTTTCTGTTCTATGAATCCCATGATGCCAAGGACTATGTTTTATTAATTTTTGAATTTCTGCCTCTGAGCATAGTGAATAGAAAAAGCAAACAAATGGATGGTTGTTAGGAGAAAATGGAAATGTGCCACTTGTAAAAGATAGCCCTTTATTTTTTACAAATTAAATATTACATAGTATTTTGAATACCATTGTGGAGCACACTTTGCTGCCAAAGATAGTAAATATAAGAAGTCTTTTATATCAAGGGATGATTCCAACACATGTAATAGTACTGAGTTCCCACTCTAGCCAAAGGAGTCATGGTGCAGTAGAAGAAGAAAGGGACAGGGAATTAGAGAATCTTCCCTTCATATGCCAATTTCACCTCCTATTAACCAGTCAACCTTCTACTCATGCCTTAACCATTTCAGACATTGATTTCCTAATCCACAAAATGAGGTACCCAGTAAGGGATAAGCCATATTTTTATATGTAAACATTTCCAATAGAATTCCAGATACATGTGTTAGATGAATCTGACCCTTGCATGGAATAAGACACTTATCTGCTGTGTGGTCTGGAGCAACCGACTCAGCCTCTCTGATTCTTAGTTCTTTAAAAACAGTATCTCCAAACTCTGGAGCCCATTTTATTGAAATTTTATGAAAATAAAATATCATTTTTTAATCCAGTTAAGTTAACCTTCAACAAGCATGATTACATATACACCCAACTGCATTTTAGAACCAATAGGAAGCTATCTAGCACTCAGATGAGGCAAATAAATTGAACATAAATTACAGGAGGAGTAAGGCAAAGCTGTATTAAGAGGGAAAATGCTAGCAAAACTTACAAGTGGTTCAGAGTACTTTAAATCATTTTAATTCATTTTCATTCTACAAACATGTACTGATTATTTATAGTGTGCCAGGATCTACTCTGGGTTGTAAGAACAAATCAGGATTAGGCTTTTCCACAGAAATTTAGTTTTGAGATTATTGTGCTCCTGGGTGCTTCTCAAAACAAATTACATTGGTGTTGTTCAGTGGCTCCCAACCTGGGGCACTACTAACCCCAAAGATCTTTACCTTGTCACCTAGCCTTCCTGGACTTCCACCTGTTCATTTATCAGATGATGGTCCCTTCCAGCTTAAGTGCTTTAAGAGGGACAGTCGACAACACTGCTATAGTCATAAACCCATAGTTGGGCCTGAGCTCACGCCCTGCTTCTGGGTCTACTATCAAGACATTCCTGAGCCAAAAGAGCCTGCAGCATTGTTCTGATTGCTACAAATCAGCATTAAATTAGGCATTTATCATATGTGAAAAGACACGCCATCTGCAGATCTCCAGCATTGTGTAAAGTTGTCACGGACAATATGCTACTTGGCAATCTGCACATTGAACAAAAAATGGGAAAGTTCAATAGCAACCAGAAATAAACTTGGGCTTTAGAATTTCACTTCTTAGATGTAGTTAGTGTTTGGCCAGTTCCCAGAACATTACCTTCCACTTATGAGAATGTAGAGCTAAGCAAATTAAACCGAAAAACGTCTTTTAACTTCCTACGTGAACAGGAAGGAAGGGAGAGGATGAACGTAATAAGATTCTCTGATCATAGGAAATTGGAATTTGCTATCTTGCTAGACCATTTTTCTTAATGCACATCTGAAGTTGGCAACATTTGCTTGGCAGAAAAATGAAATCATTCTGATTCAAAGAAACATGAAATGACTTGGTAAAGATTTTTCTAATGATGGTATAGGAGGTTTTATGCTGACAAATAAAAGGAAAATAGACCTTTCTTGTCAATTCTTAATGGATATAAATGGTACGCCGAATAATATAGACTTGAGTTTTTTGTGTGTTTAACACCTCAATATTTGATTACATCAGAGGTGAGTTAGTGCTATGTTTGGAATACAGTGAAGCATGAGTAATTTATTTTTCTGATTAGGGTTATTATACAAATTGTATTCTGAAACTCTGTAGTCCCACTGTAATGTGAAGGCCCCCAGGGGCTTCAAGGAATTATTACTGTAACAATTGCATATGTAAACTCTTTTCACCACAAAATATTAACAGGTTAAATGCTAATAGGCCTTTAAGATGGTTGGCTTGAGGTTTTCTTCATCTCCTGTTTGATGTTAAGCATTTGTTAAAAAAAAAATCAAAGAACTGGGGCTGTGTGAAGAGGTTGTTATTATCTTTCATCTTAGGGAAATAAGCAGAAGACAGTTGCAAAATTGCTTGGCCTTATTATCCTGTTTCTTTTTAATAAACTAGCTCCTTAATGAGCTACCGTTTTTCCTAAAATGTCTTTAGATGGAAGATTGGGACTGCTAATTGTTCTACTAGTTTTAACTATAAGGAAAAAAAAAAACAGCAATAGCAGAGAAATCATGAATAAACATTACAACTACCAGTTTTTAAGAGGATAAGTAAAACTCTGGAGCCAACTCTAAATACAACTAATTAAAACAAAAATAGGAAAGAAAATACTTTCTCTTAAAGTTGTCAGATATACTTATGTACATCTAAATGCATACCTAGCTATCTGGTAGTTTCTTCCATGTATCTTGTGAATCTGAACAATTTGGTAGCCAGTATAACGCAAGTCCCTTCTGGATGCCTTTCACTAACTCTTCCCCTTTGACAGCTCCATCTTTACTCTTATGCTTCTCCTGGGTACCACAGTTGGCAGCTCTTTCTCTCTCTCGATCACTCTAACATAGATACCTCTATACCTGACTTCCCTAAGAACTCCAGACCACCAATTCCAACTGCATTTTTAGAAATTTCGAATAGCTTCCCCGTTATTGTTTCAAACCCATGTGCAGAGCTGAGCCCTCTGTCTTCTACTGAAAGTTGTTCCTTCTTCTATGCTGCCTAATTCCATTAATGGGATTGACAGGCTTAGACCCTCCTGCTCAGACCAGGATGTTTAGATTCGTCGTTAACTCCTGTCTGTCCTGCTCCTCTTTCAACCATTTAGTGGCTGTCATAGTTAATCAAGCTGCTATGACAAAGGACCATAAAATGAATGACTTACAAACAATAGAAATGTATTTCTCATAGATTCAGAGGCTGGGAAGTCCAAGATCAAGGCGCTGGCAAATTTGGTGACTGGTGAGGGCCCATGAAAAAGGACCATAAAAATCAGTGACTTATAATCAACAGAAATGTATTTCTCATAGATTCTGAGGCTGGGAAGTCCAAGATCAAGGTGCTGGCATAGTTGGTGACTGGTGAGGGCCCACTTCATGCGTTGTAGATGTTCGTCTTCATCCTGATATGTCTTCACATGATGGAAGGACTGAGGGAGCTCTCTAGGGTCTCTTTTACAAGGACACTAATCTTATTCATGAGGCCCTCACCTTCATGACCTCATTACTTCCCAGAGACCCCACCTCCTAATAATATCACATTAGTGATTAAGATTTCAACATGTGAAACACAACCATTCAGTCTATATCAGTGGCTAAATCCTGTTGCTTCCCCTTTGAAGTCTCTTCATTCCATCTTCTTCTTTGATTTCTTCCATTTTACTTTGACTGATCCTTTCATCTCCATTCCAGGTGAGGTGCTCTGCCTGAAGGTTTCTCTGGTACCTCAGGCTGATTTCCATCCTAGTACCATTCACACTGCACTCTAACCTCCTTTACATTCCTGTCTCCATCTCCTAGCCAGAACATACAAGAGTTGCTCAATAAATGCTTTTTGCATTGACCTTCTCAGTCACCTCTCAACCTCACTTCCTTATTAACTCTTGCTGAGGCTATAGGTGACCTCTTTTGCCTGCTGTCTTTTACCCACAAACCAAGCAAAGGCAGTCATTTAATCACTAGTCAGACCACTTTCCTCATTTCCTACCAATTCCGTTCTCTAAATTGGACTTTCTAATCTCTCTGCTCTCATTCATTTTAAGGAGAAATGTCCTTACTTCAGCCTGTCTCTATAGAACTGCTATCTATTGTTAAGGAGCTTTTTCAAATATTTTCTCCAAAAACTCTTCCCAGGGTGCATCCTAGGCATAAATAACCTCCTTACATTCCACCTATATTCAAAAGCATTCTTTCCTACTTCTTTTATAGTATTTTTCTTTGGTCTTGTATTCAAGTTATTTTGCCAGGATTGATTTTCTTACTTGATCAGGTAGCGTGGAGAAAGTGACTTTCTCATCTCTCTGTCTCCCACATACACAAAAGGTGCAAAGTGCTATGTGTTCACTTACACTACTTTTACACTTGATTTAATGATTCTCAACTAACTGAGACACCGCCACAAAATAAAAAGCTTTAAGTTGGATTGAATCCTATTTACTCCAATAATCATTAAGAATAAACTCTTGACATTTTAAACAATACTGATGACATAAAATAATAATATGGGTTATATCTGCTACCAAGTGTTTCCAGTATGATTCATTGTGAAGTTGTGGAAAAAACCTAATTCATGGTCTGTAATACAGCATGAGATACTTTGTGATCTGGGTAGCATTTAGTCTTAATAATTAAATTTAGTCTTAATAATTAAATTCTTAGTGATTTATAGATTTCATTCTATAAAATTTAGTTAAGGAATTACTTGATACTCTAGCTTTCTTTTTGTGAACAATAGTAATATAATCGTTCTTATTTTATCTAAAGCCTGTTATCCAAGATTTTGAGAATTAATGAGAAAATACTTTGAAACATTTCCTCATTAATCCTCCAAAGACCACTCTGCAATAGACTTATATAAATGATTAATTAAGGATTAAAAGTCCTTCACAAAGAAGACTACAGCTCTGCACTATTCCTTGCCTAGCATCAATGAAAATTTAAAGTTATAAAATATAAAGGAGCTGTAAAATATTTTATTACTGCTGGCTCTAGGGGAAAAAGACAACACTGCTTTTTATTGTAAAAGCATAAATAAATATTGATCTTTGTCATGGCATATGGAGATATGGATTTCTAAAAGATCAGCCTGAGAAATACTTTAGCAAACTTTAATTCTAAATATAGTTGAAGGTATACTTTTCACTATACATCTTTTGAGATCTCATTTTGTGTTGAAGCCTTATTTTTGGAACTCATTTTATTTACATTCCTTTGAGCTAATGCTTGCTAATTTGTAGGTTATTAAATAGATTGTAATTTATCAGGTAGAGTATATTTTTGGTTCAGTGATTCTTCCAGGAAGCATAGCTGATGAACCCTAATTATTTCCCAAAAGCCAAAGGAATTGCCTAACTTTAGTTATTCAGTTCATGCATGTGGTAAAAGTTAAGAGTTTTCCAGAATGTTCTAGATTCTGTAAAAAATAAAGCATGCTTACAAGACTTTCCAAATCTGAGTCCAAAATGAACTCCAAAGAACATATTAGATGAAACTGCAGAAAAGCATAACTACATGATTTAATAGCACTAGGATAATGTGGGTGTAATCCCAACAGATTACATTTCCCTGGGCAATGCAATGCGAATAGCTGCAACATGTATAGAAAAAGCAGCATAAAAATCATGCATGCTGAATATAATTTGCAAAAAATGAATAAAGTGATGAAAAATGTACACCAGTAGGGGGTAGATTCTGATATCGTCAAAGCATCTGTGGAATCAAGATAATTACAGCATTCAGAACTTGGGACAATGAGACACAAATATATTCCTATAATTTCCTAAGAAATAATGGATTTGATGTAAAGAAAAAGAGAAGGGAAAGAGAGATTATTAGCTGCTACTGATTACTCAGTGCATGCCAGATATCACACCGAGCACTTTCAATAAGCTGTTGTGAAATGGCCAAATGATCCTATGAGGTAGGTATTATTAACAATATTTTTATACTAAAAAAAATTAGATCCAGATGCCTACCCAAAACCCAAGTGCCTAGTAGTTAACAACAGCCAGGAAAGACACACACACACACACACCCCTATATACATACACATACATACATATACATACAAACATACATTTGTATGTATGTGTATATACACATACATACAAACACATATACATATATCTACATATACATACATACAAACACACACACACATATATATATATATCTCCTCCCCTTGGGATTGTATAATAAGAACAAACAAACAACCCTTAGGTGTGACTCTGTGCCTAGTTGACAAAGGTGCCCTTTAAGAATTATATCACCGTTTCAGGCCGGGCGCGGTGGCTCAAGCCTGTAATCCCAGCACTTTGGGAGGCCGAGACGGGCGGATCACGAGGTCAGGAGATGAAGACCATCCTGGCTAACACAGTGAAACCCCGTCTCTACTAAAAAATACAAAAATCTAGCCGGGCGAGGTAGTGGGCGCCTGTAGTCCCAGCTACTCGGGAGGCTGAGGCAGGAGAATGGCGTGAACCCAGGAGGTGGAGCGTGCAGTGAGCTGAGATCCGGCCACTGCACTCCAGCCTGGGCCACAGAGCGAGACTCCGCAAAAAAAAAAAAAAAAAAAAAAAAGAATTATATCACCGTTTCATGGAACAGTGGGAGCTCACGTGCTTGCATTGAGTAGGCTGTTCAGGACAACCTGGACCCTCTAGAGGGCGGAGAGCTCGGACAGGTATTCCAGCTTTTCCAGCAGGGACTGTCAAAATTTTTCATAAAGAAGACAGTTATGAGCTAAAACAAAGAAACTCCAACATGAGGCGGTTTTTAGGAGTTAAAGCATGAGTTTTTGAGTCAGCCAGACTCCAAAATCCCAATGGATATTTCTGAGATTCAGTTTTCTTGTCTGCAAAGAGTACATCGTAATTGCTACCTTGAAAGGTTGTAAGCAGATTAAACTAAAAGAAACATATGAAGGGCTCAGTATGGTATTTGGGTCATGGTGGGCTCTACATAAATTTCTTTAAAAAGAATAGATGGGGGAGAAAAAAAAGAGGAGAAGAGGAACTGCTGAGAGGCATTATTTCTAGGTGCTTCCCTCAGTGGAAGCCCCTAAGGAGACCAGGCGTAAATCATTGTGGTTGCTGACGTCCGTAGGAAATGCTGTTGCAGCTGAGTGCAAAGGTATTTGGGCTTTACCAACAGGGGTGACAATTAGTAAAAAATGGACGATTGCAAGCAGTGGAAAGAAATTGAAAACAAGACCACTTTGGAGCAAACTCCAGCTCTCCCTTATATCCGAGGATGAGACTCTTGACATTTAGGAAATGTGTAGTGATTATTGATTTCAATGCATCACTGAATGAAGAAAGAGAGTCATCATTTCTACCAGGCTTCCTGGTAGAAATGATGCCCCAGGGACTCGGAGTGTTTTCTTGGGCCAATTACAGAGACACTAAACAGTAATCCTGTCCTCAGATGTCTAAGGAAGACAGGCTATGATTAGAAAGGAGTATTGATAAAGTGGTGCTGAGGTAAAAATAAATCTAGTCTTTGCAAGTCTAATTATTTTGGAGAAAATGAGACAAAGAAATTGACAAAATAAATAGTGTTTGCACACACATGCATACACACACACATTAAAAAAAAAAAAACCCTGAAACTATTATACGTGATCTCTGATGAAAAAATAACAAAATCAACACTATAAGCATTCTTAATAAATAGTCACTTTGGAAATCTTATCTGAAACTATGAAATAGGCTTTTAAAATGTAATCATGAATCAACATGACTGATATGGTTCAGAAAGTGTGGAGCCCAGATGACCCACGGATCATCAGTCACTAAGGTCTCTCCATTTGGAGCTTTATTCTGTCTCTCACATTCAACCTCCCACTCTTTCCTACCATCTCAGTTCTGGGTCTTGTCTCCACATACAGAATTACTGCGTGTATCTTCCAACTGGTTGTCCATACTCTATTCTCTCCCACCCAAATCATGTTATGTTAATACATGCTCCTAAAACGGGGGCCCCAGCCCCTGGTCCATAACCAAGTACGGGTCCTTGGCCTGTTAGGAACTGGGAAGCACAGCAGGAGGTGAGCGGCAGGCAAACAAGTGAAGTTTCATCTGTATTTATAGCCTCTCTCCATCGTTCGCATTTTGTTCTGATTGGTCACGGGGACCAACAGTTCAGCTAATCATGTATGAGACAAAGAATGGGAATTTGGAAGGTCTGCACCTGGCCCTGCCCTCGGTAAACAAGGAGGTCATTCCCGAGCCTTATCTAAGTCATATGGGGAAGGGTGGTTCATGCAGTAAGCCATTTCTAATAACACAAACAATGGAGAGATTTATTTCATCATTGTTGATATCGCTGATATCCAGAAGCACAGGGCTCGGGCAACATTTAACATGGCCACTTCCAATGGCTTTCCAGTTTATTCGGAGTAAACCCATTATTTTTCAGTGGTCTATAACAGGGGTCCCCAAACAACGGGCCATGTGGCCTGTTAGGAACTGGGCCTCAGTGAGCGGCGGGCGAGTGAGCAATGCTTCATCTGTACTTACAGCCACTCCCCATTACTCGCATTATCGCCTGAGCTCCACCTCCTGTCAGATCATCTGCGGCATTAGATTCTCATAGGAGAGCGAACCCTATTGTGAACTGGGCATGTGAGGGATCTGAGCTGTACACTCCTTATGAGAATCTAAATGATGCCTGATGGTCTGAGGTGGAACAGCTTCACCCCGAAACCAGCCCCTCCCATCCGTAGAAAAATTGTCTTCCATGAAACTGGTCCTCGGTGCCGAAAAGGTGGAAGATCACTGCCCTAAAATGCAGATTTTAATATGGTCAGTTGGAAACTTTCCAATTTTTTACAGGGTAAGATCTAAACTTGTTCTGGCATTCAGGGCCCTTCAAAATGGGACTCAACATTTCTCAAAGGCGATAAACTAGATCAATATTTTCCAATGTATATCCTGAGAAACATTGTCCTGCTAGATGTTTCATAACAAAAAAGGTCCTTGTGACCAATCATATTAGAAATGAAGAATAATGTAATCATAAAATAGCTAACATTTGTTAGGAATTTTCTTTGTGCCAGAAACCAAGAGCACTACACACATTATTATATTTAACCCTCACAGCTCTATGTGGTTGATTTATAGATAAGAAAACCAACCAAGACTTTGGAAAGGTAAGAAATATATCCAAGTTTACACCCCTGTTAAGTGCAGAGCAGAGATCTGAGCCCTGGTACGCCAGACCGAGAACTCTGAACTCCTAAACACAGAAATGCCCAATTACTTTCATGTGGGGTCCCAGGAGATTTTAACATATTAAAATCCCCGAGAAGTCCTGATGTGCAAAATCTTTTGGAGCGTTGTTTAAACTAATTAAACGACTTCACTATAGGAACTGAACATCAAGAGATGCCTTTTTTTTTTTTTTTTTTTTTTTTTTTTTTTTTTTTGAGACGGAGTCTCGCTCTGTTGCCCAGGCTGGAGTGCAGTGGCCGGATCTCAGCTCACTGCAAGCTCCGCCTCCCGGGTTCACGCCATTCTCCGGCCTCAGCCTCCCAGGTAGCTGGGACTACAGGCGCCCGCCACCTCGCCCGGCTAGTTTTTTGTATTTCTTAGTAGAGACGGGGTTTCACCGTGTTAGCCAGGATGGTCTCGATCTCCTGACCTCGTGATCCGCCCGTCTCGGCCTCCCAAAGTGCTGGGATTACAGGCTTGAGCCACCGCGCCCGGCCGCTAAGAGATGCCTTTTAACATCCCCACAAACCTGGATTTCCAAATAGTCCACTTCAGGAAACAAACTACGAGATTTCGAAGGCTCTTTTTACCTCAAACATTCTTTAATTCCTTTTCTTCTGTACTTCCCAATTCTCCCCTCAATGACTTTCAATGTATGTAAGTAGTTCAGTTACAAGTCCCTAAACATACTTTAGCTCTAACCTCATTTCTCATCCTCAGAAGCCATCCACTTTCATCTCAATCTTATTGGTACCTTCTGTACTTTCAACCCCATCTCCCCTCTGAAGCCTTTCCTAACTGGCCACAAATACACTGGGTTTGATATAGTTTGACTGCATCCCCACCCATATCTCAAATTGTAGCTCCCGTAATCATCACGTGTCATGGGAAGGACCCAGTGGGAGGTAATTGAATCATGGGGGCGGGTCTTCCCATGCTGTTCTCATGATAGTGAATAAGTCTCATGAGATCTGATGGTTTTATAAAGGGGAGTTTCCCTGCACAAGTTTCTCTTTCGCCTGCCACCATGTAAGACCATGCCTTTCGCCTTCCATCATGATTGTGAGGCCTCCCCAGCCACGTGGAACTGTGAGTCCATTAAACCTCTTTTTCTTAGAAATTACTCAGTTTTAGGTATATCTTTATCAGCAGTGTGAGAACAGATTAATACAGTGTTTATTCCTCCTCAGTGTTTCTGTGGCACTGGGCTGAGGGGACTTTGAGTTATATCCACATACAAAAGAGATGCTGTATAATTTGCATGTTAAGAAGTGAGAGCATGCATATTTTTAATTAGCTTGATTTAGACAATCCACAATGTATACATATAGCAAAACATCATGTCATACACCATTAATATTTACAGTTTTTATTTGTCAATTTAAACATATTGGCCCTATGTTGGCATAGTGGTTCATGCCTGTAACCCCAGCACTTTGGGAGGCTGGGGTGGATGGATTGCTTGAGCTCAGGAGTTTGAGACCAGCCTGGGTAACAAGGTGAAACCCAGTCTCTACAAAACATACAAAAATTAGCCAGGCATGCTGGAGAATGCCTGTTGTCCCAGCTACTTGGGAGGCTGAAGTGTGAGGATAGCTTGAGCCCGGGAGGTTGAGGCTGCAGTGAGCTGAGATCATGCCACTGCACTCCAGCCTGAGTGACAGAGCAAGACCCTGTCTCAAAAAATAAATAAATAAATAAAAATAAAAAGATTGGCTTTTGGTAGTACTCACTTTTCCTTATTTCTTCCTGTATGCAGGTCTTGAGAAAACACAAGGACCTATAATTCAAAATTTTGAGTACAGGATCCTTTCTTTTTTTTCTCCTTTACAACAGCATACATTGCCTTAAATCACCAGATGCATCTCCATATTTATGTCTCTTCCTGATTTTTTACTGAAAGCTCCTTTGTGGTAGAGACCAGATCTTTCTGTTCCTGGTCCACTTACATAGTGAAAATTTTAGGTCAAAACTCAGTCAGATTCTGGCTTTTCCATTTATAAACTGTACATAAATAGCTACTTAAACAAGTTGTTTAACCTCTCTTAGACTCAGTTTCATCACATATAAAGTAAGTGGAAAATATGAAGTCTAATTCGTTGGGTTTGTGTAAGAATGAAGTGAATTAATACAGATAAAGGTGGCTTTGCAGAATGCTTCACAATTTTGTGTTCTATAAATGTTGGTTTTATTATTGTTGTTTTTGTAAATTGGTCACCTACAATCCCTGCCCTCTGGAAGCTTGTGTCTAGTTACAGAAGAGAAATTATGCAAGTCAGGTGGACACGTGGGGCCAGCCTTATCCAGGGAGAGCAGAAGAGGGATTGCAGCAAAGCAGCAATCCTGCCAAGCCCTGAAGGATGGACCGGAGGTAGAAGAGTTTTTGGGGAGAGTCAGAAGCATTTGCAAGACACCTGGATCTGTGACATGGCCAAGAGAACTTGAGATCTGAAAGGCAGTTCATGTGACTGAAATCTGATAGGTGAAGCACGGGAGGTAAGCCAGTAAATTAGATCAGCCAGGTACCCAAAAGTCTCTAAGGCGTTTAACTGTGAGACCATTGTTAGTGGGGTGGAAGGAGGCAGGTCAACGAAGCATTTAAAGAACAGATGAATATGATCAGATTTATGTTATAAATATAATTCTGGTTCTACTGCGGAGGTTGACAGAAAACTAGACTGGATTTAGGAAAAAGCTAAGTGAAATATGAAGAGGCTCTGAATAGGCAAACGATGGTCTATCAAATGGAAACTTACAGATCAGAGAAGATGCAATAGGTCTGAGTTGCGAAGCAGAAATTGGCTGATTGCTTTAAAATGTATATAATGAAATGGTGTATTTTAACACAAAGTTATTAAATGTATTTAATAAAATATGTTGTATTTATTATTTGTAATAATTTAATAAAATTATTAAAATATAAGACATTTTATTTAGTGTAAAATAAGCGTTCTATTGTTCACCTTCTAAACTGGCTAGGATTGTACAAAGTAATTATAATGTTAACAAAAGAAAGATAAAGGCAATGTAAACTGGCAATTGCTATCATAAATTGAAAAACTTGTTCTTGCTTTTGGGCCTAATCATTTCATTTTTAGTCGTTTCTCTTGGGAAAATCATATAAAATGTAGCAATACTTATCACAATTAAAGAAATAGAAATGTATATCTCCAATAGAGAAGGAATGGATATGTACACGCACCTGATCTACCAATGTATTATAATATAATGAAGAAATTTAATACACTATTATGTGTTTAAAACAGGGTTGCCAGGTAAAACACAGAATGCTCAATTGCATTTGAATTTCAGATAAACAATGAGTAACATTTTAGTATAAGCGTGTCCCAAATATTATATGGAACATACATAAACTAAACAATTATTCATTATTTATCTGAAATTGAAATGGATCTCGGTGTTCTGTACGTTTATTTGCTCAACTGGGTAGTTCTAGTTTTAAAGGATCTGCAAAAGTGCAATTTACGCTATATTACATAAAAATATATAAATTATACACAGTTATGGGGGGAAAGTATGCCTTGAAAATAGATTGTGAGAGAAAACAGTGTAATTAAGTCAGTGATTACTAGCTGTGGAGGGTTTGAATATAGACTTTTTAATGTATATTTTCTTTATGTTTTCCTACAGTGAATATGAGTTATTTTTATTAGCAGAAAAATACGTACATGTATTTTATACATCCATATAGAACTCTACTCTGCTTTTAACATTGGCAGGGGGTCACACTTAACAGTGCTATACCCTAGGATGCACATTGCTTCCCAATTTACTATTGGACTCACAATTTTCTCAAGTAACTCCTGGCTCCTATGGGATAAAAGACTCTGTTTCAATTTTCATCTTAAATATCATGCTAGTAGTAAAAACTTATCCACACACTGTATCTCAATTCTTCCCACCACCACAATCAATATCCACACTTTCCCATTTCATTATTCCAGAGCAAACTCTTTTCTTCCATACTACTTAGCAGAGCTTTAGTTTTGTTGAAAGAAAAAGTAAATGAATAAAAGAGAAAAATGAGATCAGAAATATTAGATGGCATTTCTCACTAGGCTTAACCTGGTATGTATTTAGATCCTGGTTGCATAGCTTAATGGCCCTCCAGGACTGCCTTGGCAGGTACCAGGGTAGAAATATATGCTCCATAAAAATGGATATAAAGAAAAATAAAGACCAGTAAAAATATATATTTGTAGAGAAACTTTAGTGGACTCAGGAGTCGGAAAAGTTCTGTGAAAACAACAAAACTGGAAGAAAAGATACCAAAGCATCTTATAGCTTCCAGAATTTTCCCCCAGTGAATGTCAATGTTTTCCCTTGAAAGGTGATTTCTGGGGGATCTTGCTGCCCACACAGATGATGAAAACTGTATGCTGGGCTGTCTTGTTTAAGACATATTTACTTTTCATTTCACTGTATTTTAAATTTGATTTTATGGACTTACCATGGAAACCATCATTTAAAAACAAACAAACCTGTGTCTTTTCAGGCCTCATTTTGAGTGGAATTCTGTTAGAAGCATATTAGAAAGCAGCTGTAATGTGGAGGGATCTGTGGTACCTTCCTTTTCCCGTATCTTCCTTCTTGAAACCTTTTCAAAGCTGTTTCCTGACAATGATAGCAAAAGAAGCAATGCATTACAGACGAATAAAGGAAACAGAAACTAAGCTTAAAATATAGAAAAAAGTGAAGAAAAATAAAGAAAGGAGAAGATGAGGAGGACCAGGCAGGAAAGGGATAGGAGGGCTGAAGAGAGGAGGAAGGGACAGAAACTGCTAGTGTGTACTTAAATTACCCCTAGAAAAGTGATCCTATACCTTCATTATTGTGTCATCAGGATTTAAAAAAAAAAAAAAAAAAAAAAAGGCAGGAAGTAGGTGGGGAAGAAAGAAGGTTTCAAGAAGGAGGGTATGGGGAAAAGAATGCATCACAGATCCATCCACATTATACCTGCTTTGTAACAGGCTTCTAACAGGATTCTACTCAAAATGGGGCCTGAAAAGACACAGGTTTGTTTGTTTTTAAATGACAGTTTTTGTGATAAGTGCATGAAAACTAATTTAAAATACAGCAAAACGAAAAGTAAATATGTCTTAGACAAGAGAGCCGGATATGCAGTTGTCATCATCTGTGGTCAGCAACATTTCCCAGAAATCACCTTTCAAAGGAAAACATTGACATTCACTGGGGAAAAATTCTGGAAGCTGTAAGATGGTTTCGTGTCTTTTCTTCCAGTTTTGTTGTTTTCACAGATCTTTTCAGACACCTTTTCCCATACGTTCTTTTTTGAAATTTTCTTTCCCTCTCTTCATCACCTCCTTCCTAGCTCTTTCTTTTCTTTCCTTCCTTCCTTCCTTCCTTCCTTCCTCCCTCCCTCCCTCCCTCTTTTCTTTTCTTTTCTTTTTTTCTTTTCTTCTTTCTTTCTTTCTTTCTTGCTTGCTTGCTTGCTTGCTTGCTTTCTATTGACATGGACTTTTGCTCTTGTTGCCCAGGCTGGAGTGCAGTGGTGTGATCTAGGCTCACTGCGAACTCTGCTTCTCGGGTTCAAGTGATTCTCTTGCCTCAGCCTCCCGAGTACCTGGGATTATAGGCACGCGCCACCACACCCGGCTAATTTTGTATTTTTAGTAGAGACGGAGTTTCTCCATGTTGGTCAGGCTGGCCTTGAACTCCCAGCCTCAGGTGATCCACTTGCCTCGGCCTCCCAAAGTGCTCGGATTACAGGCGTGAGCCACCGTGCCTGACCCTTCGTAGCTTTTTCTGAACTCCTGATGATGGAATGAGGAAGCTAAGGTTCACTTTTCTAGGGGTAACTTGGGTACACACTAGTAGTTTCTGTCCCTTCCTCCTCTCTTCAGCCCTCCTATCCCTTTCCTGCCTGATCCTCTTCATCTTCTCCTTTCTTTATTTTTCTTCACTTTGTTCTATTTTTTAAGCTTAGTTTCCGTTTCCTCTATTCATCTGTAATGTATTGCTTCTCTTGCTTTCATTGTGAGGAAACAGCTTTCTAGCTTTTGTCTCTAAGGATCTTTTATTCTAATTTACTAAGGCAGCTCCACACTAAGAGGCAAAAAAGCTAAGTGGTCCTCAATGCTCCTCAATTCTAACAGATTTAAAAGTCATTTCTTGCACCCAGAAACAAGAGACAAGGAGTATTTTCCAAAAGGTTATTGAGTATATACTAAAAATGTCGTTAGACTTTTTGTTCTCAAATGTTTTGTTTGTAATTTATTAATAATGGCATAAAGGACAGAATACAAATCTATTGATCATCCACTGGGTTCAAACAAATATGTGAGGCTCATATATTGAATGAATTAGACATTCGAAAGAGCCAAACTGAGTGCAGGACTCAAAAGGCCACATAGATATTCAAGTGCACTTTGTTTGATGAAATTTGTTTTTCTCTACTCTATACATACCTAGACTTTTTGTGACAAGAAATATCAGAACCGGTTTTGAATACGAAGCTCAAAATTAGTTTTCTTTTGCAAGAATAACACTTCAAAACATCATTTGAATTTTGTGTGCCATACTATTTCAATATGCTTTTTAATGACATGCCATAATCTTTGAAGTCTTCATTCTTTTGTACATGTTCTGTTCATCAGAAGTGTCGTCCCTACTTCTTTTGTTTTCACTTCCTAATTTTAGATCCAGAAATCTCCCATCTTTACTCACCACTATCATGACCAAGTTTCCAGGCTGTGATTTATTGTTAATAATAAAAATAATGTTCATTGTGAAAATGCCAAACAATAACCAATGGACTAAATTGAAAAGTAGAAATTTTGTTTCTAACTTCCATCCCACATCCCAGAGGTAATAGCAGGTGCAGTCTCATGTGCTTCCTTTAAAAAATTTGAAGGCAATTAAAAACAATTACACACGTACAAATTCAGGCATGGTGGCTCATACCTGTAATCCTAGCACTTTGGGAGGCTGAGGCAGGTGCAGATCACTTTAGCTAAGGAGTTCGAGACCCTGTCTCTACAAAAAAAAAATACAAAAGTTAGCTGGGCTTGGTAGTGTGTGCCTATACTACCTACTGTGTTTGCCTAGTCCCAGCTACTCCAGAGGCTGAGATGGGAGGATTGATTGAACCTGGGAGGTTGAGGTTATAGTGAAAAGTGATTGTGCCACTGAACTTCAGCTTGGGCAACAGAAGAAGACCCTGTCTTAAAAGAAAAAAAAAAGTAAAAACTCTTCTGCCACTGATGATAAACATGGAATGTGCTCCCTTCTTAGAAGACGTCAGTCTTCCTTGTTCTTCTAAATGACCACAGTGCGGGGCATTGCATGCAAGTACCCTGACTTGTGTGCTTTATCTAACCAGCCTGCCAAGACACATTGGGGCTGTGGCTTTTGCCATCATCACCAACAATGGTGAAGATCTTTGTGCAAATATTTTTGCATATTTGGGGGTCATGCCACACTATAGATTTGTGAAAACTGGAATGACTTGGTCAAAGAATATATGCATATTTTATTTTGAAAAATATTTCCAAGATTTGTTTCAAAGTTACTATGCATCTTTCACTTAATATTGGGACACACCTTTCTTAAGCCATTAATTGAAAACTTTCCATTGTTAATGAATGAATGGCATTTTCTCACACATACGCCCCATAATTTATGCAAGCATATCCTCCTTTAAGTGATTTTTGAGGTGCCCAGTGTTTGCAAAATTAGTGTCCTTGTTGAAATCTGCTTCTCTTCATTGTGTTTACAGATTTCATTGTGTTTATTGTGATAGAAATAGCAAGACTGATTATTACTTCTCAAGTTGAAGCCCAGAATTTTACGTATTTATTCTAGAAAATGGCATAAAAGTGTTTTCATTTTTAAAAGGTCATATTTAGTGTATTTATGAATATTTTTAGGAAATACGGAATGCTAAATGAATACAGGCCCAGAAAAGTTGTTTTTATTTGGAGTGGGGATGTGAGAAATCTACAGTAAATAATCACAGTTATGTCTGAAATAAATTATAGTACATAAAATTTTGAATTGACTATAAACATGCTTTGTGAATCATGGTACTACTATATCATTATGTCTAAAATATTATTTGACTCACCTACGATAGGCAGGAGTTTGGAAAATTCTTGTTTGTAAAAATGGACACATGGGGGAAAAAAGTCCTCTATACCCTAACCTGTGGGAGAATGCAACAGGGAACTTGCTTCCTGATCACTCTACCTTAGGGTTTATCAACAGTGGCATCAGTGATATTCAGAACTGAGTAATGCTTCATTGTAGGGCTGTCCTGAATGTTGTAGGATGCTTAGCAGCATTCCTTGGTCTCTGTCCCTTAGATACCAGTAGCAACCCCAGCCCAATCGTGACCATCAATAACGGCTTTAGACACTACCAGATTTCCTCTGTGGGCACAATCTCCTTGGGTTGAGTAGAGCTTCTCTGTACAGCAAAGTCCACCAAGTCCCACCCAGGCTGACAGAGCTTCAGCTCTGATTTAAGAATTAATGGACAACAAAAGATCAACAGGCACTTACAGAAATTTCACATTAAAGACAAAGAGCATAATGAACAAAGAGAAGCAAAAAAAAAAATAGAGCAAATTTAAGCAATATAAGAAGCAGAAGAAAAGTTCAAACTATACTATTATAATACCTTCAGGGAGATAAGATTAGACAGAACATCCATGAAATAATAACACATTCTTATTAAAAAAGAGAATAAGAAAGACCTGTTCATTATTAAATTATGATGTTTGAATAAAACTAAATAGAAGGGTTAAAAGGTAAAATTGAGAATTCCCTTACAATTTCAAATAAAAGGGAAAATAAATAGAAAATGGAACTTTAAAAGTAAATTTGGGTATTGATTTAAGAGGTCAAAATTCAGAAAAAGTAGGGTAGAGGAAATTATTTAAGAGAACTAGAGAGAGAGAGAGAGAGAGAAAGAGGAATTCCCTGCACGTAATGCTTGAAAAGCAGAATAACATCAGAGTTTTTGCGGCCAAGAAAAGTAAAAAATAATGAAATTATGTCTTTGAAATTTTGGCAGAAAATGATATTTAACTAAACATTTCTAATAAGCCTAGTTATCAATCAAGCATGAAGACAAAATTAAGACATGATCACAAATACAGTCTTCACAATGTACCTCCAATGCATCCTGTCTTGGAAAAAAAAAATCTGTTAAATATACTTCACTGGAACGAGGGAGGATCCAAATAACAGAGAGTGGCCGGAGAAACTCCAAATAATGATGAAAGGGACCTAGACAACAACTGATCCTACTGGAACAGGAGGATGAAGGGATGTAAACATGATAACTCCAAGGGAAAAAAGAAACGAACTAATAAATTATTTCATGTGCTTGACCTTATTGAGAAGAAGTGTGCAATTTTGTAGGTGACTGAAGGAGAAGAATGCATGACAGCTATCTGTACTCAACTAAACAAATGAGTAAAAGTATTACCTGTCTTAAAAAACACAGGGCTGCACAAAAACATAAAACAGTTTATTACATGCCTTGACCGTGAACCATATTTAAAAAGTTGTAATCATGAAAATGCTGATGGCTGATCTTTTACAAATTGTGATAAAACGACATTGGAAGAATGACAGGAGTACAGGAAAAAGCGGGTCCATGGTTTCTAAGAGAGCTAAATTCTCCTTTTGCATAATAGACAATGTCAAAAGAAGAAGAAAACCAAGACAACTAGTGTGATCATAATTTTTAGAAATGTCTCAATGCCAAATGAAATATTAATAGCTGAAAGAGTTAAAAGCAGATGAGCTGGAGTTTGGGATCTAGTAATCTGAAAGGTAAAATAGAAAACCTCTTTTTTTTGGTACAGTGAGATTATAGTTTTGTTCATTAACTCTATAGAGTACAAACTGATTTAAAAATCAAAGCAATTCTGGGCAACCACATATAAAAATGTTGGGGTGCTATTGACACACGTGATATATGGTTTTTGGACCTCCACCCCAGACTTACTGAATCAGAATTTCTAGCAACAGATCTCAAGAATCTGTATTTTTATAAAAGCTCCCCAATTGAAGCTTATCAAATTTATGTGTGGAAATCACACATATAATGTTCAGTTATTGAAGTCCCAGAATATGATTTACGCAAACAACATCAAAATAATTTTATTGTCCAATATTTGTAGAATATTTGAGTGCATGGATTCACAGTCACCTACACACACACAGAGATACACAGACATAAATACACAGATCTTGTCAAGAGTGAATCCATTAAGCTCAGAGAAATCAGAATCTTTGTAAATCTTTATACAGTTGTCCATCAGTATTGGAATACTGCCAGCACACCAAATATTGAGGTCTATGTTGTCATGAAAATTTCGCCTGCTGGGTAATTAGTTTTGCTCTGTGTTTAGTCTAGCACATAAATCTTCAATTCCAGACCCTGGATAGTTGTAACATAAATATAAATAGTTTGCCTGGGGGGCATTTGACTGATCTGTCTTTACAAACAAGGGATTCCTTAAAAGCATATGACTTATTTTTACTGAATATTTGCTATTGCTTCCTCTCCTGTAGTGTTTTTTGTTTGTTTGTTTCCTACAGTAAACAAAAGAACATAAGTTACACCTGCACAAAGGGAAGATTTGGAGTCCAAGATGTCATGATAAGTGAGGAAGGTTATTGGAGCCATTGCATCCACACCTCATGATTGATGACTTTGGGGAGCTGGGGCAGATCTCTAGATACCCTGAATTTTGATCTTCAAACTAGGCTGGGTCATAGAGAGCTAATAAATCCTATTTTACTATTGAATGGCAAACAATAAATTAGACAATAAACACTGCTAGAATGTTTTTAAGTCTAATTTCTTTAAAAAGTCCACAATTACAAATAAAATATTTGATTATAAAATGTGAGGTACAAAATAGCCTACAACAAGAATTTGGTGGAGGAAAAAAGATGAAGAAAATATTTTCAGATAAAAATAAGTGGCCAAGTGTGATGACTTATGTCTGTAATACCAGTACTTTGAAAGGTCAAGGCAAGAGGATTGTTTGAGGCCACGAGTTTGAGACTAGCCTAGGCGACATAGGGAGACTCTATTGCCACATACACACACAAAAAACAATTAGCCAGGCCTGGTGGTGCACACCTGTAGTCCCAGCTACTGGGGAGGCTGAGGTGGGAGAATCACTTGAGTCCAGGAGATCAAGGTTTCAGTGAGCCATGATCATGCCATTGCACCCCAGCTTGGGCAAGACCCGATCTCTAAAAAGCATACATTAAATATAAGTAATAATTGTAAGGGCAATATTATCCAGACAACAAAACCAGACAAAGACAAAATTAAAAATTGAGAACATAACAAGGACTACAAAACATTCTCTCTCAAAGATTTTGATGCAAAAATCCTCAACAAAATATTAGCAAGCTGAATCCAACAACATATTAAAAAGAATTATACAACATAATTAAATGGACTTATTCTAGGTATTTAAGGCTGGTTCAAGATTCACGAAGAAATTAATGCAATCCACCATATCAGCAGACAAAACAAGAAAAATGCACATAATCAAATAAATTTATGCAGAAAATACATTTGGCAAAACTCAACATTCATTAATTAGAAAAGTTCTCAACAAGTTAGGAAAAGAAGGGAATAAGTTTGATTAAAAGTAAGTGTTGCTGGGAGTGTTGGCTCACACCTGTAATCCCACACTTTGGGAGGCCGAAGAGGGCAGATTGCTCAAGTCCATCAGTTTGAGACCAGTCTGGGCAATATGGCGAAACCCCATCTCTACAAAAATCAGCAAGGCATAGTGGTACGTGCCTATGGTCCCAACTACTCTGGAGGCTGAGGTAGGAGAATCACTTGAGCCCAGGAAGCAGAAGTTGCAGTGAGCTGAGATCGCACTGCTGCACTCCAACCTGGGTGACAGAGTGAGACCCTGTCTCCAAAAGAAAAAAAAAAGAGTAAGTACAAAAAGTTACACTTATCGTCTTGATGAAAGACTGAGTGATTGCCCCCTAAGATTGGGAACAAAGAAAGACGTTGTTTCTCATCACTATCATTCAACATGAGGCTGAAAGTTCTTGCCACGGCAATAGGCAAATAAAAGAAATAGACAACGTGGATATTGGAAAAGAAGACATAAAACTATCTCTATTTCCGGATGACATGATTGTCTTTGCAGAAAATTTCAAGGACTCTACCACAAAAGTGAGTCACATACGTATTTTTAAATTTTCTAGTAGCCACCTTAGAAGAAAAAAAACCCAGATGAAACGAATTTTATAATACATTCTATTAACTCCATATAGCCAAAATATTATCATTTCCAATATGTGATAGTTAAAATTAATATTTTTCTATGTTTTTACTATCTTCAATTATCATATCTTTCATTTATATCATACTCAATCTGGACCAGCCACTGGCTCTTTCAAATGTTCAAAAGCCACATGAGGCTAGTGGCTACTATGTTGAAAACGATGGATCTAGATGTTCTCTTGCACTGCTTTTTTCACTCTACAATTTAAATTTTTTAAAATATATAAATATTTAAATGATGTAATAATTACCTAACTCTCCTCTAAATTACACTCGTGTCTCAGCTACATGCTTTGCATTTAAAGCAATCACATTGCCAAAGGCGTTGTCAAGAAATAATTGCAATCCAAAGGTCACTAATCCTACATACCCTCCTGGTGTGGCACATAGTTACCTTTGACCCATTTGTGGACATAATTTGTCCCTGTGGTTTTAGTCATTCAGGAGGGGAGCTCAGGTGGGGGCTTGCAGATCTAAGATGAGGACAGAGCTGGTGAGAGAGGCAGATGAGTCCCCCATTTGTCAAAATTTCTGTCTTCTGGACTCTACTTCCTCCCTGCAGGTGAGCATTCTCCCTTGTCCTTGTCTTGAGCCAAAAGACAGAGAGGCATCCAATTATGCTGTCACTCCCCCAGGTTGGCAGGAACAGCAGCAGCCTGTAACTCTGCCCAGGGCTGTCAAGCTGCAGCTAGGAGGTTTCCAGCAGTCTAAAGGCTTAGAGTAGATAGCCTCTTATTTTCTCTGGAGTCCCCAAGAGGATCATTTAGACACCAGGCATCTTACTCGTATGCTATTGGTCTCTTAACAAACTCTGGCCTAGAGTGAAATTTAAAAGTCCTTGATTCTTATTCTTTCATCCACAACATGTCTTTATGAAACATCAAGTGAGGTCCCTTTATGCCCTGCACTTTCTTCCTTTGTAAGTGAAGAGCAATATATAATAATCACTGCTATTTATTGAATAAACACAGTGTGCCAGGATGAGTCCTGAGTACTTTATAGATGGTTTCTCGTTTACTTCTGCCTATAAACCATGAGTTACGCATCATTATTTCCACATTACATAAGAGAGAACAAAGCTACTCAAAAGTTACAATACCTGCCTGGGCTCTCCCAGATAGAAAAGAGTAGAGGCAGAATTCAAACTCCATCTATCTGACTACAAATTCCAAAACATGAAAGAGCATTCTCAGGCCTAGCAAGATAATAATGTGGTGCTTATTGGAGAAGAATTGGGAACCCAGATTAGCCCCCGCAACACGCACCCAGTGCTGACAAATCAAAACCATCCTTTTCAGCCTCAGGCCCCACCGTTGATGTCAACTGGCCAAGTGCATCACTGCTGGACTTGAAAGAAGACTTCCAGTCTGACCTTCCCAGTGTGAGGACACAGGAGTGCCCCCTACATTCAAGTACTTCTTGGAAGTTTCTTAGCTGTTGACTATTATTCTGTGAGGCTAGAAGAGAGGGCAGTGGAACTGTCAGTAATTTAAAATACATCATTCCTATCCATAATGATTCTTGAGCCTTTTTAGAATTTATTTTGTATCACCTTCTTGAGAAACTTCAGAACTGCCAAAGCTGGGCTAGGATCCTTTGATCCTATGGGGAGGTGTGCAAAGAAGGTGCGGGTTTGGCACCTTGAGTGTATGACTTCTGAGACTGCCAGGGTGGAGTGAAGGGCTTTTCTACGAAGTAAATCTTCAAGGAGAATGAGATTTTGCACCAATGAAAGGCCAGACTCTGCCGCTGAGCAGAGCTGCAGGCGTGGCTTGGCAGGAGTGGTATCATGAAGCTAGCTGCTTCTCTTGGGTGCCCCTTATCTCCTGAAACGAACTCCTCTGAAGACTTTCATGCAATTGTTGTGAAAGGCAGTGCTGTGAACTGCCCTGGTATTTCACAACGCAGTAGTCCAGCTGCAACTGGGAGACCTGGCTATTTTTCTAGCACTGAGAAGAAATAAGAAATACCTGGGTCCCCATAGGAACAGCCACTGGGGAGTTACTTCCTAAAGGAAGGAGAGCTGACAGAGATGACTGCTAATTGCTATCATTAAGAGGTTCCAGGGAGACACTGGGAGCCCCTGACATAGGACCTGGTACTGCAGAAGAGATGAGGCAGAAGGAGAACATGCACTGCATTTCATGGGCAAACATCACTATTGAAGAATCCAGCCTTCTCTGGGTGGGAAGAGGGTCATTCTTCATTGTTGCCTTCTCAGAGAGAGCAGAGGAACTGTTATTCTATTACCTTTATTTTCTCTAAAAATTGAAAACTAGGCCAGGCATGGTGGCTCATGCCTGTAATCCCAGCACTCTGGGAGACCGAGGTGGGCAGATCACTTGGGGCCAGGAGTTCGAGACCAGCTGGCCAACATAGTGAAACCTTTCTCTACTGAAAACACAAGATTTAGCCAGGCATGATAGCACTTGTCTGTAATCCCAGCTACTAGGCGGGGCTGAGGCAAAAGAATTGCTTGAGCCTGGGAAGCAGAGGTTGCAGTGAGCCAAGATCGTGCCACTGCACTCCAGACTGGGCAACAGAGCAAGATTCTGTCTTAAATAAATAAGTAAAAATTGAAAAATTATTACCTTCACAGGAAACTAGTGGGTGATAAACTTTAGCGGTGTGATGTTCGGGCTGAAGGTGGTTCAAGTCTTGACATGATAACTCAAATCTTAAATCCAGTAATGTCCAAGTTAGATCCAAAGAAAAACAATGTAAATATATAATCAGAGGACTATTATTTAGTTGTTAATTTAGAAATGAAGCAGCTTGTGATCCTTTTAATATTAACATTAGGTGTTTGTTAAATTTTCCGTGTAAAGTGTACCCTTTTCATAACAATGAAAATACTTTATTGTTGGGTAGAAGTCTTCTAGAAATAGCCAATATCTAACAAAAGTTCTCAAAAATGCCTTCCCAAGTCTTTAAGTTGTTTCTATTGTGTTTTAACTTACTGTTTTCATTGTTATTTCCCAGACAGATCTAATGTAAACTCCTTATACAAATGCCAAGTTTGTCACACTTACGCATTGTCGTAAGAAACATTTCTTAGTTACTTGGCATGTAGCTATGGAACTGACTCCTGAATTATCGCCAAACTGTGATGGATTGCCGGGCCTAGAAGGGTGAAATCATGGGAAAGAACACAAATTTGAAGTCAGACAGGTCCATTGTGGGCAGCCCAGCTCTGCCACTTACCACTTTGCTCATTTCTATTGCACTATTTCATGCCACTATTTTTTCTTGCCTGGGCTACCATAATAGCCTTTGCATTGACCTCTCGGCTTCCACGTTACTTTGATGCTCACTCATTATCTACACCTGCACTAGTGTTTTATATTTGAAACTGAAACAAAGTTACATCCATATAACCCTCTGGCTTAAACCCCTCCAATGACTTTCAATTTTACTTTGAATGATGAAATCTAAAATCCTTCCCATGGATTTGCATCATCTGTCCCCCGCCTTAGCTCCCTTACCTCATCTCATAATAATCTCCCTCTTAGTCCTCATCCCATCAACGTGGAGCTCCTGACAGTTTCTCAAATAGAACAAATTTATTCCAACCTCAGAGTCTTTAGACTTTGACTTTGTGCTGCCTAAAATACTGTGCTCTCAGTGTTTATGTCTGCCACGTCTCCATCCTCCTGTTCTTTGTGCTGAGACTTCTGTAAGCTACCTGCCTCTCTCAGGCACTCTGCACCCTATCACTCTACATCCTTTTCATCACAGCATTTATCATTATCTGAAAATAAATTATTGATAAGCCATTTGATCATTGTCTAACTTTATTCACTGCAATGTAAGCCCCAGAAGAGCAAGAATTGTGTCTGTATTTTCTCCTTCTATATCATCGGTGCTTAGACAGTGTTTGGTGCTTAGGTGGGGCTAAGCAAATATTTCAGAATAGATGTGTGAATGATTTTCAGTTCAGCAAAAATGCAGCACTGGGATCAGCCTGATTTTGTGTGTGGCTTTTTATTTCACAGATATTCATTGTGTGTTCACAACACAGAAGGGGCATTGCAGGCATTTGAGAGACTGTGTAACTATCACGTGATCATGTCATATGCCATTTCTCTGTATTTCTCTTGACTCCTCAAAGTTTTAAACATAATTGACTACTCCATTCTTTTGGCTTCTCTGAAGTTGTATGCTAATAATTTTCCACCTAAATCACTACCTGCACTTCTCAGACTCCTTTGCTGGTTCATCTTCCTCCACACAGTCTCTGGAGCTAGATCAGGGGTCTGGGGTCCTCTGCTTATCTCCCGCTATATAGTCTCTCTGAGTGACTCTCCCAGCCCCATGATATTAAACACCCACCACTGGGCTGACTTTCAATCCACAACTAGCTCCAACACTACTTGTCCCCCAGAAATCTAGACAACTTGGAATCTCTACACTGATGTTTACATATGAATCTGAAACAATATTTCCAAGATTAAGCTCTTGCTTTTCTCTCCAAATGTGTTTCCCCCCAATTCCAGTCTTCCATCCTTTACTAAACGTTCCTCAAACCACCCAGTTGCTCAAGCCAAAACTTCAGGAGCTGCTTTTGATTCTTCTAGAGAAAAAACTCTCCCATTTCATCTGTCAGAAAATGCTACCGATCGTGTCTCCAAAAATATCACCAATCAATTAATTTTTTCACCTTCACCATCACCGTCAACTCTCATCTGGGTTGTTTATTTGGTTTCATAACCTTCTTTCTTGTCTTGGGTTTCAAGTTTTTCCTATGCCTCTTTCCCCAGCTGATCTATTCTCAACCCCTATCCCTAATCTTCTAAGAACATGAACTAGAACATCCCATTTATCTGCTTAAAACCCTCCTTTGGCTGCTCATTACAGACAAATAAAACTCAAATACCTTACCATGAGCTACAAGGCCCCCCTGGCTTCTGCCTACTTTACTGGCAATATACTCTACTTGGTCTAAGATGCTGGGCTCATTTATATGTCATTTATATGTCAAGTTATTTGCTGCCTTTGGTCTAGTTATTTCCTCTGCTGGAAATCTCTTCCTCATGCTCCTTCTTGACATTCAGATCTCAGCTTAAATATCACTCTCTAAAGATGGATTTTTTGGCTGGCCATCTGAAGTTGCAGACAGACTGTGTAGTACGTCCTGCATTTTAATTGTCTTTATAGTCTTTACAGGTAACCATTTTTTTTTTTATTTTACTACTTTAATTTGTGTCTCTTTCACTCCATAATAAAATATCTCAATGGGCTGGGAATTAGCTTTTTCACCACACTTCCCTAGCCATAAGGACAATGAGTGGTATATCACAGGGTTCCAATACATACTAGTTTGATAGTTTGAGACTACAAGATGACAGTCTCTGACATCAGATCCAGTGCCCAAATTCAGGTCCTGAAAAGACCCAAAGTGCCCTCAGTAGCTCATGCCCTGGTTTGCAAAATGACTTAGTTCTCCAGTTGATGATTTACTTTTTGAATTCAAAAGTCAGTTCTAAAAGTCCATTTTTAAGAGGCCTTTTTCTATGATGCAAATATCCCTGGATGAAGCATTACTAAACCATTCGCATCTTCATATGCATTACATCAGTTCAGTTAGCTAGTTTCTTAGAAAAATCTCAAATGAGTGACCCCTTGACTTATTAACTTTGATCAAAGAAGAGTGAAAGGAATGATCAGAAGCGCAGGCCTCGCTGGGGAAGACAAACTAGAGTGACATCACTCCTGGGGTCCTTGAACCATCATGATTAGGTTCCTGAGTGCAACTAAAGCAAAGAGATGAGAAAATATCATTTCCACTATTTTACATATGATATTTCCTGACTGTCACTTCTTCACTGTTTATAATGACCGAAAGGCTTTATATGATCTTCATGTGTGCCTCCATTCTCTGGGAATTCTTTTCGACCACATTCCCCCACCCAAGTCCATTCCAGGCATAGTTAATTTCTTGGGTTTTTTTTTCCTCATTATTTTTGGCAGGCTATTTCTTCAAGGCCTCTCTTGCCTCTACCTGGAAAGCTCATCTGCCAAGTGTTTGAGAGCTCACTCCCTGATATCATTTGGATATTTGTCCCCTCCAAGTCTCACATTGAAATTTGATCCCCAGTGTTGAAGGTGGGGCTTGGTGGGAGGTGTTTTGGGTCATGGGTGCTCCCCATGAGTTATTCATCTCTCATGAATAGCTTGATGTTATCACCAAAGCAAAGACTACATTCTTGCTCTATTAGTTTATGTGAAAGCTGGTTATTTAAAACAGGGCAGACCCAATTACTTCTCTCTCTCTTTCCTCATCTCTTGCCCTGTGATGCAGCTCCCCTTCCCCTTCTACCACAAGTGAAAGCTCCCTGAGACCCTCACCAGAAGGCATCATGCTTCTTGTACAGACTGAAGAACCATGAGCTAAATAAACTTCTTTAGTTTATAAATTACTCAGCATTAGGTATTCCCATATAGCAACACAGATGGACTAGGCCACTCAGAACTGATTTCCTTCAGGCCTTTGCTCAGATGTCATTTCACAGTGAGGACAACGCTGGCCATCCTATTTAAAATTACAACCCAGCCACACTGCTTCCACAGCATCACCTATTCTTTTTACCGTTCTTTTAATTTTTGCCTTAATATTATCTCCCTCTGACACGCTAAATGTTTCATTTATATGTTTGTTTATTGTCTTTCTTCTTCCACTAGTATGTAAGCTTCAGGAAAGCAGGGATGTTAGTCTGGTTTTCTTTCATCTATTTTCCCAGTGCAGAGTGGCTATTTAATACATGTTGATTCGGTGAATGCTCACTGAAGAGTTTGCTATCAACATGCTAATAGATGGAAGAAATCAGACATTCCCATGAGTCATATGCAGTTGACTAGAGGAAAAGCATACTTTGCCTATCTATTTTTCTCCAAAAACCTGGATTGGGGAGATTAATTTGTAAAAACATAGTAAGTAGAATTAGTAAATACTTCTACTACTGAAACGGGTCTCAACTGGAGGCAATTTTGCCCTCAAGAGATATCTGAGTACTAAGAGATACTTGGCTTCCTAATAGACAGACTTTTAGAATTGACTTTTAAATTCAAAAGGTCTATTGAAGAAATAGCCTGCCAAAAATAATGAGAAAAAAAAAAGCAAAAAAACAAGAAATTAACTATGCCCAGAATGGACTTGGGTGGGGGAATGTGGTAGAAAAAATTCCCAGAGAATGGAGGCACACACGAAGATCATAAGCAAGACTTTATTTACTTAACATATGTAAAGTCTGAACCTTTACTTACTTGAGAAGAAGATTCATTATGGTACAAATGTCGTAGTTATTTCCTTCAAATTGTGAGGGTGTTAAAGATAATGTAAAATATTTTGCCAGTAGAGAATGAAGAAAAGTGGTTTATTTAAACTGTTCCATGAGGCTACAATTCCTTTTATATTAAAAGAATATTTTCACTACTTTTAGAATGACACAAAATAGTACTTGAAGAGTGAGAAGATATGTTGATTTTATGCAAATCTTGAAGCTTTGGGATATATGATCAGAATGAATTACATTACCAAAAGGTTTTTATCTAGACACTCTACATAGTTTATTGATAAATTTGGTATATTTATCAGAGAAGCTTTATAACTTAAAGAAGCACTAAACTAAAAATATATCCCTATTGCAATTTCAAATCTAACTTTGATATATAGTAATTTGACACAAGTGCCAAGATGGAAAAAAAATTTCTTAAACTGACATAAGAAAATATTCTCCTATATCATAATGAAATAACATAACACTTTATGTTGTGTAAAGCATTCATTAGTTGAAAAACATTTTGATAAATGTAAAGTTTCCTCAGTGACTTGCATATTTATGTGGCTGTTCCTTCATTTGCTTCAGCTTTCAGGCCATATTTATTTACTGCCTACGATGTGACCACTATGAAGAAAATATCACAAGTTCTCTCGAATATCTTCCAATCTAGTAAGAGAGACAAGATGTACGGAGAACGGAGGTAGGAAGTGGAACTGTTAAGGGGCCAGTGAAGTTTAGCTAGAGGTTGCAGAATGAAGGAAGTCTGAAGGGTACATAGATTTTAATCTGAATTTTGGGAAATGTATAGAATTTCCACAGGTAGAGAGCCTTCCTGGTAGGAGGAACAGTGGATAGATGTGCCCAAGTTACTGACTATTTGCACTCACATGCAAACAGTAACAGTTACTATTTGCGTTTAAGTGCAATGAAAGTGAAAAAGTGTTCTGCGGGAGAGAATTAACTATTTAAGTAGGGTCAGATTCCTAAAGAATTTGAATGTCAAACTGTTGGCATCAAGGTAGAAGGAAGAAAAGAAGCGACAAAGCAGCATTAAAGAAAATCCTTCAAGAACAAATGAGATGTGAGCTGAGGCTGACGTCAGAGACAGCTGTGAACATAGTGCTGATAGTGGGAATGGAGGGGTGGGAAGAAACGTGAGAAACTGTGGAAGGACAAATAGTCAGACTTGAAAATTCTTCCATAGAGGTAAGAAATCAGGGAGAAGGATCAAAGATGGCGCTGATAGGTCACATCTAAGTAAGTGAACGGAATGGTAGTGTCTTTAAGAGAAACCAGTACACTAGGAATCAGTGCAGATTTGGGGAAACAGATAATATGTTTGATTCTAAACAACGTGTATTGAAGACAGGACATTTCATCCAAGGGGTGATACCAAGATTCATGTTGCAATTAGAGATCACCAGTTCAGAAGAGAAGTCAGTGCTAAAGGTGCTCTTGTTGGAAATGTTCAAGTAGCTAAGAGAGTTGAGGCCATGGGTAGACTAGTAGCCCTGACTCTGGAATAGGTGCTGTACATGAGTCTCCTCACAGCTCATGAAGTTAGTTATTAGATTCTGTTCTGCAGAAGAGGCACTGTGCTAGTGCCATTGATTAATGGGTGTGATCACACAGCTGGTAGAAGGCAGAACCAGGACTCAAGCTAAAGTCATTCAGACTCTGGCATTTGCACTGCATTATAAGACTAGAAAAGACAGCAAAGGTAAAGAACAGACTGAAAGTGAGATCCTGGAAGATGCCACCTATGGGAAGAGGATGCTGTTCACATTTATTGATTTCTCTCCCTTTTGTCTCTTATTGCCTTTGTAACCAATCTGTGTTGCTCAAAGATTGCTACTCTCTTGTCTCAAAAAGTCATTTCTAGGCCGGGGAAGGTGGCTTATGCCCGTAATCCCAGCACTTTGGGAGGCCAAGGCAGGTGGATCACTTGAGGTCAGGAGTTCAAAACCAGCCTGGCCAACGCGGTGAGCCTGTCTCTACCAAAAATACAAAAGTTGGCCGGGTGTGGTGGCTCATGCCTATAGTCCCAGCTACTTGGGAGGCTGAGGCAGGACAATTGCTTGGACATGGGAGACAGAGGTTGCAGTGAGCCAAGATCTTACCACTGCACTCCAGCCTGGGCAAGAGAGAGAGACTCCATCTCAAGAAGAAAAAAAAGAAAAAGAAACCCTTTGTAGTTGATTCATTTTTACAGACTGATCTGTAAAGCAAATAAGCTAAGAGTTTGTATGGACTGACAGTAATAAAAGGTAGGAATAATATTATTGGCATCTGGAATTCATTTGTGTTAATATCATAAGTAAAAGTTTGCTCTAAAAGTCTGCTCTACTAAAATGTTAAATTGCATGCTGAGATACTATCTGGCTTTTATACAAACATTGTTACTTGTTAGTTACCTTGTAATAGTTATACTATTTCCCCTGTGATACTGAAGATTTTCACTTCAAAATGAGCTGAAGATGTGACTCATGAGTTTACATAAAATGAAAAATGTAGTTTTTGTTCTTAAAAAAGAGAATTTATGTGCCTGGTACATTGCTAAGACCAATGAACTGGCAGAGTCCAGATGGAAGCCAAGAATACAAGATGTTATGAGCACTAAACAGGGACTCCGAAATTACTTTCATCAATAACCCCCGGCATCTGTGATCACCTTATCCATTCCTGGGATTCGTTTTTTGTTTGTTGCTGTGGTGGTTTTCCTTGTTGCTTTGAATAGGAGTGGCCAAGGGAGAGGATATCTGAGATTGGGTACAGGGTGTGTATGCAGTTAGAACATTAGGGCTATAGCAGTATTATCTTTAAACTTGAACACCTTAGAAATGGATAACACCCATAGCCACACATCTAAAAGATAGAGATTTTTTAAATACCCTAAAAACTGCTTAATTTGTAGCCCTAACAACAACAACAAAAATTACATCTGCTGAATTATGCTCATATCTGTGAGATTTAAGAAATGTTACCCAGGATCTACATAAATATTCCACTTATGACAAAGAGAAGATGGTTTTGATTATGAAAAAGAGATAACTTAAATATTTGAAATAGTTTTTAAGGATCTTCTGTTAGCAAATGTTAATGCAGTAAGGAAGAGATCGTGATCCTTCTGAAAGTCAGCGAAAGCGAACCATAAAGGGATGACGTAAACTTCACGGGAATATGCTATTTTAAGATTTGCACAGATTTCTGCACACTAAAAAGGGGGCCGTTCTCTCACTTCACACACATATGAGAGGGTGAGAGAACATCTCCAGTAACAGGGGCCATCCGCTGTTGGGTTCAGCCATTCTCTCTTAGAGGCACCAGAGGGCACCAGAGGGCATGAAGATCAGAGCAGCAGGCCCCTCTACACGCTGCATCTTTATGCTAGCTTCCACCATAATTAACACCTGCGGAATCCTGGGGTAGTTCTCTCACCACGCACTTGAAATGTGCCAGTGGGGTAGTTCTCTCACCACGCACTTGAAATGTGCCAGCTTTTAAGAACCCTTATCGGCAGTCATCTCGAATTTAAGGCACACTCATTAGAGGTAAGCTGAGAAATTGGAGTCAAGGAGTCAAGCAGAGAGAAGGGGATAAGCACATGGACACATTGTCTTTGGTGGTTAAGAGGAACATTGCTAAAACAACGGCCTATCTCTTATTGGCCTTTCCTCCTCCCTGACATCACTCTACACTTATGCTTACATAAGTAGTACATAAGAACTGTGTACATAAGTGTGTGTCTGACGCTCTAAGGAAGGATGGGCACAGGAAACAAAGTATAACAAAGGAGGCAACACTACAATGACTTAGAGGATTTAGTTTTTAAGAGCTTTTCCCCTATTGATGGATGCTCGACTGATTTTATCTCATCATCAACCTTGGAAGCTATTAGCAAAGGAAATTGCACTTACCATCTGTGATGTCCTGGCAATAACTTAATATTGTTCTGAAGGTTTAATTCAAATCGATTTAATTCAGCAAACATTTATTAATCTCATGAATGTTTGGCACCATGCTAGAAGCTAAGGGATACCAAGATGAACAATGCAAAATGTTTTATTTTTACGTCAAAGGCCTTAAAACCTAATAAAACATAAGAAAAAATATTAGAAAGTACAGTACAGGCTGGGACATGAAAAAGTATAAACAGTATGCTTAATCATTCATTTATTCACTTAATAAATATTTTGGCAACTATTATATGCCAGGAACTATACTATGTGTGTTTGTAGACATTGGTCAACAAAGCAGATTTGGGTTCTGTTCTGCCTTCACAGAGACAGTTTGGGAAATGACGGAGTGTTATGATAAAGAAACATTTGGCATGGGAGAAAGTTCCGAAAATCTACTTGAATAGGGTGGAATAAATGAACTTCCATAAGAGATGACATTTGAGAAGAATCAATGCGTCCTAAGGATTAGGAAAAACACATTTTACATATACCAAACAGCTAAGGTGAAGATTGTGAAAAACATGTGTGTGTATATGCGTGTGTGTGTGTGTGTGTGTGTGTGTGTGTGTGTGTGTGTGTATACACACATATATATGGCTTGGCCTAATTAAGGAACCCACAGAAGGCAAGCTGTCGTATATGTAATAAATGGTATGCAAATGCCAGTCTATATAGAGCCTTGTAGATGATATTAAGAACTGAAGAAAGATAGAATACATCTAGCCGCAGGGATCCACAAATCTTTACAAAGAAGGTTTCCATTTGAGAAGGACGAATAAGATTTTGACAAGCATGATAGTAGAAAGCAGGATTTCTGGATAAAAGCAATGTTATGAGCTTAGACACAAAAGTGATAGTTTGTGTATGATTTAGACCTTAACAGGCATCAAGGTGTGAGTGGAGGATTCAATTGCACTAGGCAAGTGAATCATTCGCCATGAGGCTGGAAGCACAGATTGGAAAACATAATGGAGAACGAGGATAAATTACTGGTTCATTAGGGACATGAAGGGAAGTCACAGACATTATTACTACCGAACAGTGATACCGTTGGCATTCCGGCTCAGATAATCTAATTTGGCAGAAGCATGCATTGTACATTGATGGGGACAGAAAGAGAATTTAGCATCTCTAGATATCTACATTGATGGTATTAAGATCTTAGGGTGGTAAAAGTGCAATGAGAAGCAGTGTAAGATAAGAAAGTCATTGCCAAGGCAAAGTCTGATTATTGGATTTGAATTGGCTGAGAGGATCAAGTCAGAGGAAAACTTTTAAAAATAATAATAATAACTTACGTTTAACCCTGGGTAACTGAGAAAGTATTAATGCTACTACTAGTTAATTATGGCTAAGTAAAGCAATGGTGAATTCTGTGTATACACATACACATGTGCGTGTGTGTGTGTGAGAGAGAAACAATAGTGCTGCAATCTGAATAAACAAAACAAAGTAATTAGGCAGTATCACAGCAATACTGTTGAGAATGATTAGGTGTGTTCTTGAAAGCATGATCCAGCATCCCAATGCAACCAATGGAAAAATGAAAGTCCAGCTAAGGATACAGAGAATGCAATGATAGTTGTTTCAAAGATGTTTGACTTGATGTAGTAAAGAGACAACCAGCCATTGCAATGAAGAAGCACAGCTTCAGAGGAATCAAGCTGAGAAATAGAAATATGAGAAGATTATGCAGAGAAGCAATAGTTTTGTGGTTTTGTTTGTTTGTTTTTTGAGATGGAGTCTCACTCTGTCGCTGGAGTGCAATGGCCCGATCTTGGCTCACTGCAACTTCCGCCTCCCAGGTTCAAGGGATTCTCCTGCCTCAGCCTCCTAAGTAGCTTGGATTATAGGCTTGCACTACCATGCCCAGCTAATTTTTGTGTTTTTAGTAGAGATGGAAGTTTCACCATGTTGGCCAGGATGGTCTCGAACTCCTGACTTAGTGATCTGCCTGCCTCGGCCTCCGAAAGTGCTGGGATTACAGGCATGACCCACGGCTCCCGGCCACAATGGTTAAAGTATAGAAACAATGAAACTGCTAAGAAGTAACTTATGAAAGAAATAGAAGATGGCAGGAGAGAGGCAGGAAGGCAAAATAGAAAAATGATGGGAAGAAGGAGGAAAAGGACAATGAGAGTGAAGAGAAGAACAGAGAGCTAAGAATTACACCTGTAGCAATCCTTAAAATTATAAAGAAGAGGAAAATGGTTCATTAAAGGACAGAGAAATGGAGAAGATGAAGTATCAAAAAGGCAGAATGAAGAAGAGCCAGTAAAATAAAAAGAAGTGTTGAGAAGAGAGTAGGACTTCGATTAAACAAGGTCAAGGTCACAATTTTATGCCATACCCTTACTCAAATATATAGGAAATCTTGACATATGTATTTGAATAAGGATGGGATATATAATACACATGTATACACATATACACACATACATACATATACATATGAAAACTGGATAGAGAAAAAATTTTATAATGAAGGAAACAAACAAAAAAAAAACACAAGAAAATAATTATAACTTGAAACCAAAAACTATAAAGAATATTTGCCAACTACTGTCAAATCTGAACCAAAATCAAACAGGATAACAAAAAGAAAAGGCATATCTTCTCATTCTTTAAGCAGAGTGCAGATTTTCTTCTACAAAATGTGTCATAATACTTCAAAGTCCTGCTATGATGTTTTGAGTAAAGGAGGAATATACAAGATAAATCACAGAAAAAAAATATGGATGTCCTTAGTGCATTGCAGAACAGCTCCGCAAAATGACAGGATAAACGTGTGAAGAAGAAGCAGCATTTCTTTCCTTTCTTTCCTTCCTTCCCTTTCGCTTTCTCTCCTTCCCCTTCCTTCCTTCCTTCCTTCCTTCCTTCCTTCCTTCCTTCATTTCCTTTCTTTCTTCTTTCTGACTGAGTTTCGCTCTTGTTGCCCAGCCTGGAGTGCAATGACACGATCTCGGCTCACTGCAACCTCCACCTCCTGGCTTCAAGACATTCTCCTGCCTCAGCCTCCCGAGTAGCTGGTATTACAGGCATGCGCCACCACACCCAGCTAATTTTGTATTTTTAGTAGAGACTGGGTTTCTCCATTTTAGTCAGGCTGGTCTCGAACTCCCAACCTCAGGTGATCTTCCCCCCTTCGACCTCCCAAAGTGCTGGGATTACAGCCATGAGCCACCGTGCCCAGCCAAGAAGCATTTCTATTCTTTGTCTTCCATTTTCTATTTGGCCAGCAGAGAGGAGGATCCAGGGGCAAAGGAGGCTGAGGAAGAAAACAGGAAGTAGTGACCATACAACATACAACCAAAGGGCCCGTGAATCCAAAGACTTCTTCTGAGCCCTACCTTTTTGGAAGGCAAAAACACGATGTTCCCCTGAGAGAAAGCATGTAACAGGGTGAGTGAGAGGGTTTTCAGGCCACATGCTGAATCAAGGCTGCAGTCTCTTGCCACTGACTTCCTACTTTGCTTCCCCTCCACATCCAATTATTCAACACTACTAATTCCATAGAAAAATGAAAAATAGTCTCAAAGGATCCAATATGGAACATGGGTGCAGATAGTGCCAATAAATTTAAAGGGAAAAAGAAAAATAAGCAAAAAGTAAATGAGAACAAGTACTCCAAGAGGAAACCAAAAATTATGTTAGACAAATAACTTTATTTTCTCAAATAAATTGTAGACAAGATGGTCTCCTGAAGGAAGAAGCAGGGATGATATAAATGATAAAGGCATACAAATGAGAAATAAGAAAAAAACAAGGAAGGGAGTTCATATAATTAACAAACAAATGAGAGTAACAAACATTTGAGAGAAAAAAAAGCCACATTTGAGTAACCAATGCAGAATTAACAGAAATAAAAACCACAGAAACATGACGGACAGGCTTGAAATATCTCACAAAACAACGAATGACCATAAATATAGTAATAGCATTGGTAAAATGGCAATAATGTATTTTACCATAAATGTGGTAAAAGAAATAAATACGGTAAAAGATGTTTGTCATTTTTTTTCTTAATGAGTATTCCTGAAAAAGAGAACTCAACAAATAAAGGAGAAAAAATAATTCCACGAATATAAAGGAAAAAAAAAAGTGTTTCCTAAAATAAACCAATAGTCATTCTAGATAGGCACCATATGTTTCTGGAAAAATTTTAACATTGCAATCATCATAAACATATTCTAGTGAAGTTATTTAATTTTAAAGATAAAGAAAATATCTCACATGAGCATGCAGGAAGGAATAATGTAAATGTCCTTTGATTTCTCTTTCTTCACATCTCATATCTGAAGACAGTGGACAGTCTTATAAATTTTGAAAGCAAGAAAAAGAATGTTGTACTCTCCTGAATTGCTCTTCTGGTATAGACAAGTATTCTGGAACAAAACAAAATTTTCCTGGAAGAATTACATGGTAAGAATATCCAGGAAAAAAAAAAAGATACTTGAAAATAAAGAATAGAGCCAAGATCAATCAACTATGAAAAGTATTTATATAAATGCTATAAACTTAAATGATGTAAAAATAATGACGTACTATAACTCACCAAAACAGAAAAGTAGCAAAGTAAATGAAGTGAGAATATGTGTGAGGGTATTGAATGGTTTTACAGAGTGAGGAGTCAAGGAATATAGTCTAAAGTTGAAATCTGCAGTAAAAATCCACAATGTATCTAATATTCATGTTTTTGTTATAGTTTCCTTAAATCAGAAGGGATTTGCAGTAGTTAATTAGCTTGCCTTGAAGAAACATTTTCTTACATTTCACCAATTCCTGTAGTTTCACTTTAGCATCTCTTTCCTTAATTCATCTAAAATTAAATGTAATAGCTTTATTGAAGAAGAGAAGTATAAGACAAATCAGCAGTCAGACTTGGGGCTTGAGGTCTTTCTTAATGGCGTATGTAGACCCCAGCTGAGAGTTTAATTTTGACCCTCAGGTGTTAGTGCTGCTAGGTATTAGCTGATGTCAGATATTTGGTAGCACTGATCGAACAGTTTAAGAACTGCAGGAATATATATGTTGCATCCAAAGGTAAAACAAATCAGGGCTCTGTATCTATAAATTAAAAAAAAAATCATATTCTTAGGAATTAAAATAAAATTAAGCCAAAGGAAAAGAATGGAATGGCAAAGATATCTATTAGAGCAAACATCAAATTAAGACCAATAAACCACTGAGTGTGTACTCTGGAGACATTGTGCCTTTCCAAATGGCCTAATGAGAGCGTGAGTACAACTCACTCTGTCGCTCTCCTGTCAGAAAATGACAGTTGCCTATGTCAGTTCTACTCCCAGAGCACTGACTATCACAGAGGGAAAACTTGGATGTGACAGCACCAACTTCCTGCCCTACACGTAGGAGTCTGTGGGGACTGAACCAGTGCAGAGGAAGAATCAGCGCTCTAGAAGGAGTGAGTGTGTAAATTTAAATCAGCAGCAAAGCAGAGCCCGGTTACTGAAGGAAGGAAAGCTGGTTACAAATTTTCTCTCAGTTCGTCCTCCTCCCCAACCCTGACAAATGAATTAATTTGTAGGTTCATTTCTGCAAAGTTAAAATGCATCTATCTTCTCCTGGGATTTTCTTCTTCTAAAGAAATGGAGGTTTCTGTCTCCCCACTGTCTGCTGAAGCTTTCAACAGGAACCAAAATTCTAAAATAAGAAATCCTTTAAAATATCAGATCCACATCTCCTTCACCTAAGAAAAATATATAAGGCCTTTTACATTTTAAAAAATCTTACTTTCAACAAATTTCAAAATATTGGCACGGTTGGAGTTATGTAACCATCAACCAGCAGTGTCATATCTGTGTGATGTTTCATATCTCAAAACGTCCATTTGCTCTTCATTATAGATCAGATGTTAGCTCTACTTTTTGAGAAAATTAGAAACTAAAAACAAAAATAAATAAACCAAAGCAAACAAATATTGTAAGTCCTCAAAAGGCCAAGTTACAATGTGAGCAGAATTGGGTTGAACCCAGGGATCCTGATTCAAATTCTAGGTATGTGTCACTGTCTTGCACTGCAGCAGTCATAACCTGGGATCTCTAGAGGGCGTTAGCAACCATCATTTACCAATCCAACAAGTTTTTAAAATATGGTACTTTGACAACGTGAGCCTACTGACAAGGACCTGCCCACAGAATCATTCTCATGTTGTGTGTTTATTAAGCCCTACTGAACATATACCATTAATGAGGCTAGGGAGCTCAGAACGGAGAACACAGACGGAAAAACAAGAAGGTAAACAAATAATTGGATTGTAGAGTCTGAAATATATAATAGGGAACATACTCAAATATCCTTTATTATATATACCTTATCCTTCACTCTTCTGCAGTCATTAAATGCAACATATGATCTCTGGAAAGGTCACCCAGAAAGTCTATAGGGATATTAAACTGTGAGTGTTATTGGAAATGTTCTTCACAGAGTGCAAAAAACCATCAACATTGGTGCTGTATTGAATGCCAACATATTAAGATTTCTGCCAAGTAGCAATCTGTAAGGCTAAAGTTTTTGATGAAATAATGACATAAAAAGTTAATGTTGACTTGTCTACCAGATAGTTTGGAGATATCACTGCCTGATTTTTGCTCTTCTTTTGTTGATTAGAATGACAAGAAGTAATGAATTTTCACCACTGGAATTGACTGTCCTACATGAGAAAAGATATTTGAAAATCTAAATACCAAAAACATATTGCTGTGCCAAACACTGAATGTTTTTTTTTCGTCTGAAGTTAACAATCTTAAATTAACTCCAAAATACGAGGACAAAAACTTTTGAAAATTTCTAGTAAACTTTCAGAATTTGAAGTGTGCTGACCCACACCTAGTATAGAGATCTTTTCTTCGCTTCCTTTTATTTCTCCATTTCTAATTTCACTCCACGTTCCTAAGAACGAACATAAGCATCCTCTTGCAACAAATGTTTTATTTTCTATTCTCAGTATAGTTGCAAATCACTATGAAAATAAACGGAAACGGGGAGATGAACTATATTACATTTCTGGTTGTCTTTTCTAACTATCAACCCAAACCAAAACATACATAATCTTTTGAATATTCACTTTTAAAAGCAAACAATAGCCTGAGTGATTCAAAACGGTGAATTTATCAAGATTATTTGTAATTGGCTTTGTAATGCACTACGTATTTTTGGCAGAACACACTAGTGAGTTCGCTGAGGCAAAGCACATAGGAAAAAGGGATCATCTAGAGGTTTAGAATATCTATAATAATTCACTCAGAAAAAAATAAACATTTGATCATACGAGACAGAGTCAACAATTAAGTCAAAGAAGAGTTGCACCTGAGAAACAGTCAAATGTATTTATAGAGATTTGAGTGTTGCTTTTTTGTAGCTGCGTGAAGGTAGGCATTTGGGATGAAGCAACTGATCCAAGCAAACAGAAACCATTGTTTCCCGAAAATGCTTCCAAGAGGGAGAGGCGAAGAAAGAAAGCAGTTGTAAAGGAAATAGGAAATTTGTCAAAATTATAAACAAAAAGCAGTATATACCTTGTCCGTTCTTTTGCAATAATGATGGCACGATTCTCCCATAGAGAGTGGCACATAGCAAAGCCTGACGTGTCAGAGGTCAGATATATTCAATGATATGTTTTGGCTTAACTTTTCAATGATGTAAGTTCCTTTGTGAGTCTTCACTATATGTGGATCAGCTCATGGCTATAGATGGAATCATTATTCTAATTTCAAAGAAAATGGGGCAAAAGAGCAAATAGGGAAGCTCACACTTATTAGCACTATTGGAAGAATAGCTACTTAACTTCTTAGAATGTATCAGAAATATTATTCTCAAATTAGAAGCAGTATGACATCTTCAGATGGGATTAAAATAATTAGGAAGTGTTCAAAAATCTCTGCCATGGGATATAAATTTGCAGTGTTTGCCAAACAGAAAGAAGCCATAGACAAGCTTAGACAATTTTGATGCAGACTTTACAAATTTAGAAGCATTCAGTTGCTTAACTTAGCTTATTTTTGCTGAGTTCAGTAAAGGCATATTGATTTTCTATTGACAGTGGGAAAGTTATTATAGCCATCATCATCAAGTTAAATATCACTGTCTAATTTATGGTAGTGTGTACACTATACAATTTCATAAAAATTAAAATGCATTTAATATAGCTTTCTTATTTGCTAGTATAAGCAAATTTTTAAAATAAGAAAAGCTTAATATTATATATGTTTTTTTCTAGATGGTTAAACAATGCCAAACCATCCAGTGTAAAGTTCAGTTCAGTCAACCATTATAATCATCCACTTGCTAAGCCATGTCTAATTTCCATTTATTTTTCAAGCCAAATCTCCATGTTTTGGCCCCATGTTTATGTTTTTTTTTTCCCCCAGCTGTTGTGTGTATCTTGTAAAATTGTGTCTATCAAGTAGGTGGGTTTGGTTGCTATTTTCTATAGTATATTATTTTTGAATTCAGCCTTAAGCTTTCTTGTTCTGCATTGAGAGTTACGTCGATATTTCAGCAAGAGACTACTAGAAAATGTCATTAAGTGTTCAGACACAGTGTAAAAAAATATTATGAGCCAAAACAATTCCTGAATTTATTTTGCAGGAAACCATTGCCTCACCACTTTTAGTCCTTTGTCAAACCTGATCGACCTTCTGAAAGGCTGTTTTGAAAATATTGTTTCTGTAAGTTAGGTATTGATTTCTCAAGACTGCTGTGGGCACCCCCTTAAAAAGGGTATTTCAGGGATTCCAGTGAGATAAATAGCTACAGTTGTGCTTCATCCTCCCCTTGATTTCAAAGATTCTCAAAAATTATGTGTAAAAAAAATACATGAAAGACAATGCTATGTATAAACTATGAAGCTTAAATTGTCCCTTCTGATGCATTGCTCGAAATATGAAATGGCAAATGGTGATTTTTAGAAGAATCTGCAAGACAAAAGTTTTAATATTCCTGAACACTTTGAGACTTCAGATCCCCTTTCCTAAAATGATGTTTGTGTTGCTGGTGATGCATATATTCCAATCTTATTTTTTTTTATTTTTCAAAACTGTGAGTTAAAATAAAAAATAAGATAGGGATGAAAACATTTTCCCCAAATTACAGAATCATCTAATATCAAGGCTTGAAAAGGACATTGATTCATGAAGTCCAACATTGTATTCCTATTTTTCAATTCCCACTCCACACCATCAGGAAGTCCATCCCCAACTTCAAGGAAAAGCAAGTCCATACTTGAGCATCACTGATCATTAAAATACTTCTTGATAATGTCAGAATCTGTCTTAAGTTTCCACCAATTTGTCTTCATTCAAGCCCTTGAAACTGTGTAGAATAGGCTACCTTCCTTCCACATTCAAACCGTTCATACTACTGAAGTCAACCATAACCTTCTCCACCACCAGAGAGATTAGTATTCTTCATACCAAATATTCTCAATTTCATCCACTGTTCCTCATACGATATCAGAATAAGTTCTGTCTTTGTTGCCTTTCTTACAAATTTACCCTAAATTCTTCTAGAAAGGCAAAGCCCACAAAGTATTGTCTTACGCCAGATATGGTCTGAACAAATAAAGTTGAATGGGACCACCACTTTCTGCATATTAGAGCAGGATTTTTGCATTTGTCCCCATAACATCTCACTAGTAATTCTGCCTAAATTTACTATCAACTCAAATCTCTAAGTCATACACATGCTACCAAGTCTCACTTTTTCCCTTTTGTGACTGTCTTATATTTTTTAGTTCAAGAATAGAATCTCACAATTATCATTGAAATTCTAGACTATCAATATAATCTACCAAAGTTTTTAGATTCTAATTCTTTTATCCCATGCTATCTGTTAGTTTTACAAATATTTTGAGCAACTTTATGGACAAAGCCTTTCCTCAGACTACAACTAGAAATTCCCTGGCAGGGCTTGGTGGCTCACGCCTGTAATCCCAACACTTTGGGAAGCCGAGGCGTGTGGATCACTTGAGGTCAGGAGTTCGAGACCAGCCTGGCCAACATAGTGAAACCCTGTCTCCACTAAAAATACAAAAATTAGCCAGACACATGCCTGTAGTCCCAGCTACTCAGAAGGCTGAGGCAGGAGAATCACTGGAACCCAGGATACAGAGGCTGTGGTGTGCCAAGATTGCACCATTGCACTCCAGCCTGGGCAACAGTGTGTGACTCTGTCTCAAAAACAAAAACAAAAACAAAACAAAAAAAGAAAAAAAAAAAAAGAAATTCCCTATAGTATGATATTTATTCATCAATTTGTACTCTTCAAGTATAGTAGTTTACTTTGTTTCATAATTTGCCTAAATTCCTTTTTTTTCCCATCTTGTCCACAAAATAGTGAAAAGCTATGTCAGATTCCTTCATACAATTTAAATACCACCAAATAAATTTCTGTGATCTGTGGGGTTAGTAACTTGTGACAAGGAAGGTGATAAATCTTATTTTCATGTTTGCTTTTTTCAGGCAAACCATGCTAGATCTTTGTAATTGTTATTTTATTATAAGAGATTACAGGATATTCTTTAATAATTTTAGAGTTTCTGCTGTAATCAGTATCAAACTCAGAGCTTTGGCTGGTAACATTCACACTATTTTGCTGAAAAATAAATAGCGATCTGCCCTTCACCAATCTTCTATTATTTGCTGTGATTTCTCTTAAACCTTCTGCTGTTTCTGAAGTCTTGCAGGCAGGCAATATCTTGGAGTTTAACCCAGTTAAGCTAGGAGCCAGAACTCCTGGAGAGCAGCAGAAGAGTGAGTAGGGGAGGGGAGTCACTTCCAACTTCTTAATCCATCATGGATTTCAGTTCCCACTTACTAATAACTGTTTCACCTTTTGAGTTTTTTTTCAGTGCAAACAAGATAGAAGCTAAATGGCCAATGAGGAATCTTTTTTTTTTTTTTTTTTTTTCCTTTCTTTTTCTGTGCTATCCGTCTCCATTGAAGTTCTTTGGTGAGCTTTGGTGCTCTTCACACTTTAAAATACAAAACTATCCTCTTAGTTGTCCAATTCAGTTTCTGCAGCCTCCAGTTGGTTAAAACTTTGACTTCCAGCACTCCTCTTATGGGCTTCTATAATACTATATTCACTATTGAATCAAGGGCTGGCTCCTCTTATCCTATTATGGACCCAATAAGCTTTTAATGCAGAAATTCTTTGGATGAGTCTTTTGCAAACCTGCTTATTAATTTAATAAGTTTCCTCTTTTCTCCTTTATTGAAGTCATTTAGAAACATATAGATAAAATTTCACTTTTAACTTTTTGAACCATCTTCCTCTCCAGAATCATAGTATATAATCAAACCTAATCCCTTTCCAAAATTATGAAATTTGCCTTTCTACTTAGAATACTGGAAGGTGGATTTTAGTTTGCCCAGAAATATAAAGTTTCTTGGGGCAAAATATAGGCTATTGGGGGCTTCTCCACACTCGGGGCTTTGGAAGCCACACTGTATAAGACTATTGGGTGTTTTTACTAAACAGTAAGTTTTTAATATTCTAAATCTTATGACTACAGTGGGTCTGCTTTTAAGTTTGATATATTTATAAACAAATGTATTTTCTTCTGATTTATTCTTCATATATTCTAAAATATTTAGATTTAAATATGAGCTCATAAGCTTGGCTGACTCTAGCAAAAAGTAGTTTTCTATAGGAAAATTGTCTTTGTTTCCCAGACCTCTCCTTGATGTCACTTCCCCACATTGATGGTTTCCTAGCCCTCCTATTCTTTCGTTTCTCAGTGCTCTCACAGTCCTGCCTCCTGTGACTCTAACTCAATATAATCACGTATTTATTGTATTCACAATAAGTTATAAATATCCAGAAGTTGTTCCTCCTTGGACATATCCATGTTAACAAGCATCAGATGCTGCTAAAGGCTTTCAGAAGAGAAATGAGGAAGTTCATTATCAATCACTCATTTATTCTTTTACTCAATAAACACTTGTAGAGCCTTCACTATGTGCCAAAATGGTGTCAGAAAACACAAGATCTTTGCAGATGAAGTTTTTGAACTCTAGGAACTCTCCTTGTAGGAGAGAGAGATACCAGAAAATATAAGGGATGTGAAAATCAGAAGAGATTAATTTTGAATTACAATTTCAGCTTAGCTGTCCAAAAAACTAGAGAAAGAACATCCCATGCAGAAAAGCATGTGAAAAGGATATGAAATAGCATTTCAGATTTTGAAGACTGCATCAGGGTGTACTTACCGTGGAGGCTCCCACGTGCCAAAGTAGCTAGAGAAAAAGCAGGTGCTGGATCATGAAGGACTTTATGCCTAAGGTGAGAGTTGAACTTTATCTCTAAAACTATGGGCAATATCAAAAGGGTAATTTTTTTGACTCCTAGAGACAAAATGTAGGTGGCTTCTTCTTTCCTGTCAGCCCTCATTTTAATAAAAGAGAATTTTGAAAGAAGACAACTAAGCTTCATACTTCTACACTGTAAATAAAATTACGTTTATTTATTTATTTGTTTGTTTATTTATTTATTTATTGAGATCGAGTCTTGCTCTGTCGCCCAGGCTGGAGTGCAGTGGCGCCATCTCCACTCACTGCAAGCTCCGCCTCCCGGGTTCACGCCATTCTCCTGCCTCAGTTTCCTGAGTACCTGGGACTACAGGCAACCGCCACCACGCCTGGCTAATTCTTTGTATTTTTAGTAGAGACGGAGTTTCACCGTGTTAGCCAGGATGGTCTCGATCTCCTGTCCTCGTGATCCACCCGCCTCAGCCTTCCAAAGTGCTAGGATTACAGGCATGAGCCACCGCGCCTGGCCATAAAATTACATTTTTTAGCATTATAAAAGGTATGGTCACATTAGAGTTTAACATAGTATTTGTCTGATTTCTCATGATGTGAGATTTGTGGGCTTATGATAGTGTCTGTGTAAATATATATATGTATATGTATATGCAACATTACACATGTATTTGTATGCACTATTTATCTATTAAATATATACTTATCAAAATATCCAACTTTTATGTTTATAATCTTATAATTCACATGCAACAATGGCAAATCAGAGTGGATCTTATTTTTAATCTGCCTAGCAGGAAATTTATTTAGTATATATTTTACTATAATTATCCTAATAATTGTTCCACTGTACATAGGGATTTTTTCCAGAGTTGAGCAAATTGGCTAGGAAATAAAAGGACCTGTACTGCATAAAAATAACCAAAATTATCATCTGCAAATAAGCCAGGGGATGTGTGTCTGTCTCTGTGTGTCATAAGCATTTTTAGAGACTGATCATCTGACTTAGTACTTTTACATAACTATCCTTTCCCCACTTGGCCCCAAAAGAATGTTATTTCTCATGATTGGTTTTTCCATTGTATTAAAACAGAAAGAAATAATACAATTTTCTCTTAAATTTCCCAGTGCCTCAGTTCAATTTCCTGCTGGTTGATTTCTGCTTTCTTTTTATGTCTAAGAAATTATACTCTTTACAAAGGATAGTGCACTGACCGGCTGAAATGAATGTGCTTGTAATGGAACAGTGGACAGCAGCCTGCCAGGCTTGGTGAAGAGTGCAGCCTGCTATTACTTTCCAAAGAACAGCTTCTCCCACAGCTTTCTTTCACCAAAGTGTGTCTATTGCCATCAAGTCAGAAAGGAATGAATATTTGAGTGATTGGGGAAAACTAACCTGCTGTTGAGGAACATGTTACTTTAAGCCAGAATTATCCAACCAGACTGGACCAAGGTCACCAAGCAATTGCTAGCTCTGGACTTGCTTTTATAAAGCAATGACAAAATGAGTTAAGTTAAAAATAGAGGAAATAATCATTATTGTACATCGAATTATTCTGCAGTATGGCTTCCTCAGAAAACAACAGGGCAAAAGTATATTATCTATGTTGAGGGACCTGGACCAGAAGGAGTTATAGGATATAAAATACGGCCTCAAAGATCCCAAGAGGTTTGAAGCCCCAAAATTCCTCCCTGCACTGACTGTTTTAATACCCTAAAATGTCCTCAACAAATGATCAGTTGTTTGGGGACGTACATTATGGGATTGTGGGATTCAGAGGCTCTGGCAAAGTCTTGAAACTAGTGTGTTTTCCACAAGGTTTTGATGAGTGGATTTGATGAACAGTCTTAGAGCAATATAAAAGCATGTGAGAAACAAAGAGAAAAGACCAGAGACACAGGAACAAGACCTGTTATGTTATGACTTTAACCCAGCGCTAGTGCTCCCGGGGCCACCCTTCTCAAACAACTTCTGCAATTTCCCACTTTTCCCACCTACCCCAGGCAGGGGATCCAGCCATCAGCAGGAGGACTAAGTGAGCAGATTAATGCCAGGGGTTGCTGCTAGGTGCTGCAGGCTAGTAAGGTGGGTAAGCCACCATAAAATTTCAGAGAGGTTTGTAGGAGGCTTACAAAAGTACACAAAATACAAACACAGTAGGGTGAGTTTGATTCACAGCAAGTGAATCAAATCAAGAAAGAAAAACAATATTGAGTTAAGTGCGGTCCAGAAGAAGCTTAAATAGAGGACCCCAGCATGTGTGGTTTGCTACCTGGAGCATTGGTGATCAGAAAGAGCATAGTAGAAACCCTATACCCACAGAAAGACTGAGTGTGAAAATCAGAAGAGCCAAACCTATTCTAAAGACCAGAGAAAGAGAAATTAAGACAAGGGTAAGAATAATGATGATACCAAAAAAAAATCCCTCAAGTACTAATTATCAATTAATATTAATTAATATTGAATAAATAAAATAATTAATATTGGGTGAATATTAATAATTAACATTAATACTAATGCCAGAAATGTCCTAAGCAATTTACATATGTTGGCTCATTAAACACAAGAACTATGATATATAATTTTTATTCCTATGTTATATATGAGAAAGCTGAGAGGTGAAGAAGTTTTGGGGTAGAGTATACTGACAACAGAGCCATGATTTGAACCCAGCTCTGCCAGAACCCCAGGCCCATGCTCTTTATCACTCTTAGCCAAGTAGGAAGTGAAGGCCAAGTAAACACGAGAATGACCAAGGAGTGAAGAACAAAGTGGGGGTGAAGGAAGCAGATCCATCAGTTTCCCCAATATATTTTCATTGATGGTTAGTAGTGGTAATGGGTTATAGTGCAGAAGAACAATCTCTTCTATTATCTTGATAACCACCATTTTACATATATGATATATATGTAATACATAAATATATATATTTTTTTATATATAAGAATATTGCCACTTCTGTTTAATAGTTTTGAAAAAATAAATTTCCTTCCAAGTTCCTAATTCGATTTTGTGAGAAATTAATATATTTGCAACCCAGGGTAGTAAAAATGATCAAATCATTGTTCTAAAAAAATACTAAAACTCCAAAAATACTTGGTACTCAAAATTTAGAACAATACTATCTGATTTCTCTAATGTATCTCCCTTTCTATTCATTCACTTGTTTCTTCAATAAACCTACATTAAGAATCTACTATGTGATAGGTTTGCAGTAAACCCTTTGTAATGCAAAAGACTTATATATTTGTATACAATTATATAAAGCACTTTACTTGAAATTAATTTTATATGTAAAATTGTATTTATGTATATGTTATGTATATGTTCAAATCAAGGTTGCCATAAATGCCATGGAGAAGTTCATGACGCTGTGAAAGCATGGAGATTCTCCATAGTCATGGCAGTTAAGAAATGGTTTTGAAGGGTAGTGGGGTGTGCTGTGAAATCTGAAGGATGCCTGGGAGTCACCTGGTTGAAAGAGTGTGTGTGTGGTGTGTGTATGGGTTGGGGGTGATACGGTTTGGATTTGTGTTCCCGCTCAAATCTCATGTTGAAGGAAGGGCCTGGTGGGAGGTGATTGGATCATGGAAGCAGACCTCCCCTTTGCTGTTCTGATGATAGTAAGTTCTCATGAGATCTGGTTGTTTATAAATGTGTAGCACCTACCCTCCATCTCTTTTCCTCCTTGTCCAGCCATGAGCTGCTTCCCATTTACCTTCTACCACAATTGTAAGGTTCCTGAGGCCTCTCTAGCTATGCTTCCTTTACAGCATGCAAAACTGAGTCAGTTAAACCTTCTTTCTTTATAACTCACCCAGTCTCAGGTGGTTCTTTATAGCAGTGACATATCTGACTAACACAGAAAATTGGTACTGGGAGAGGGGCATTCCTATAAAGATACCCAAAAATGTGGAGGTGACTTCAGAACTGGGTAATGGGCAGAGGTTGGAAAACTCTGGTTGGCTTAAAAGAAAACAGGAATATGAGGGGAAGTTTGGAACTTCCTAGAGACTTGTTGAATTATTGTGACCAAAATACTGATAGTAATATCATCAATGAAGTCTAGGCTGAAAAGGTCTTAAATGGAGATGAGGAACTTATTGGGAAGTAAAGCAAAGATCATTTTTCTTATGCATTAGCAAAGAGGTTGGAGGCATTGTGCCCCTGCCCTAGAGATCTATGGAACTTTGAACCAGAGAGTGATGATTTAGGATACTGGCAGAAGAAATTTCTAAGCAGTAAAATGTTCAAGAAGTGGCCTGGCTGCTTCTAGTAACCTATGCTTATCTTTATGAGCAAATAAGTGATCTGGAACTGGAACTTATATTTTAAAGGGAAGCAGAGTATAAAAGTGGAAAACTTGTAGCCCAGCCATGTGGTAGGAAAGAAAAACCCATTTTCTGGGGAGGAATTCAGGCAAGTTGCAGAAATTTGCAGAAGTAAAAAGAGGTCAAATGTTAATGGCCAAGACAATGGGAAAAAATACCTTGAAGGAATCATCTCCTCCTGTCACAGGCCCAGAGGACTAGGAGAGAAGAGGCCCAGAGGACTAGGCCCAGCAGGCTGGGCCCAGGGCCCTGCTGTCTTTTAAAACCTCAGGACGCTGTTCCCTGCATCCCAGCAGCTCCAGCTCCCGCCATGGCTAAAAGGACCCCAGATACATCTCAGGTCACTGCACCAGAGAGTACAAGCCATAAGACTTGATGGTTTCCATGTGATGTTAAGCCTGTGGGTGTGCAGAGGGCAAGAGGTGAGAGTTTAAAGTCTCTGCCTAGATTTCAGTGGATATATGGAAATGCCTGGACGTCTAGGCAGAAGTCTGCTGCAGCAACGGAGCCCTCATGGAGAACTTCTACTAGGACAATGTAGAGGAAAAAAATGTGGGATTGGAGCCCCTACACAGAGTCTCCACTGGGGCACTACCTAATGGAGCTATGAGAAGAGGGCCACTGTCCTCCAGACCTCATAATGGTAGATCCACTGACAGCTTGCATTATGCACCTGGAAAAGCCACAGTGACTCAATGCCATCCAGGAAAGCAGCTGAGGGGGCTGTACCGTGTGGATCCATAGGGGTGGAGATGGCCAAGGCTGTGAGAGCCCACCCCATGCATTGGTGTGGCCTGGTTGTGAGACATGGAATCAAAGGAGATTATTTTGGAGCTTTAAGATTTAACCACTCCCCTGCTGGGTTTTGGACTTTCATGGGGCCTGTAGCCCCTTTGTTTTGGATGATTTCTTGCATTTGAATGTGTGTGTACACCCAATGCCTGTACCCCCATTGTATCTTGGAAGTAACTAACTTGCTTTTCACTTTACAGGATCATAGGTGAAAGGGACTTACCTTGTTTCAGATGAGATTTTGGACTGTAGACTTTTGAGGTAATGCTGAAATGAGTTAAGACTTTGGGGAAATATTGGGACGGGATGATTGTATTTTGCAGTGTGAGAAGGACATGAGATGTTGGAGGGGCTGGGGACAGAATGATATGTTTTTTTGTCCCTGCCCAAATCTCATGTTGAATTGTTATCCCTAGTGTTGGAGGAGGGGTCTGGTGGGTGGTGTTTTGATCATGGGGGCTGATTTCTAAACCCTTAACGTTGCTATCAAAGTAAGTTCTCATGAGATCTGGTTGTTTGAAAGTGTGTAGCACCTCCCCTTTCACTCTCCTCTTTCTCTTCTGGCCATGTAAGATATTCCTGCTTCCCCTTTGCCTTCTGCCATGATTGAATGTTTCCTGAGGCTTCCCTAGCCATGCTTTCTGTTGAACCATGAGTCAATTAAGCATTTTTTCTTTATAAATTACCCAATCTCAGGTAGTTCTTTATAGCAATGTGAAAATGGACTAATACAGGGGGTAGATAGAATATTTCTGCCAGAAGGCATAGCATTTGAAAAATTCTTTAGTGGGTGGGAGCAGAGAGCATTTGGGGGACTGTAGGAAGCCAATGGGACTGAGGGGTGGGAATGGTGGGAGTCAAAGCTGTAGAAGAAAAGAAGAGCCTAACCAGACAGTACCAAGAAGTGGGCTGCTCAAACATTTCTGCCTATTCTCACTCCTTATGTGTATAGGTTGGGCACAAAACATTTGTCTCTAGCTCTACTGTGTGTTTCAGTAAAATCTACTGAAACTGCTTCAGTATCCAATATTTTTATCTTTTGTAATAAATGGTAGTAATAGAATGCTACAGTACACACCTTAAGTGAGCAGATTTTCACCATAGACATTTTTTAAATGTCTATATAGACAAGGTGGAAGATTGCTTTTCTGCTTGTGTTTTAAAATATCCCCTCCAACTAAATGATTATGATGACCTTTGTTTGTGATTTAGCTTCAAATTAATATCATTAATGTGTTTTTATCACTGTTGCACTATTTCATCACCTTGAATTCTTATATTTTCATCTTTATTGGAATCTCTATGTTCATCAGACACGTTGGCCAGTAGCATAAATAATCATGTTCTGATCAGTATTTAAAAACTTGTAATATCTGAAATTTATGAACTGAAATTATTTCTATAGCAATAAATTTTATGAATTTTCTTGTATTCATTAAATGTATGTTTACCTTGCACTTATTATATGAAAGATTGTAACACTTCCTAGGACACAATGAAAATAAACTTTAAAGAGATATACTAGGTTAAATACAGGCTGTGGTTATAAGACTCTGAGCTTCATGGAGCAAGCACTCTATCTATCCTGCTTATCACTCTACTTCCAGTACCTCGTAATCCATATGGCACAAAGCAGTTCCTCAATAAACAGTTATTTGAATAAACAGAACGGAAATTAAAGGAAGAAGTGGAATGGGTCTATCACATTTTCTTTAAATCCAGGATTGGTTCTGATTTTATTTCTTCTCCTTTGTTTTGTGTAAGAATATGCGTGTGTGTGTGTGTGTGTGTGTGTGTGTGTGTTTGTGGAGAGGCAGGTGGGTGTGTATCTAATGCTTAATCATGAGTTTATTTCCCATGAAAAATACAAACAAAACACACACACAGATACTCTCATATACATACAAACATACACACAATGATAATTAATTCAGAACAGTGTTCTTGATTCATACATTTCCACGGTTGGAATGATCCTGTGTGTAGATTTTCCAAGCCAGTGCTTTGCAATCATTGCCAGCAAAGTACCCTATTTTAGAACATATGGTGTCAGATTTCACAAAATGATTCATATTTCCTAGGCCTCGTGTGAAAGTAGGTGTTTCTATTTGAGAATTACTGCTTAAACAATGACTATTTTGACAAAAAGCAACACAGTTTTTTTCTTCCAGCACATCTCTCGCTTAGGTGGAAGCTGGAGAACCAATTACTAGTGTGATTATCCTAAGTGTATTCTTACATGTTTTCTTCTCTGTGAAAATGTTTCTAGTCTTTCTGATTATAAATGTTACTGGGTGTGATGTGTGAATCAATCCTATCTGTGCAGACACAGCAGAATGAAAGGTATAATGATGTAGGAGTGAAGTGTCAATGAATAATTCATATCTGACAGCATGCAGCATTGGATTCTATCAGGCAACATTCCATGGCAGAGAGGTCCTCAAAGGCTTCTTAAATTCATCTGCATCAGCTTATTGTGTTTCTGCTCGGGTGGCAGAATCGATCATTTAGAATGAGGGAAATGATACTGAGTGGCACTGCTTGCTAACACAGATAGAAAAATATGTAGCTATTTTTGTCACCATCAAACATTAATTCAACAAATGTTCATTGAGCTCTTACTTGGTTCTCATAGGGTGTTCAAAGTTGGAGGATCCACTGAGTATAACACATTCTCTGACTCCACAGAGCTCATCACCATTGGTAGAGATACATAAAATATTACACTTGACTATGATTCATGTTATGAACAGGCCCTAAGTTAGCTGAGATACCTTCCCCTTGCTTCAAGAAGAATTTGAAGAGTGTAATACATGCAGAATATACTTCCACATAATGATCCAGAAACAGGTTCCTTTTAAAAGTGATTAATATGAACAGGCCTCTTTCTTATTAGAGTCTTAGAGAGGTCACTACAGCATGTGGTGAGATATTTACTAATGCATGCCTTTTTACCTAGGAAACAACTTTCTGTGAAATGTAAACACAGCTGCCGAGTTTAATTCAGGATCCTCATCTTTCTTGTATTAAGCTACATTGGAAAGGAGTTCAAGTCAACCTTAGAAAAGAGAATCAGTTGACTTCATGGTAGTGGAACCCTGAAATTTTGGAAACCAGATTTTTAAGACTATTGCAGTTAGAGGAGCTGAGTTAAAAGGTTTGCTCTGGAGTAAAACTGGTTTGGTTTGAATATGGGCTCTGTTATGTGACCTTGAACAAGTTTTCAGCATTATTGAACTAATTCCTCATCTGTAAATGGGGCTAATATTTGAACACCTATCAATAAGTGGTATAAGAACTAATGAAAATAGGAGACTGGATGTGGTGCCTCATTCCTGAAATCCCAGCACTTTGGAAGGCCAAGGCAGGAAGATTGCTTTTGAGACCGTTCTGGGCAACATAGTGAGGCTCTGTGTCTGAAAATTTTTTTTAATTAGCTGGGTGTGGTGGTATGCAGCTACAGTCCCTGCTACTTGGGAGGCTAAGATGGGAGGACTGCTTGAGCCCTGGAGGTAAAGCCTGAAGTGAACCAAGATCCTGCCACTGCACTCTAGCCTGAGTGACAGAGTGAGACCCTGTCCCTAAAAAACAAGCAAACAAATAAATAATAAAAAGAACTAAGGAAACTTCATAATATAAAGTGCTTTGCACCATTCCTGAATTTTATAAAGTGTCAAATAATATCAAGTCTCCTAGGAAATTCTCTATTCATTTATAATATTAAATTTAATTTAGCAACATTTAAATCTACTTAAAGCGTAGGCTTATGTACACCCAAATCAATTACTAAGGTTTTTAGGTATAAATGATTTAGGGTTTGTAGCAGTCTGTTATGTAAGTGACTTCTAGTAAACCATGCCTCCTGGTAATCATGCCTTCCTTTGCGTAGTGCCCTCCTCTTGAATATGGGCAGCCTCCCTGACCAATAGAAGGAAGTAGAAAATGCACTGTGCCAATACCAGGACTAAGTTTTGAAAAAATCTGGTAGCTTCTGCTTTTGTGGTCTAGACAGCCTGAGCCACCATGTGAGAAATTCTATTACCTTAATAGAGATACCCTGTGTCTTACTAGACACACACACACACACACACACACACACACACACAGAGAGAGAAAGAGAGAGAGAGAGAACCTAACTATATTATAGAAAGAGATAAGCTCAAAAAAACTCAGTGGCCCAGCAAATTCAAGCCCCTAAGTGACCCATCAGCTGAATAAAGCCACACAAGTAACCACTGGCAAGACCAGCAGAAGAACCATCCAGCAGAACCTAGCCCAAATTGGCAATAGTGAGCAAATAAAATAGTTTTTTGTTTGTTTGTTTAAAGACATTAAGTTTTGGGGTGTTTACTTGAACAGGAATCAGGGTTATTTCCGCTTCCTTCCCTTTTCCTACTGGACACATTTTTTAGATTTTTTTCCCATATGTCCTCCTTTCACTAATCAGCACTTGGTAGATCCATAAAAGTCTTTTTACGTTGATCTAAAATGTAACTCTTGAGTAATTTACAACATTTATGACAGATGTTAATCAAAATAGTATTTGGGGAAACCTGAGATGTCCACCTTACTTGCTGCAGTGGCTGAACATTATATCAAATCTGGGCTTATGAGTGCCATACAGCTTCATAAGCATTCAAGCACCTAACACTTTTCATGCTTTTGCAACTTACTATGACTTGCTGTTGACTGATCATGGCCTGAGCATTTAAAAACATTATGAAATATATTTGAATTCATAAAACTCATTATCCTTTAATGTCTTCTTCTGTTAGGTTTTAATATTACTTAAAATTGCAAGAATAAATTTTATCTGCAGCTTGAGTCCAAAGTACAACCTGCTTTAAAATGTGTGGTATTTTCAGAATTAAAACAATAATGTCTATCTCTTCAACTTGATTCTCACCAGATTTCTTTATTAAGTTAGGCTTTTCTGATAATGATTAACCAGTTAAGCAGCCCTAAATATAATTAATTTTTAAATTAAAGATGAGTTTGAACAAACTGAAAAGTTTATCAAAATGGGTGATTATTTAGCCTCATGATCTAGCTGAATCACTTCAGCACAATAACATGATTTTGAGCAAAGACTACTTCATGTGTTTTTGAAATAAAGGCATGTGGTTCCATGAGAGTATCTTTGATCTCAAACATGTTGGTACCATGTAGAAGACTTTAGTTTTGTTGCTTAGGTTTATAATACCAGCAAGTGATTCTTCTATTGATACTCTGAAAATATTGTCTACTCTGACCAGAAGAATAATTAATTTAAGTCCCTCTATTCCTGAATAACCCTGTGTTAGTGTTCTCTGGAGAATCAGAATCAATAAATTTCTCTCTCTCTCCATATACATATGTGTATGTGAATTCATATATGTGTATATATTTATATACATTCATACTATACATACACATACATATGTATTCATACACACACACACACTACATAAAATTGGCTCATCAATCATGGGGGCTGGCAAGTTCAAAATCTGCAGGGTGGCCTGTCAAGTTAGAGACAGAGGGAAGAGCCACTGTTTCCTTTTAAATCTGAAGACCATCTGCTGCAGAATTCCTTCTTCCTCGGGGGGGTCAGTCTTTTTTCTATTCAGGCCTTCAACAGATTGCAAGAGGCCCATCCACTTTATAGAGAAAAATCTGCTTTATTAAGCCATGGATTTAAATTTCAACCTTATCCAAAAACACCCTCATGGAAACATCAGTATATTGTTTGACCATATATCTGGGCACTGAGGCCCAGCCCAGTTGACACATAAAACTAACCCTCATACCCACCTGCATATCTGAGCCAATTGAGAGATAGACTCAGGTATCAAATAGATGGAGATTAACAGTAGTAGTGTTTGAGTAGAGGCCATGGCTTGGAAACGTGATCAAATAGACTTCTTACTACTCAACCTTCCCCTTATTAATGACCAATATACAGATCGTCACCTAGGAATTTTGTTATGATGAAGAAAGAAAAGTGTGTGCAGAGGACAGGAAGAAAGCCTAGGCTCTGTGCATCACACTTTTCTCAGTCTCACTATCCCATGTCACTACCTTCCTTCGGAGAAGAGTGCTTGTGAAGGCACAGAGGAGGCTCCAAGTTATTTGTTACATTATTCTAAAAGAAGCAGAAATTCCTTTTAAACAAGAATTTTCTCAGTCTCACTATCCCATGTCACTACCTTCCTTCGGAGAAGAGTGCTTGTGAAGGCACAGAGGAGGCTCCAAGTTATTTGTTACATTATTCTAAAAGAAGCAGAAATTCCTTTTAAACAAGATAATGCAGACTTTTGTGGGGAGAGAGAGGATCACTCCCTAAAATAGTATTCAAATACGATTTTTCAGAACAATTCTGGTTTCTAAACAATCATCGTGATCCACAATCTGACTGCCTGTGCATTATAGACTTAAAAATTATGTAAAGGATAGTATTTGGCAGTAATTTAGAAAACATATTTCTGAAAGTTTTCTATTTAGACCAGTACTCCTATTCTCTAAGAATAATGTGAGATTTTGATCATTTGTACAGCTTTCATATTTTTCTTTCATGTAATCTCTTAAAATGATTCACAGAAACTTAAAAATCCCACTAGCAAAATAGCCCATCATGATCAAATTTAGCTGCATTATCCTTTTTAACCAGAAAGCCAGTAAAACATCATTTTACATAGTATTAGCATGTTCATGTGCTATTCAAAGATATATTATGTCATCTAAAAGAGTATACGAATACTCAGAATATTTTTCTCTCTAGCACCACAGATATGAAGATTCTGTAAATTTTTTGATCAGTTTGTTTCTTGTTAATATAAGCTATGTTTTCAGTTGTGTTAAGTACAAATAATCTTGCTTTCCTTATATCATTACTAACATATATCACCTGAGTCATACTCTCAATATCATAATTCACTATTGTTTTAAAACTTAGAAATACAGCATAAAGTCTTCCCCCGCCTCCTGCTTTTTAAGGCCTTTGCTCTTGCCACTATAAACTTCAGAGTTTTCTAAAAAAAGAAATTGTAACTTTTAAACAGGAATCCAAGGAACACACAACATCCTTTTCACTTCTTTGATGATTCCTCATTTAGGAACTGAATTATTCTTTAATCATCCCTTAAATGATAGGACTCTCTGACTCTAATCTTTAATCATTTATTAAAATAATTCATTCTTCCCACAATAATATATTAAATGTTTTCCTATAATGGGATATATTAATTTCTAGTTATCTTTAACATATACCCATCATCAGACCACGTCTCACCGTCACCATCACCCCTCACCAGAGCAATTGCAATCTCCCTGATTCTATGTTTTTGACCTTGCCCCATTATACCTATTCTCCACAGGGAAGTCAGTGGGATCCTGCTAAAGTAGACTGGTTGTTCTTTGTCTTCTTATGACCCGCCATAATATTCCCATTAAACTAAAAATAAGGCGAAATCCTTACCATGACGTAGCAGTTTCTGAACCATCTCGTAAACTAAAAATAAGGCGAAATCCTTACCATGACGTAGCAGTTTCTGAACCATCTCAATTCTCGTCCTCTGAATTCGTGTGCAATGACTTCTCGCCACATTCACTGTAGTCTTTTTGACTTATTTGCAGTTCTTTTAGCCTGACCACATGCTCCTGCATCAAGGTTTTTTCTCCCCCATAAAGCCCACCCTTTTGTTTACTGAGTTCCCTGTGCAAGTGGCATCTGACCAGAGATGCCTTTTCTGAATATTCTATCTAAAAAGCACCTCCTCGCCCACTTCCCATACAATGATCCTTCTTTTCGTCCTTATCACCATGTGACTTCTTTTATATGTTTAACTTTTTATCAGTATTTTTGTCTCCCCTAGTGAAATGTAAGCTTCATGAAAAGACGATGCTTGTCTATTTGTATACTATGATAACCCCGAATGTGAAACAGTGCCTGAGGTGTGGGAGGCACTCACAAAAATGTTCTGAATGAATGAATGGTAAATAGAAAATGTCTTAGAGGCCCCATCTTATTTTGGAATAAAAGTATATAAATAAATGATGAGATGGTAAAACAAATATGTTTATCATGTATGGAGGATATATTTATATATTTATAGTATATAATTAGATATATTAATTTCCAGTTGTCTTTAAAATACATCCAGCATCAAACCACATCTCACCATCACCATCACCCAAGTCACCATCACCCCTCACCAGAGAAATTGCAATTCCCCTGATTCTATGCTTTTGACCTTGCCCCATTATATCTGTTCTCCATAGAGAAGTCAGTGGGATCCTGTTAAAGTAGACTCATTGTTCTTTGTCTTCTAATGACCCTCCATAGCATCCCCATTAAACTATAAACACCACTTTATTCCAAAGTAAGATGGAGCTACTAAGAATATATAAATATATATTCAAGAAGAAATGTATTCTGTTTGGGAGAGCTGAAAAAGACTTTGAAAAGCAAAATAATTTTGAGTTAACAGATGAGCCAATGATTTTAAAGCAAGAAATAGCACAGGTTAAAACAAAACAGCATAGGTCAATGTACAGAGAGCTAAAAGATATCTTGTACCTTCAGAAAATTGTTGAGTCTTACAGCATGGTTGGAATATATTCAGATCAGCCTTATTTGTAAGAATACTCTTTGGTCAGGTTCTCTAAAATTTTCCTCCTTCTACGTTCTTTCCTCGACTTATCATCAAAAGAATAATTATCTTCAAAACTGATGGCTCTTATGGTTTTTCATATCCAGTTTCAAGAAATATGAGCCTCAAATTTGTATGGTGTTATGCTAAGCTAAATTTATGTATATTTACATTATATATTATATATTATATGTAAGAATATATAGCTTATTTACATTTGTTATTTTGATTTGTAAATAAATTTATTGTAATAAATACATGGCTATATGAAGGTCAAATTACAAATACCCCCTCATACTATCTTCCCTCTTACCCTGCCAAGGTAACTAATGTAAATACATCAGTATTGTTTCTGTCCTTCTATATGCATATATACATACATATATATTTATATCTATTATAAAAATTATGTAGTTACAGACACATGTATATACATATTTAAATACACATATAGTGTACCAATACTGAGTAAATAATTGTCTGTCACTTTCACATATTTTGTTTCGTTTTCCTTTCATAGCACACCTGCAAATTAGCTGGAGCTAACCCTGTTTTATTAGCGAGGAAAACCCTATTTTATTAGTGAGGAAACTGGCAATGATGTTGAAGCAACTTATCCAGGATCACACATTAAGTGGCAGATCCAAGTTTTACATTTTCAAGTTCTATGTCCTTTTCTGAGGTCCCAGCCCCTTCCCATCCTGCCATTTCCCGGTATTTTGTAACAAGTGCAACTTAGTTATGTACTTGATACCTGGTCATTGCATCAGGAAAGATTAGATTAGGCTGAGTATGATTGAAAACCCAAATCGTAGCAAGCTAATAAAAATAGGGGCTTATTTCTTTTTCATATAAAAGAAGTCTAGATCAAGGATGTCTTGGTGCCCTATGTTGAAGAGCTTAGTTTTCTTTGATCTCTCTGCTGTATTGCATGTTGTTTTATTCTATAGGTGACATGGTCCAAGGTAACCGCTGGAACTCCAGACAGTCCATCCATATATTAACCCACAAGAAATAGGAGATTATCTTCTTTTATAGATAACTGCTAGAAGATGTGCATGTAGCATTTACTTATTTCTCATTGGCCAGAACTTGTCATATGGAAACAGCTTGTTGCAAGGAGTTGTGGATAAGGGGCTGTCTATTCTGAGCAGTCATATGTCCATCTAAAAAATTATGTGTTTTGTTTTCAAAAAAGAAAATAAGCATGGGTATATTGGAACAAAGTAGAATTGTTTGCTAAAGTCATGAAACAGCTTTGGGCCATTCTCATTAAACAGAATATTACTTAACACAACATCCATGCTACTACAATATTCAAGGGTCAGGAAACTACATCCCATAAGCCAAATTGGTTCTGTCCCCAGTTTTTGTAAATAAAGTTTTATTGAAATGCAACCATGCCCATTTGTTTACATATTGTCTATGGTTGCCTTAGCACTATAGCAGAGTGGAATAGTTGCATTAGTGACTGTATGGCCCACAGACTCTACAATATATACTATGCAACCATTTACAGAAAAACTTTCCTGATGCCTTCACTTGATCAGTAGGCTGAAGTTTTAAAAATAGACTCAAATTTTAAAAACTGCCTCCCCCAAAAAAGAGAATCCCAATACATCTACAGGTGACCTTTGAACAACATAAGTTTGAACTAGTTTGTTCCACTTATGTGCAAATATTTTTTCAATATATTGGTAAATTTTTGGAGATTTGTAAGAATTTGGAAAAACTAAAGAAGAATTGCATAGCCTACAAGTATTTTAACAATTAAGAAAAAGTTGTGCGTCATGAGTGCATAAAATGTATGTAGATACTAGTCTCTTTTATCACTTACTACCATAAACTATATACAAATCTATTATAAAAAGTTAAAACTTATAAAAACTTACACAACCACTTACAGACCATATATGGCACCATTTGCAATAAAGAGAAATGTAAACAAATATAAAGATGCAGTATTAAATCATAACTCTTATACATACTATACTGCAGTAATAATTTTGTAGCCACCTCCTTCCTATGGCGGGGAACTTAAGTGTTGGGAATATCTGCTTAAAACATGGTGTGACACTAACATCCCCCCATTGGCAGCTCCTCTCTCCAGTAAATTTTGAACCTCAGTAAAAAGTGATCTCTCATGGTTTGCACGTATTTTTCGTCCTGTTTAGTGCAGTACTGTAACCCTTTAATAACAGTATGGGACCCACACAGAGCACCACTGGTGATGCTGGAAGTGCTCCAAAGAAGCAGAAAAACATCACAACACTACAAGAAAAAGTTGAATTGCTTGATATGTGCCATAGACTGGGGCCTACAACTGCAGTTGCCCACCATTTCAGACAATTCATCTTATAAACAGACAATGTAAGCTTACAGCATAGGTAAATATACTCCAATATTGTAAAGGTATTTTTCTCATGGTTTTCTTAACATTTTTTATCTTACTATATTGAAAGAATACAGTCTCTAATACATAGAATATACGGAATCTGTGATAATCAATCATTTATATTATGGGCAAGGCCTCTGGTCAATAGTAGTCTATCAGGAGTTAAGTTTAAGGGGAATGAACAGTTATACATGGATGTTTTTTACTGCGTGTCGGGAGGGTTGGTGCTCCTAACATTTTTGTGGGTCCTAACTTTATAGGATATTGCTCAGGACTTTCAAGTGAGCAGATATGTTGGTGTTTACAAACACTGTGGGCTTAGGAATTATGGTTATTAGTCTCCCAGTATCCAAATCCTGGCACATTTACTTCCTAGTTGGGTAAAACTTGGGTAAGGTTTTTGACCTCCTTGTGCCTCAGTTTGCCATCTGTAAAATTAGGATACAAATCCTGATTGCCTAGGAATAAATCAATTAACATATATATGTCACTTAAATCAGTACCTAGCACATAATAAACTTTAATAATCATACCTATTATTAGTCTCCCCTTTTCAAAAATGAGGATGGCTTTAATTTAATTAGCACTAGAGGGAGAACTGTAGTCTCATAGAGTCTGAAATTTTCCTGGAAGAAAATGGGATAAAGTAATGTAACAGCATTGCTCATCGCTCTCTTGCAGTGATTTTCCTGCAGCCCTAATCAGCCACACATCTCATGCCCATGATTTCTGGTCATGTACTTTTTTTCCCTCCTCATTCTGCTATCTATTTTTGCCAGCATAACTTTACAATTTTCATCAGAAAGAGCATTCTAATTAGAATTTCTCAGGAAACTTCTCAGGTTTCCATTCATTCTTCATTATCATTGAAAAGAATAGTACATCAAATGCTTCTGATAGGTCAAGAAAGATAAATACTGAGAAATGGCCATTGGATTTACTACCACAGGTGCCCCTGGTGATCTTGATAAAAGCGGTAATAGGGAAATGATGAGGGTGAAAATCTAATTGGTTTAGAAGTGAGAACAGGAAGAAAAAAATGGAAACAGTGAGATCAGACACTTTTTCAAGGATTAACTGGATAATAAATGTTGTGTCTCATGGGAACCCACATATGTGTGCAACTGATTGATTCCTACATAGCCAATGATCTACGTGTCACATGGCAAGCACTCGGTATGGCAGTTACAGTTGCTGTTAATTTTCTTTCAAAAGCTCCAGGAAAAGACAGCTTTCTTTGGTCACATCTTTCAAAGTCTTCATATTTAATGTTAAAAAACAGAACGCCTAGCCTCTGCTTCAGACTCATTTTAGTTTCGGTGTGTAAGCCACTATTTGAACAAAGATCAGCAATCCAGTTTGAGGGCTTGATGGGGTGAAAGTGCAGTGGGGGTGGGAGAATGTGGCAGGCGGTCCCTGTCATCTGGGTCAGGGTCTCTTACGGAAACTTGATCCCTTGACCTTGCTTGCTCTATTCGAAAATCTGAATTCTTCTCTTAGCTTTTATTTCAAATACTCTTGACTGCTCCTTTCAAACCTCTATCCTCAAAATTGCTGTTAGATTTTCTTTGGGGGAGGGGGAATTATGAAGACCTTATAGAAGTTAGTTTCATACCCTCCATTTAAACCTAGAGGATGTGTGGCCCATAACCCACTGGCATCCATGCTGACAACCTGTACATTGTTCCAGGGTTGAATGCAATTTGATTGGAAATAACCTCAACAGTGAACTTGAAATATCATGCTATAAAATAAAAATAGAAAGAAGAAAATCAAAAGTCTCTCTCTCTTTCTCTCTCTCACACACACACACACACACACACACACACACACACACACACGCACACAACATAGAAACCATGCTGGTAGCCCTAGAATTTGTCCTTTCTGATTTTTAATTTGGCTCTGTTTTTGAAGTAAACAAGCATCTATCATAAATACTGTGAGCTTTATGGTAGGAATTTACTCCCTTGTATCACAAGCCATGAGTGCTTCTAAGCAGCCAGCCTTTATGCATAAACTGCAGTGTGTGAGAGCTTCAAACTTATTTGAAATGGAAGTGGTGTTTGGTGAGATGGGAAGAAGGGATGCATTTTAAACTAATAAATAATCATCATCCATGCCTACTTGGAAAATAGCTTTCTTGTTGAATAATATTTCAATAAATAATATCCTGAAATAAGACTGCCATTAATAATTTAAGCGTAGCTTGCCATATAAATCCTGCAAATATGTACATACATGAGGCCTAAATTACTCTCTGGGGCTACCTTTTTCTGCTTAAATTACCTTTAGGAGAAACCCATTTAGGTGATATTAGGGCCAGTTAAGGAGAGGGATAATGACCACAGTAGACCTAGCTTTTCCACTTGCTGACATCCCTGCTATGCCAGGCTAGTGAACAAATGCTCCTGGCCATATTCCACATTCACAGGTCAGTTTTCTTAGTGATGGTGAAGACACAGAATTAAGATGAGGTCAGATTCATCCTAACTGTGACCTACACCACAGAAGAGACTCCTAAATGAATCTACTGTGTCACTGTGGATTCTGTATCTGAATTTCAATCAGGAGGAACAAATCTCTCCGAATCCTTGTGTATGCCAGTGGTATTATGCTGACCTTTGAATTACAAATAGATACTGAGAAAGAAATCCCAGGAGCAGGCAATATCCATTAAATAACAATTATGAAAAGCTGTTTGCCTTTTGGAATGGCTTTTCCCATAATGAGGATATGACCAAGCTGGGAGGCTGGGGAGTGGTGGGACTCATGTAGGGTTTCTAATTCTGAATTATTCATTTCTCAAATGGAGAGAAACCCTCAAAGCTGGGATAGGAAGAGAAAGTCAAGGAGGCCCAGGAGCCTTTCTTAAGACCAGGATTTATATAGAAAGGGCCATGGAGACAGGGCTAAGAATCTAGAAGAGTTAGACTACAAATCTGGCTCCTTTCCATCATGAGGATATACATCATTTGGGATTGACTCAGTGTGATTTTTGATATGTCTGAGTCACCTACCTAAGTAAATTTCATTTCGCAAAAGGCTTGCTGCCAGAAATTTTTTATTGTCTCTCAACATTTATTATTTATTTTGCATCTGGCCAGAAAATATCATGTGCATTGTTTTACATGGTTGAAATATATGGAATGGCCAGGATTCACCCATATTTCACCTTTAAAGTCAATATAGGGTTTTCTCTAAATTTCCGTCCTTAGAATGCAGTACACCATGTTGTCTAAGACTCCAGACTTTGGAGTTAAATGGTCCTGAGTTGAATACCAAACTGATCCCTGATAAGTTATGTAGCAAATTATTCAATATTTTTTACTCTGTCACTCATCTGCCAAATAGGAATAATAGTGCCTAACCCATAGGAATAGAGAGAGGACAAAATGAGGGAATATGTTTAATGCGTAGCCAACCAAATATTGGGTTGGGTATGCATTAAGCATATTTTCTCATATTGGGCACATAGCAGGTACTGTATAAATGACTCCATATTTATGATTCAACTTTTGCTGCAGCAACAAACAACCCTTAAATACCAGGGGTTTGCAAAAGCAAACATTAATTTATTGTTCACATTTCATGGTGGCTGCAGGTCTGCTGTGATTTTGCCAGGTTTCGCTTGGTCCAGTTGGTTTCCATAGGACCCCTATGAATGTGTAACTATTCTCTAGGGTGTGCTGCTGGCACAGAGGAAGACAGCAGCTCGAGAAAGGGACAACACCAAGATGACTCATGTGTCTTCTCAGAACCAGTGTATTGTCACTACCTGCCATTGATCAAACAGTCACATGGCCAAGCCCAGCGTTATTGAAACAGTCAAGTATGTTCTGCCTCTTGCAAGGCAGTGAATGGTTAGGAAGAATAATCCATTATACATACTAACAATGTACTATTATTAAGTAATGATCATGAAGTCATAAAATTTTAATTTGTTTTCACTTTTGGTAGTAATTGGGATTTAAAAGATGCTGTACTTTAATCAATTTCAATATCTATAATTTTTCACTCTATAATTATTTTTTCTTTTATGAGTAGTTTTATGTACTCATGAACTTTTATTCATGCAACATGTTATAATACAGTTATTACTCTTTTTGATGAACAAATTGTACCAAATTTGACCAGATGGAGTTTCTTTAAGTTGGCTCCTGTCCCCTTCCAATGTGTCCCCATTCTTCTTTGAGTATTTCTTTACTCTGGCAAAAGTTGTGTCCAGATTATCATTTTTTTATTGATACATAATAAGTGTGCATATTTGGTGGGGTACATGTGATATTTTGAAACATGCATACAATACATAATGATCAAATCAGCATATTTAGAATATCTATCGCATCAAACTTTATTGTTTCTTTGTGTTGGTAACATTTCATATTTTCTAACTATTTTGAAAAATACAGTACGTTGTTGTTAACTATAGTCACCCTACTCTTGCTATCAAACACTAGAACTTACTCCTTCTATTTAACTCTATGTTTGTACCCATTAATCAACCTGTCTTCATTCCACACTTCCCTTCCCAGTCTCTGGTAACTCTCATCCTACTCTCTATGAGATCAGCTTCCTTAACTTCCACATATGAGTGAGAACATGCAATGTTTGACTTCCTGTGCCTGGCTTATTTTACTTAACATAATGACCTCCGATTCTATCCATGTTGCTGCAAATGACAGGATTTCATTCTTTATTTATGGCTGAATAGTATTACACTGTGAATATATACCACATTTTATTTATCCATTAATCTGTTGTTAGACACTAAGGGTTGATTCCATATCTTGGTTATTGTGAATAGTGCTGCCATAAACAAGGAAGTGCACGATATGCTGATTTCCTTTCCTTTGGATAAATACCCAGTAGTGAGACTGATGGATTGTGTGGTATTTTTATTTTTAATTTGTTGAGAAATCACTATACTGTTTTCCATAATGGCTATGCGAATTTGCATTCCCACCAACAGTATATAAAAGTTCTCTTTTCTCCTCATCCTCATTAGTATTTGTTATTTTTTTGTCTTTTTGATGATAGCCATTCTAACTGCAAAAAAGATGATATCTCATTGTGGTTTTGATTAGCATTTTCCTAATAATTCATGATGTTGATCATATTTTTCATATACCTGTTGGCCATTTGTCTGTCTTCTTTTGAGAAACGTCTATTCATGTCCTTTGCCCACAGTTTAATGGGATTATTTTGGGCTTTTTTGGTGTTGACTCATCTTCCTTGTGTATTCTGGATACCGTCCCTTGTCAGATGAATAGTTGGCAAGTATTCTTTCCCATGCAATAGGTTGTCTCTTCACTCTGTTGATTGTTTCCTTTACTGTGCAGTTTTTTTGTTAAATATGGTCTCATTTGTCTACTTTTGTTTTTGTTGTCATTGCTTTTGCAATCTTAACCATAATATTTTTTAGTGTCCTGGATTGTTTCCTGTTTTCTTCTAGTAGTTTTATAATTTCAGGTCTTATATTTAAGTCATTAATCTATTCTGAGTTTATTTTTGCATATGGTGTAATTTTCACTATCTACTCATCGGTGAAAGTTGTTGAGTATTTTTAATTGTGCTCATAGCAATAATCATTATCATAATTCAGAATTACTTATGACAGAGTGATAAAGACATTCTTTTTATAAATGCATTCTTTTTATTTGTACTCTTTCTATAATAGTATTTTAGAGTGGAGAAAGGAAAAATTCATATATTATCTTTCTTTAGTCAGTGGGAAATCTTATTCTAGAAGAAAAATGATGTTGCAGGCAGAATAGAAAATAATGTTATTAGACTAATTCACCTCACTCCCAGTACACTGTCACCTCCCTAGTCATAATTTCCTTGAATAATCAAAACAGCTCACAGCAACTGAGTACTTACAACATGACAGACACTGTGCTAAGCACTTTACAGGGGGCTTATCCCCTTATTTGAACAATACTTTATGAGATATCCACTACAAATATCTCTAATATACACATGAGAAAGTTGAAACTTGGAGAAGTTGGGTGACTTGCCTAAAGTCATGCAGTTAGGAAAGGACTGGATACATCTCCAGAGCTTCCATGAGTCTCAGACGTTGCACTACCTCCAGTGGAAACACAAAATAATCCTATGTACTCTTTCTATAATAGTACGTAAAAGTGGAGACGCCAAAATACATTGACTTTATTATTACATAGCACTTAAGAGTAGATAAGTAGGAAGAGTGGACAGCCAAAATGCATTGGCCACTTATTGGGAACAAGGCATTATTTCCATGCATTAACTCATTTAATACACAAAACAAGCTTATAAAATGGATGTGATGATTATCCCAATTTTACAGATCCAGAGAGGTAAACTGACCAGGTCAAGATTGCACAAGTGGGTAAGTGATGGAAGCTAGCTTTGAAACGAGACTTTCTGGTGTCAGAACTTACACTCTTAGGCTCTATGCATCCTTGCCTTTATAAAAAAAAAAAAAAAAAAAAGTGAAAACTTCAAAATGCCCACACTTACCCTACACCCTAATGCCCACCTGTACATCCTCCAGGTTTACCACTATTTCAAACCTGTCTCACATCCAAAGAATTTAAAGATGAGTGTCTGTGCAACTTATTTTCTCTCTTTTCCTCCCAAGTTATTCCCATCCTGTCACCATAACAACCCCAAACCTGCAATACACAGTCGGAATCATTATCAAGAGAGGCAGAAGGAAGAAGCATTTGATATATCTCTTCAGGGGTCCTCTCTGACATCTTTATCTCCTCCTAGTGAACTCTGGGCATCCTGTGATCTACGATGCTACCAATTAGGCTGTAAATGGTGCAGTTGCCTCTGTGCACTCCTGCCTCATGGGAACCCAGTAGGATATCTCTCCTCCACATGCGTGCTCACCAAGCACCCAAAATCACAAATCAGACCAAGAGGAACATCTAAGTTACATAAGAAATGTATTGAGTAAACAGGAAGAAATGTGGAATGCATCTGCCTATCTCTCCCTTATCACAAAGGGACCACAAACTGCTGCAAGCAAAAGGGGAAATAGAATGTTTCTTGGGGGCCGGGCACGGTGACTCACAGTTGTAATCCCAGCACTTTGGGAGGCCAAGGTGGGCGGATCATCTGAGGTCAGGAGTTTGAGACCAGCCTGGCCAGTATGGTGAAACCACACTTCTGCTAAAAAATAATAATAATAATAATAATAATAATAATAAATAAATAAATAAAATACAAAAATTAGCTAGGTGTGGTGGCACACACGTGTAATCCCAGCTACTCAGGAGCAGAGGCAGGAGAAAAGCTTGAACCCAGGAGGCAAAGGTTGCAGTGAGCCAAGATCATGCCACTGCACTCCAGCCTAGGCAACAAGAGTAAAACTCCATCTCAAAAAAAAAGAACGTTTCTTGGGTCTAACCTGTGGCCTCAGTGTTTAGTAAGGAGCAGATGGACAAGCTACTTCACTTCTGTAAATCTCAGTTTCTTCAGCCGGAATTGAGATGATGATGAATCTGGTTTGCAAATTACAGTATTATGTGAGGAGATCAAATCAAACACCCAGAGGAAAAACCTGGCATATAAATCATATGCATTTGTGCTCCACGAAGGAATTACTACCTTGGTATAATAAGATATATTAATATGTAAACTGTATTGAATGTCACATTCTTTAGACACAGTGGCTTCAGACACATTTTATATGTTTTAATGCTGCACACTCATGTTTATCTTAATGTCCGTAATGCTCAGCAATATTAAATTTAGAAATTTAATGTTCTATATTGATACAAAAATTAGTGTGAAACCTGGTTTCTCAACAAAACACACAACAAGTGCATTGCCACTCTCTGTGATAATGACTGGATTTTCCCGGAGATTTCTCAATCTCTGCTTTCCCTTGTGCTCCTAAGAGGACTCATCTAATTAGGTGGTAATTTAACTTAGGTTTTGATGGTGCAAAAATACGACTGAGCAACACCTAGTTGGGTAAAGTGCCAAATGCTCCCTCTTATGGCAAGATTTAATTCTTGGGGGCTTTGTTTTCAAAGGTTTACTAACACCTCGGTCCAAATTATTGTTAAGTCAATATTTAATAATGCTTCAGGTGTGTGAGATCAGCAATTCCATGATATCTGTTGTCACCAAATCTTGGCAGCACCTCCTTGAATATTGCAAACATTTACATGCGTGTGCCAGGCATGTGAAAAGAGGAGTATTGCATGCTCTGAGAGAGCGGCCTAGAGAATCCCATACCCAAGGTTGTCGCAGATGACCGCAGTACTGTACTCACTGAACCAACGCTAATGCACAGAAAAGGCTGCGACGTCTCCTGTACCCAGAATATCTTATCTTCCTATATACAATTTTTTCTCTTAGCATTAAAAAATCCTATTCATTATGTTTGTGTACTCGGTTGCAAAGAATGAAATGTTTAAAGGAGATGTCAAATGCATCAACTGAAATATTGCCCCAGGTTTCTTGCCTTTGGAAAATTTAGCACACTGATCTAAGCAGACCTTTTAATGAGATACAAGGGGACTGACTGACAACATCTTTTCTGAGCTGACCCAGCCTGGCCGGCTTGTTTTGGAATAAGAATAGCATGTTCACTCATCTGTGTATTTCCTAGTGGCTTCACAATGAGCTAGTGCTGGATGCTTGATGCTGGTTATTTTATCTACTAAGAATCCAAAGGTAATTAAAGTGTTCACAAAGGAAGAGAATACAAGTTTGTAACCCTGATCTGGGCACAATTGCATTCTCAACGTGGGGTCTTTGAGACAGATGTTAGAACGTGTAGTTATCGCTATTGGAAGTAAATCATTACCGGTGAAATTCAAAAACTGAAGTTTGAGGTCAAGGTTTTTTAAAAAAGAGCAAATGGCAAAGGATTCAAGCATATTCTTATGCTATTACTGCCATTCATGTATGTTCTTATATGCTTTCTCGAATAAGAGAGTGTAGGGCAGAGTTAGAGGTGTTTGGCTGGTAATCTAATCAGCATAATTACAACATTCTCATCACCGCACCATGCCTGTCCTTTTCTTATTCATTCATGATTTCCCAAATGCATGAAGAACCCTGCTATGTGCCTGGTGCTCCTCCAGAGATTGAGGTTACAGTAGAGAATAAGATAGGCAAATCCCCATACAGTTTATTTTATATTGTGAAAATTTTAAAAATAATAATTGAAATTATACACACACACATATATATATTCACACATAGACATACACATATGTGTCAATTTCACATGAAAGTAACTGACTTGTAGAAATAAATCGGGTGAGAGGTAAAGAATGACTTGGGGTTGATGAACCATTTTAAAAGGAATCATTTGGGAGAGTTCTCCAGGGAGATGACATTTCAGCAGAGACCTGATATAGTAAGAAAACAAGCCATCTGAAAAGAGAGGAAAAGAGGTTTCCAGGTAAGGAGGAATGCAAATAGAAGAGCCGAGAGGTGGGAACATGCTTGACACGCCAGAGAAGCAAGAAGGCCAACATGCTTTCAGCAGAAGGCCAGGGAAGGCATCTAGAATGTAATGAAGGTGGAAGATAAGCAGGCAGGTTAAAACTTTTGGTTTTATTCTCACTGAGGAAAGGAAGTCACAGGAGGATTTTGAGGGAGGATGAGCAAGATTCCTGTGTTCCATTATGAACAGTTTCAGTGCTGGCATGACAGCAGGGCATCACATACATGGACTGGACTCCTGCATCTGTGCCCTAAAGGAGGAGAGAGGTAGAGAACCACTGCTTTAGGAAACTCCACTAAACACACTCGAATCAGAAGGGAGGATGAAATAGACAGAAATAATGTTTTTTCTTTGGGCCCATTTACCATTCGCTATTCTGTACTTAAAATCTACTTGTAGTTCAAGGGAATAAAGCAATTCACTAAGTAGCACTGTATTTGTATGCCCACAATTGCACAATTTAATGAAAATGTGATCCCTAAAAGGAAACAGACATGGCATAAATATCAATACGCTCATTAACTAGTTATTATGGACAGGGTGCACACATGAGTGAAAATATAATTTAAACTTTGGTTTTCTGACCTTGTCTAATGCCTTGAAAGCAAGGGATAATTCAACCAATTGCACATTACTCTCCTCTTGTCCAGCTTCCCCTCCATGAAACTAAGGCTTGATTTAGTTTCCAAAGAATCTAATTTCACCAAGAATACGATGGAATGCCTCTAATGACGCCCTCCACTTACACTTTCACTTGGAGCCGGCAGCGGCATGCACCACCAGATTATTATGAAGCTGAATGAAATAGAGGCATTCATCAGAGCTAAATAAAAACAAACAGTGGAAATTGCCTGTCAGTCTTAGGGGGAACATGAAGGGTTGTTTAAAGATATCTTCCTTTTTAATAAGAAATTTTATTACTTTGGGGGCGTGTTATGTTCTCATTCTGAGAGTAAGCCAGCTGCCACATCACCTCTGTTGTTATCTGAACCTGTAGCTCTGGTGCTGTGAGCTGTTGTTAGGCACAAGCATGAAAATAGATGCTTGATGAACATTTCAAGGTGGTGGGGCTGAAACCAAGCATCATGGCAGAATTTTGAATCAGCTATTGCTCCTTCTCTGTCTTATCGCTTTCTCTCTAGGCTCTCCTATTACACCAACACTGTGTTAAATTCCCGAGATTACCAACTCCCTGGGTTTCTCTTTCTTGGATTTAATAAGTGAAAAAAAGAAAATATGAATTTAAAAGAGTAAGGTGATTGTGTTTCCATAGATAGATATGCCTAGCAAAACAAGATCAGCTGAGTTTAAAGAAGGAAAATGAGAACTATACAGGCATACCTCATCTTATTGAGCGTCACTTTATCGTACTTTGCAGATATTGCATTTCCTACAAATTGACGGTTTTGGGCACACCTGCATTGAGCAAGCCTCTCAGCACCATTTTTCTGACACAGTGTGCTCACTTTGTATCTCTGTAAAACATTTTGGTAATTCTTGAAATATTTCAATTTGTTACGGTGATCTGTGAATCTGTGATTACTGATTTTTTTTTTTTTTTTTTTTTTTTTGAGACAGAGTCTCGCTCTGTCACCCAGCTTGGAGTGCAGTGGCGTGATCTCTGCTCACTGCAACCTCCACCTCTCGGGTTCCAGCGATTCTCCTGCCTCAGCCTCCTGAGTAGCTGGGATTCCAGGTGCCTGCTGCCACGCCCAGCTAATTTTTGTATTTTTAGTAGAGATGTGGTTTCACTGTGTTGGCAATACTGGTCTGGAACTCCTGACCTCAAGTGATCCACCCATCTCAGCCTTTCAAAGTGCTGGGATTACAGGCATGACCCACCGTGCCCGGCTGTGATTAGTAATCTTTGATGTTACTGTTGTCATTGTTTTGAGGCACCAATACGAGACAGCTAACTTAATTGATAAATGTTGTGTGTGGTCTGACTGCTCCACTGAACAGCTGTTCCTCCATTGCTCTCCCTCTCCTCGGGCCTCCCTATTTCCTGAGACACAACAATACTGAAATTAGACCAATTAGTAACCCTACAATGGCCTCTAGGTGTTTAAGTGAAAGGAAGAGTTACACATCTCTTACTTAAAATCAAGAGCTAGAAATTGGCCGGGCGTGGTGGCTCAAGCCTGTAATCCCAGCACTTTGGGAGGCCGAGACGGGCGGATCACGAGGTCAGCAGATCGAGACCAACCTGGCTAACCCGGTGAAACCCCGTCTCTACTAAAAAATACAAAAAACTAGCCGGGCGAGGTGGCGGGCGCCTGTAGTCCCAGCTACTCGGGAGGCTGAGGCAGGAGAATGGCGTAAACCCGGGAGGCCGAGCTTGCAGTGAACTGAGATCCGGCCACTGCACTCCAGCCTGGGCGACATAGCGAGACTCTGTCTCAAAAAAAAAAAAAAAAAAAGAGCTAGAAATTATTAAGCTTAGTGAGGAAGGCATGGCAAAAGTCAAGACAGGTGGAAAGCTAGGCCTCTTGCACCAAACGATTAGTCAAGTTGTGAATGCAAGAGAAAAGTTTGTGATGGAAGTGAAAAGTGCTACCCCAGTGAACGCACAAACGATAAGAAAGCAAAACAGCCTTATTGCTGATATAAAGAAAGTTTTAGTGGTCTGGATAGAAGCTCAAACCAGCCACAAGAGACCCCTTAAGCCAAAGCCTAATCCACAGCAAGGCCATCAACAACGAGGCAAAACCCTCTACCAGCAAAAAGATTACAACTTGCTGAAGACTCAGATGATTGTTAGCATTTTTCAGCAATAAAGTATTTTTAAATCAAGGTATGTACTTTTCTTTTAGAAGTAATGCTCTTGCACACTTAGACTACAGTAGAGTGTAAACATAATTTTCATAGACACTGATTGGAAAACCAGAAAATTTGCATGACTTGCCTTACTGCAATATTCACTTTATCGCAGTGGTCTGAACTGACCCCACAATATTTCCAAGCTATGCGTGTCTTAACTAATTATGTCTGATTACAGTCTTAACCTGGAGCAGCATCATTGCTTTTAAATATTAGATAAAATTACAATGCTTTTCATTGTAATTGTTTCTTCCCACTTTTTGTGATGTTTCTGTAAAGTGCATTGAAAAGGAAATACCTAATGGAAAAACAACACATATTTGATAAACTAGGATAATTAAGAAAAGTTTGACTTGAGGGAAAAAATTGTCTAAGATGGAGAGAAAAGCCAATTATTAAATAGAAACACAACTGAGAATGCAATCCTTAGCCAATCATCTGAGATCCAAAAGGTGTATCAGCCTCCTTGAACCTGGAAAAGTCTTGATTTTCTTTGTGTGTTTCAAGTATATTTCTTTGCCATATTTTTGTTCCATCACACTCAACACATTGCAGCAGCAGGAGAATGGGGCTAAGGAAAATTATAAACTACATTTTGAACGGCAGGGGGCATTGGAAGGGCTGGCCAACTCTCTGAAAGCTGAGAATCAGAAAGACAGATTTTCAAAAGGAATTATGCATAAGTGGTATGTATTACAAGCACACAATTCCCTTTAGTGCTTCTGGAAAGAGCCAAAGCATAAAGGAGGAACACTGGCATTGAATGCTGCTAGAACTTCAAAAAGAAATTGGCCTTGCTTTATGTAATTCTTATTCATCTGTAATATAAAAACAACCCATCTTCTGTTAACAGGTCCTTTCTTTGAATGTCCTGATAATTACTCTAATATATATAGCATATCAGATTGGCAATAGAATAATCTCCCACAAAGCCTGGCTCATGGTGACAAGTCACAGTCTTGATGATGCCAGTTGGTATGTATTCAGAAACTGTATTGTATTAGGCTTGTGAGCCAGAGGCAAGCCCACTCACTACAGTTCTTGCCAACTTTTGATTCATTTCCAGCTATTCAGTGTTGGAGCAGATCATTGGAACTCACCAATGAGTTCTGCTTTTGTACCCGAGAGCCAAAACTGCAAGTGTTGGAGAGTGCAATTAATCCATCTGTGGCTTTCCTCGGGGCCTCACCAATTCTTGTCAGTCACTTCAGCCCTGACTTGAAAACAAAACTTTCCTCCCTTATTCCAGAAATTTCTGTGAAAATGGTAATCTGGGCTCTTCTGCCTTCTCTTTTTCATCCATCATTCTCAGTAGGAAATCATCAAATCCAGTGAAGAACAGGCCAATTCTGAGTGCTCAGTGATCCGTTGTTTTCCTCATTCAAGGAATTTAACATATCCTCTCTGTAAATTTACCCTGCACTTCACCAAGCCCCTCAATGAGAAGACCTCAGGTACACCCAGTGCATATCCCCATGGAAACTGAGCCTCCAGATGGAGGAAAGCTCACTTCCACAGACAAGGCTATCAGGAATCCACAACTCAACCTTGACACCCGCTGCTTGTACTGATGCTCTGAACTCATCTTGGGCAACTAATAAAAATTACAAACTCATGAGAGAAAAATAGTGGCTGGGTCTGGTTCGATGAAGCATCAGAAGAGCTTAGGTAATAAAGAACTAATTGCTTTGTTGCATATAAATATGCATAAACAAATTTGTTCTTGAATTTTCTGCTTTGTTGCTACATTTTTTGTAATTATAGATTTTGAAAACTATTCTTTAAAGAATATCACCATAGAGCAGATCCTCTATCTTAGAATAAGAACATTTCTGAGATCAACTATACAGGCCACTTGACTGGCCATGTGAAGAAAGGTTTACTTGAGCAAGACAGAGATGCAAGCAACCTGACCCTGTGGAAACATCTGTAAGAGGAATAATGTAGCATGGAAACCTCGAGGCCTCCTCCAGAATGACTGTCCTCACTTACCTTCCTGGTTCCATCACAATCCAAGTTACAGCTGCTTAGAATGATAGAAGAGTCAGACCAAAGTTGTGCTGCCACCAGGAATGTGTACACGCAGTTACATATCTCTTTCTCACACCCTACAGCTGCCACAGAGAAGGGGCAGTTTGTTGGCATGCCATCAGGATCCTTCATACATCATTGGCTCTCCATAAATACAGTTAATTACCAGGTCATGAACAATAGCTTTTAAAAGAAGCTTTAACTCATCTCTTGAAGAGCTGTTGAGACAGGCTTAAGACATCATGCTGATTGTGAACACACTGTTCTGCTGTGTTCAAGCCCTACTGAAATGCCCTCAAGAGCAGGAAGGCTGGGAGGATTGAGACCTGTATCTGAATCAAGTCGTATGGAAAAGGGATTGAAGATGTTGCTTAATGAGAAAAGACAAGGACTATACCTATATAAGGTTCAGGATATTAAAATACATTTGCTTTCATTGGTCAGGTCCAACAATAATAGCAAATATTTTTTGTAAAACTTCTAAAAACCTTTATGGATAGACATAATTATGAATAGACAAAACTATGGATAGACATAGTTATGAATGTTGTTATTGTTCTTAACTTTTGTTTCACTGAAGAAATATTAGAATAAACCATATACAGGGATCCTGTGTGGTTTCTTTATTGTTACAGGTCTTCAGTGCCCAGCCCAAGATAAGTACTCGTATGAATTAATTAATGCTAGACCCTGCAATAACTTAATAGAGTGCTATGGGATGGTTGCCTAAACAAATGGCTTAAAAGGCCCCTATCTAGCAATTGATCAATATGGGTGATACTTCCTTAGTACTGATATTTAAATAATATGCAATAGCTACATTTAGAGTTGATAGGGCAAGAGAGGGTCAAATGACATTATATTTTAAAATCATTTTCAGTGAGAAAATAATGTCAAAGTGATTATCATAAACCTGCTAATCTAAGTATTTCTGTAATAGCAGAGCAATGATTCTGAATCTGTCAACTTATAGGGTTTTGAGAGAAAAAAAGCTTTGTAACTTAATTGGATAATTGGTTCGTTATTGGCTGACTGATTCACTGGTTTTTGAATGACCTGGATGGGTCACCCAATTACACCAAGCAAGTCCACCTAAATTAAAATATCAATGTCAACTAAAAGTTCAATTAATATGATATCAGATTATAGATTCATTTTGCGTACAATTTTGATGCAACAGAATTATAATTTTATAAGCATAAATACTATTTGTAATATGGTGGGATACCTTTTAAAATAAATGCCTACAGTAAATGTGAGCCTTTTCATTGGTGTCACGGCACAATTTTATTATTTACTTTAGATTATTATAAAATTTTATAGTTGACTTGTGTTTTCATGTCATGTTTTTTATTATTCTGTGATTTATAGCATGTTTGGTTTCTTAGATGGCAACACAACTCCTAGTTAATAATAGTGTCCCTGTGGAGAAATGCTGATTTACGATGCAGAGATTTCACCAAATTTCCAAGTAGATATTTTAGTAACAATCAATGACTACCTGTATTAGTGATCACAGGTTTCCCTTGCCAACTCTGGTCTCTTGACTGTGGTTATCTCAAACACTGATGAGAAGGAAAACTGGCTCAGTAGGAGCACTATCATGGCCGATTAACTATGGGTGTCAGGTGGGAAGAATTGGCACCCTGTGCATTAGTACTTTTCTACATACATTAACCAACACATAATAAGCAAAAATGTGTGTTGGTGACTGCTTTATTGACTGGAATTAATTTAGCTTTATAAAGTACTTAATTCTCACCCCACTCACTCTAGTGGAGTTGTTTATCCACTAGAAGAAAACAATTTCTTCTTAGTCTTCAAAATTTAAAAGGCAGGTAAATTAGATTGCATTTGATTTGAAAATTAGCTTAACCCCTAAAGGAGATTTATTGGCTAATAACACTGGAAGTTCATGGTGAATCAGATTTCAGGGCCAGTTTGATCAGTGGCCCAATGACATCATAAAGGACCTAGTGGCTTCAGTTACTCTGCCCTCTGCACTATCAGCTTCCTGCTGAACCTGTTCCCCATAGTGGTAAAGTGGCTGCAGCAGTTCCAAGCTTTATAACCACATATCACACAATTTGTGAGTGAGTGAGCAAAGCCTGCTCTCTCATTCTAACAACTAGGCTGAGACTCGCCCTTTTTGGCTCTCTGAGGTCTAACAACTGTGGCTGCAGGGGGTGGAGGGGTAGTTTGTGCCAATTCATACTCAGAGTGGGCTTAGCTTCCCATGAAGTTCATAGGCTGCATATCCCCACAAAATCTAGAAACTCGTGAGAAAGGGAAAGGAAAAAGAAATAGAGGCTGGTTAAGCAAACAAAGTGTCCACTCCATCACATCAGCTTGCCTTTAAGAGGTAAAGTTACTCTCAGAACTTCAGTCCTCTAATATGTAAAATGGGGATAATAATAGTTGATAAGACTATTATGAGGGCAAAATGAAATCATATGAAAGTTTAGGATAGTACCCGGTCTACAGTAAATACTATACAAGTTTGCTATTATTATTTTTAATGGTAATAATGTATCACTAACTTCCCACAGATACCTTTATTTTTACACACACAAACTGGCATTTGCATGCAAGAATAATAACAGGGGAAAGTTCCCCAAACATTAGCCATTCATATTTTTATAACTTATTAAAAGTAGCAAATGATGACATAGAATGTGTCATTTCTCTCTTTAGAGAAAGCTTTACAATTAAACTGAAAATAATTTGTCCTACTATCATACGGTGCAGAACACATTAACCTCAATATTCTGATACTACCATTTGCTGACTTTATAATTAGATTGAGCTTCTATATTCATTTATTCAAATATGATTGTGCTTAGTGAGGAAAGTTTTGTGTTTCGTCTTTGTTTTTTTAAAATTGGAGTTGAAAATGGGCCATGCTCTACTGTCTAATTAACGATAACTCTTCCAAGCACACAAATGTTTCTCAGGAAGCACTTCAGTGCGAGCATTTTCAAGCCAGGTGTGGAAACTAGACATGCTGACGGGGAAGGAGAGTGGCAAATCTTTAGAATCTCTTTTTCTCTGATGAAAATTTGGCTTAAAAACTTCTCCCTTGCTTTGTTTGATGTTTTAGACACTTTTCTTTGATTACTTACAAGTGAGATGTAGGTTAAGGGAAAAATGGATATATGGGGAGTTATTATCAAGATAAAGAGGTAGATCCCACATTCAAAGGAAGAGCTGAGCTGGTTTTGGAATAACTGAAATGATGGGGTCAAGACGTCTAATGCCATTATGAGCTTCTGTCCATCCTCCAACTCTTTACCTTAGTGTATCAGCTTTGTTCTCCCAGACCAGATTTATCTATTTGATGTTGGACACATAGCTACAGTCAGCTCTTTTCCTTCTCCTTACGTTCCATGATGGAAGAGAAAAGGATCTCTTCCTTACAGATCCCAGCTAGAAATAATTCCAAGAAATGAGTCAATGGGATCATCCTCAATCATGTGTACAGGTAAGATCATGTGTACAGCCTTACAGGTAGGAATGGGGTCTATTGCTTGGATAAAGCAATGGAAGAAGGATGCTGAGCTTAGGAAAATAATAGCCATCTTAGCTTGGGAAAAAAAAACAAAACGTAATTTTTTTTCCCCTCACTTACCAGTTTTGTGAGGCAGTGAGCCAATTGTGGATTTGCACAGAACTGACCCATGTATTCAGAGGTAGGGAGTTAGCTAGCCCATCCTCCACAGCTCTTCAGAGTGCACATAAATGGGGCCATTTACTTAGTGAAAGCCCTGCTATAAGGAAGAGCCACCAGGGTTTCTCTCACCAGCTTATAACCAAAATTGTCTTTGGGATTCAGAGTCCCAGCCCAGAAAATTCTCTCAACACAACACACGGCATTCTCCTGCATTCTGTTGAGACTTTTCTGAATCCTGTTCTAGGATAAGAGACAGGAAATGTAAAGACTGTAGTGGTGACACATTCATTTGCTTATGAGGTGCATATAATTGCTGATTACTTTGGCACTTAGATGTAAGCGTTAACATTTAGCTTGTGAAAGATGAATAAATTAACCCTGCAGCAACCATAACTATGACATTTACTTACTTATTAAAATGCCCTTTTTGCATTTCACAAAATTATTTTTAAAAATAAATAAAGTTGGAGTTCAGAAGAAATCTCACGTAGAAGAACATGGAACAGCCAGGAGGATGTAGTTAGGGTTACTTTACATCTGACCACCAGACTGTCTATTAAGGGATAGTTATCCACTCATCAAATTCAGATCATAAATATCCACATCTCATCAAGCATTAGAGTGGGAAAAAACTACAGCATTATGTAATGAAATTTCATTGTTTGCTTGAGGTCTTTGATAATAAACAATTAATAAGAAACCTTCATATCCATAGGACTATGCTGGACAATATGACTGTCCAGCACATTTCAGCCATGTATCCAGCATCATATAGTCCCTCCTTCAAGGAACGTGCAACGTATTGTGAGTCATATAGCATACTAGTGGAAGATCGGGGATCAAATTCTAAGTTGTAATTTTGGAAACAAGTCAGTATATACTTTATGTGAGCTAGATTGGTCAAGACACATTTCTTGGAAGACACAGGGCTCAAAATGGGTCTCAGATGATGGGTAGGCAAGGAGGGATTCTTTCGGGTTTCTGTGTTTATGATTGGTATAGACATGGAGGGTTGAAATTGCATTTCAGGCAGTGTGAATAGCCTGAACTAAACCACAGAGATCATCTTAGAAGCCTGTATGGGGTGCAGAAAGCGTGATATACAGTAAATCAATTTGGAGGATAGAATGGAGGATGATGAGATCTAGACAAAAAGATTTTCATTTGGTGCTACAGTTTGCTGGGCAGGAAAGTAATAAGAGCAATACTTTTTTTTTTTTTTTGAAAATAAGTTATTCTACTGTGTGTTGGAGGGGGGAAGAGACAGAGAAAGACAGAGAAAGAGAGAGAGACTGAAAGATGGAGAAGGTGAAAGTCAAGTTGATTGTCAAGAGTCAAAAGTAACAAACCTGAAACTTACCGAAGCCATTTTGTAATAAGGCCTTAAGTTAAGGTAGTCAGAGACATAATGAGTAAGGACGGTCATAAATATATTTTCTAAAAAGATTAATAACAGGGCTTGACATTTAGATGGAAGAAAAACCGAGAGTTCCAACTCCACAATTTTTGAATGCAGAGACAATTGAGAATTCAGATCTTCCCAGTCATGTTGGGGCACCTCTTAGTGCCCTCCATGTGTCTGGCAGTTGAGGGGAGTTTTTTCCCCTCAGATTCAGCATAACTGGAAAACTCAGCTTCTGAAATGGTTCCATCCATTTTTGCCTCAGGGAGAAATGAATGCCAAGATATGCATGAGAAATTTCTTGCACCTCTGAATTTCCATCTCCCAGCTTCTTTTTTGCTGTTTGCTTTGTTTCATAGTCTGATAAAGTGAGACATAATGGATTCTTGCCTCTACAAAAAAAAAAAAAAAAAAGAAAGAAAAAGAAAAGAATAAAAAGAGAGTGGGTAGAGGAGTCAAAGAATTGCCTTATGAAATAAAGTCCAATAGAATCCTAGGTTATAATTATCACTGGGTTATAATGGTAGAAGAGCAATATTTCTTTAACCAATAATTTTTGAATTGAGAATTGTTTTAGAAAGAGTTTATGTTCTTATATACATATAGTTTTCAATATCTGCATATGTGAAAATTAATTGAAAATATGTCCACAGAGTTGCAGAACTTCACAGCCCTGTATCTTCATGCTGCCTTCTTGTAAAACACGCTGAATCTGAATTTTACTGAAAATAGTGCCAATTAGTACACACCGGTAGTCAATCAAAATGATGATCTGGGTTTCACAAACCTTGAAGTTTGGGTTTTTTTCCCACATTTCAGGCTTCAGCAAATTAGTGAAGTCTGAATTCAATTTGGGTACTTGATTTAATCCCCTGATCAATAGCCTGACTAAAAAGAATTAACTGTGACTTTTCCACTTTTTGGACCATGTCAACTAAATTTAAAAAGAGGTAAGTGCCATTTATTAAGTTGGTGCAAAAGTAATCGCGGTTTTTACCACTACTTTTAATGGCAAAACCTGCAATTGCTTTTGCACCCACCTAATAGAAGAGTAAGTCAAAAAATAACCTGCGTGTATGGGAGGCCAGTGTGGAAGGAATGGTCAACTTAAAAGAATTCCAAAGAGTCACTACTCCTGGCTCCAAGCTCATTTCTGTCCCTAGTCAACCACGTGGTCTTCAACAAGGTACTCAACACCAGTCTGTCTTATTTCTTCACTTGCAAAATGAGAGCATTAAAAGTTAAATGATCCACCATCAGATCCCTTGTAATATTTATTTTCGTGAGATCATGGCCCTTGTTTTGTAAACCAGTTGCTGGCCTCAGAGTTGTGATGAGGCAAAATCAAAGCAATTACTGCCCTTTGCCCTCTCCCATCAGCTGCCTGACCCTGTCTGCAGGCACTCAGGCATAGACCATGGATCCTCTTTCTCCCTCCTCCAACTTGTCTACATACAAGGTCTTACCATTTTTTGTTCATACATGTGTGACAGTGTTCATCTCCCAATATACAAAGTGACCTTTGTGGTATAGACTATGTCTTATATTTTCTTGTGTTTTCTACACAATCTACTATGGTGTTAGGTGCACAGAAGGTATTCATCAAAAGCCTAATGGATGAACGGGTTGGTTTGTTTCATTAACTTTATTTTCATTTGAAGAGTTTTTGGTTTAATAAGCCAAAAGAAATTCCAACAAGAATTTGGAAATTCCAACAAGTACAATAAAGAAACAATTAATGATTAGGAAATGTTAAGAACACATTCCCTTTTTAAAGTTGCAAGACCTGAGTACATACTCTTGCCATAGTCCATTCTGTCATATATGTGTGAATACAATAGCGCTGACTTGTAATGCTTGCTTAATAAGGTGTCTTCTTTTTAAAAGCTTTTAGAGTGGGGAAAATGGGAAAGTATGGGTTTGTAAGAATGCGTACACATGCTGGAGAAAGGTTGTCTTCCCTTCAATTTGTAAAATCATTTTCTACTGTTCTCAGAGATAAGCCCTGACACATAAGAAAGGAAACGCTTGGTAGCATTGAATCGTTGCATGCCTATGGGAGCAGCTAAAGGGCCAGTGCTTTGGGCTATGTAGGCTTTAAGAAAGCCAGATCATGTATTTCATTTTCGTGACCTGGATAACTTATAAGGGACTTGCCGTCACGTACCCACAGAAAAAGGAATTGTCTAACTTCTCATACCATGGCATAAGAGAACGACGTACTTTGCAAGCTGTTAGAACCCTAGGAGACTCCTCAGTACAACAATCTCATTTGCAGAAGAAGTTTAGAGAAGCCTCTTATGATTAAATAAATTTTATTATTTTCCACTTAACAAAATTCATTCACACTTTACTATAGAGCCAATAATGGTTTAAAATGACCTGTTTAATAATGTCATAAGTGGAATTTCTACTTGAATATAAATGTTGTCTGTTTAAAAAATCTGGCTGGGCGTGGTGGCTCATGCCTGTAATCCCAGCACTTTGGGAGGGAGACTAAGGCAGGCAGATTGCTTGAGGTCAGGAGTTCAAGACCAGCCTAGCCAACATGGTGAAATCCTGTCTCTACTAAAAATACAAAAATTAGTCAGGCATGGTGGTGTGTCCCTGTAATCCCAGCTACCTGGGAGGTTAAGGCAAGAGAATCACTGGAACCCGGGAGGCAGAGGTTGCACTGAGCCAAGATCCTGCCACTGCACTCCTGCCTGGGCGACAGAGTGAGACTCCGTCTCAAACAAGCAAACAAACAAACAATCAATCAAAAACAAAACAAAACCAAACAAACAAACAAAAACTTGGGCTCTGGGGCTCTGGAGTGAGATACAGCTGGGTTTAAATCTGAGGTTGGCCTTTACTGGCTGTGTGTCCCTGGACAGGTCACCTAATGTCTTTAACATTTGTTTACATGTTAAATGGAAGATATTCTACTCTCTACCTTAAGTGAGACATTCCGTGAATAGCATAAAACAGCGCCGTGTGGTTTTACATATGGTAAGTGCCCATCTCAGCCTCAATGTCTTAAAACAGTTGCAATTCTTTTCTAGTTCTTCTCATTATAAAATTATGCAAGACAGATTTTTAAACCTAATGCTTTGATGGCACATTAAAGGTTGAACTGTCCAAGACAGAAGAAGATGTGATTGTTTGCATGTAACTGATATGAGGAAAAGGGTTGATAGCCTTTATTTTGGATGATGAGGTTTGGCCTGGGATTGCTGGCTTTCTTGGAATGTGACAATTCCAGGCAATGTTTACAGTACTCAGATGTTCTCTGAGATACTATTATCTGGAGGTAATCTTTTGTTGATTGTCAGTAGGGACAAACAGAATTAATTTAGCATCCATCTCTCTCAGCCTCTCTCCAATCTTCCCTCCTACTCCACCAAACACAGCATCTAACCAAACCAACCACCAAGTAAAGCCAGCCAGCCAGGTGATGTCTTCGGACTATACAATGTCATTTTTAACCCACTAATGTTTAAGGAGAATTAATATACAGAGTCTCTAGAATTTGCCAGCACATTAATACTGCTCTGGGCAACCTAAAGAGGCTTTGGACATGCCGAGGAGTATTTGGAGAAAGGAATTGAGAAGAAAGTGGACTTTAAAAAGTGTTTCTTCTAATGTTCTTAGAAATCACTCTAAAGTTCGTTGAGAAATGCAGGTAATGAACGAAGGATTTTTAAAAGGCACTGTGGTAGTTCTCTTGCTTTTCTTTCTTCAATTTAATGTGATACAACGTTAAGACTGAGATTCACCTGGAGTTCTCATATTTATTCAAATTGCAGAATTTTAGGGAGAAAATTTGAACAACTAAATCATCTTAGGGCTTTAAGCTGTATAGTTGTAAGAAAAAGAACTTATGTGTTTAGAATTATGCTAAACTACTTAGCCTTACTTCCATTAAAGCAATGAACAATAACCTTGGTATACATAGTAGAGTCAAATTTTATCCATCCTATTATTAGCTTTTTCAGTGAGGTCACCAGTAAAACCTAAATGGAGAATCTGGTAAGTCATTACTTCCCATTCACCTAAGAATTTTTAGCAGTAGTATATCCTTGGATGTTCCGAGGATAAAGCTTATTATCAGGTTGGATCAATGCAAGACAGACAGTCAACTATATTATAAAAGACAGTAGATGGAAAGGATCTTTAATAAATGCAGTCAATTTCTTCCAGTCGGTATTTAGGACTTATCATGTTGAATAGATGACATCTATTCTCCATAATTCATTTTAAAAGTACCCTGGGGACTTACCTATGAGTACAAAAGCAAAAGAAGACAACATACTCATTGGGACTAAAAACCAACAAGTTGAAAAACAGACTTTATTTGAGTCATCACTGAAGAAAGAGCTGAATTTCATGAAGAGTGTAGGATGCAGTATCTACTCAGAGGAGGCAATAATAAAGGGATGATTGGGCATTGCGAGAGGAAACCTCATCTAAAGGGAGAAAATGTACTTTTTTGATAAAAGAAATCTAGGCAGGACATTGTTAAAGAAAAATAACAAGCTCAGGCATTGTGTTGCTCTTCATGTAGAATTCTACAACTTTTAAATGGAACTGTTCTTTTCAAGGTGATCAAAAATTAGTGAAGAATTTTGTCTACTATCCTTGCAAATTCAACATCTTTATTATATTGACAAACGCAACTAATTACATATATGTCACAGATTAACTATAAATAAATTCTGAGGCTGTGTGAAGGAATTATTTTGTCCAGACAGGAATTTATGAATGAGTAAAAAATGAGAGGGTGCATATATAATACACAGCTTCCCTGTATACACGGCTTCAGTGTCTCTACATCTCTCAATTCCAGGAATAGATTTGTAATATAATCAACTAGAAACAGAAGCCAAATATCACTGTTCATGGCAGCCTGTCACATCAGGAATTCATTTGTACACATGACAACTCCTCCATCCCAGAACCCTGGGTGAGAAAGGCCTGATTGGCAGCAATTATTCTCTGGCCACTGATGCTTTCTGCATGACTTCCTCAGACCTTCCTCTCATGGACAAAGACATAAAGTATACCAGAAACATTTTTCACACAGGCTTAAGAAAATGATTGCAGCCTTTCCCCACATAGTACAAAAGGTCAGTGTACCTCTGAGCTTCATTCCTCTTTTTTTTTTTTTTTTTTTTTTGCAGGTAAGGACACTGTCTTACTGGCAGCTCGATAGCCGCTACCTGATTTCCTGATAATAGGAAAGTTTCACCTTCTGCTATGGCTATTTAAAATGTTTACTTTTGTACTAATGCATTAGAAACTAACTAAATTCTGTAGATTTTTCTCTTTTTTTTTTTCTGTTTTTTGTTTGTTTGTTCGTTTGTTTGTTTTTGAGACAGAGTCTCCCTCTGTCGCCCAGGCTGGAGGACAGTGGTGTGATCTCAGCTCACTGCAACCTCTGCCTCCCCAGTTCAAGCAATTCTCCTGCCTCAGCCTCCCGAGTAGCTGGGATTACAGACATGTGCCACCACACCCAACTAATTTTTGTATTTTTAGTAGAGATGGGGTTTCACCATGTTGGCCAGGCTGGTCTCGAACTTTTGGCCTCAAGTGATCCGCCCACCTTGGCCTCCCAAAGTGCTGGGATTACAGGTGTGAGCTACCTCACCCAGCCCAAATTCTGTTTTAACGTTGCTTTAGATGTAGCTTTGTAAACTATTTGTAATAACGCAAACCAAGAAAAAAACAGATACCCTGCACTTCTTATAATTCAATGATGAAAATTAAAATAAAACTATAGGAATAAAGTTGACCTGTATCAATTATCATTAAATTGATTGGGGCAGATTAGGTCTTTCTCCAAATTTCACTTTGGTCTCCATTTATTAAATGGACGTTAACTAGGGACTTCAAAGACCCAAGAACCGCACTCAGCCTTGGGGATAGAATGAAGACTAAGAGATGATGACTGCTGTCAGCATTAATTTCTTCCACATTATTCAGCCCACTAAGAATGAGATATAATTCAAATTTTTGAAACATGTCATGTGTGGATACATTTTCATGAACTTCCTTAATAAATAGGCCTGCAATGACAAAATGCACACAAAATTTTGAATATGTAATAACTGAGTCCTATCCTTTATTTCAAGAGACAAAGCTAAGAATTAGAAACATAAACAAATTTTGTCCATCTTAAGGGTGACAGTGTACAAATGTGGCCATTTCCAGTAGTCATGGAATAGGCAGATGAACTGAGGGAAGAATGATTTTGAAAACCCTGGACAGAATTAGGAGCTTATTGTCCAAATATGAGACAATTTAGGCAGACTTGCAAGCAAAAAAAAAGAAAAAGCTGATAGCCTCACCATCAAAAGATTCATGATATGCAAATCTTTTGCTAGCAAGTAAAAAAGAGGAAATAAGTTAAATTATTAGAAAATGTTAAAAGTAGTGAGCCTATACTTGTTCACAGAGTCATCAAAAGTTATTTCTGTGTGGGAAATGTCAAGTAGCGTGGATAAAGAGTATTTGGGAAATTCTCTAGTTGAGGTCTTGAAGACTTTGTTGAAATTATTAGCATCCGGGAAACTATTGTAAAAAAGGTTTAATTCAGGCGGAGCAATGTGGGGCAATGGGATAAGAAAGGAGTAATAATATTGGTCTAATGTGTGGAGAAAATGAGAATACCTGGTGAATATATCAAAGGTTACCCAGAGAGACTTGAAGACTTCAGCTGACGGGAGATCAGGAACCTGAGCAGCAAGGATAGTTCAAAGGAAAGTCATTTCACATGGTGTGAACTGGTGTAAAAGATCAGGGAAAAATAGAAATCATAGGTAATTAACCAATCTTAAAATACAGCAGGCCGGGCACAGTGGCTCACGCCAATAAAACCTAGCACTTTCAGTGGCCAAGACAGGCAGGTCACCTGAGGTCAAGAATTCGAGACCAGCCTGGCCAACATGGTGAAACCCCGTCTCTACTAAAAATACAAAAATTAGCCAGGCGTGGTGGCGGGTGCCAGTAATCTCAGCTACTCAGGAGGCTGAGGCAGGACAATTACTTGAACTTGGGAGGTGGAGGTTGCAGTGAGCCGAGATTGCACCACTGCACTCCAGCCTGGGTGGCAGAGGGAGAGTCCATCTCAAAAAAAAAAAAAAAAAATTAGAGCAACGCATCAGGAAGCTTGGGAGCTTCCTGAGCGGCAGACAGGGTGACCTTACATTCTGTGTGCCCAGGACATCTCTGATTTACATCTGTTTTACCAGCACTCAAAAGTGCTGTCATTTGGAATGATACATTATATGATCATACTTCCAGGAGAGTAAAGGGAGTAAATGAAGAAGAAGCCTTTTTCACTAGTAGTCTCTGGACAAAATCCCAGTTGGAATTATTACCGATAACCAGTTACTCAGAGACATATTTCTGTTTCCCCAACTTTCTATTTGCCATGAAAAACAAACTGTACAATAACACAAAAGCCCGGTAAACCCAGCTACATTATCCTGTACCTGGAAAAATCAGTACATAAAAAGAAAACAGTTCCTAAAATGTAATGTATTATATCCAACTGCCTAGGTACTATTCAGAAAGCAGGTACCATGTGCTGGTTAACTCTCTGATCCACAAGGAACGAGGTACATTTTGCTTCCATTTGCTTTTAACCATGGTGATGATGTTTCACAACTTGACAATTACAGAACTATAATAGCTGACTATAAACCCAAAGTAACTTCCTCAGGTAGTATTTTAAGGTTGTGGAAATATTTGCTGGGCTTTTAAAAGTTAGACAATGTTTCTCTAACACAGTAACATGTACAGATCTGGATTTTAATGAGATGTGCCATTGAGTCAGGTTTTTTAAATCGATATTTAAGAATATACGTTTTTCTACATTAATTTAATAATTGATGATTTCTATGCACTAAATTGTTAGGAAATTACAGGCTATTTTTAAAGAAATTGCTTTCATATGTGGTTATTTCATTTGATCATTATAAAATATCTGGAATATTAGGGAAAAAAACAGGTATAATTACCTTATCAAAGAAAATCCTATTTTTGGTAACATTAAATGACCAATCAGAGTCACTTTTTGAAGTAAAATCAGTTTTTTGTTTTTGGACTATGAAAACACAGTCCTTTTATTCTCATGAGGTCTTTTAAAAAACATTTTGTACATAAATTTGCATTTCAAGCTTTATGTCATTATTATGACAAATAATTGTCATAATTTGGACAGAGCCATGCTAAAACGGGCCTTTGTGTCTTCCATGAGGGCAAAGTTTGTGAAGAGGGTTAACAAAGTGTGTGGAATGCTTCCTAAAAGCATGCCCACTTGGCAGACAAACAATTACATGTGAGTTATGAACACATTTTTAAAGCAAATCTGTGGAGTACCGCTACAAGCAAAATTTTCTGAGCCTTTATTTAATGTATGTATTTGAAATCAACTATTTTCAAACTTATTCTATAATTCAACTAATTTGCTGGTCTTTTAGTAGCCCTTTCTAGTTAACCTGAATTATTTAGCTAGTCGGTGGTGGCCACATTAGTAGGATATTTCTCTTCCAGTAGGGGAAGGCAGCTTTCCTTTCTGTCTTTCTCTGCCACCCTCTTTGACCAACAGAGAGAGGAAAAAACAAGGAAGGGGGAGGAGGAGGAGGAGGAGGAGGAGGAGGAGGAAAAGGCAGAGAGGGGAAAAGGAAAAGGGAAAGGAGCACGGTAGGAGGTGGGAGAGAGAGAGACAGAGAGAGAGAGAAAACATGCCCTCCACTGAATATACTCAAGAGCCATAACTTGTAGCAGGACTGTTATATATGGCAGCAGCTAGGCACTGTGGGACTTGGGGGAGCACCATTCCTGTGGACTATACTGTGAGAGATTAATACATGGGGTTGTCCAAGGCTATGGCCCTAAACATGACACACACAAAATATGTTCCTATCAAGAATATCAATAAGCAATAGCCTCATGTTCATGTTATCTGGCCAAGTCTCATAGACACTCTATATTGCCTTGCATGGTAAGTCCCAGTACAACAATGTAGTATGTGTGCATATTAGAGAAGAATTTCCCTCCATCCTCCTCCTGAATATCTTTTTTTTCCTGGGCCATTTACATGAACCAGCTTCCATTCACAGACTGCTTATGAGGGAGAGGCTCAGATTTGCTCACGTGCAGTGAAGGTGCATTAATTGACACAGGGTAGTAGAAAATAGTGACATTAAATAATTTTGATTGCACCAAGTGCTACTGAGATGAAAGTGGAAATTATTCTTCCCGTATTCTGAGGAAGCTAATTAAAAATAAAAAAGCAGATATTCTTTCTTTCCCCAGTAAAACAATTACTTTTCATGCTATACATTTACATTTGGTAAGAGCTGCTAATGAGGTTGTTTACATTTGTACTGTCACTTTCATACCAAGTCGCATCATGAATAGGAATAGGTGTACCTTGTAACATGCACCGTCACCTGGCAATGAGTGCACACCATGCCTTGGGAACTCCATGCATCACGTTGCACTGAACAAAGCGAAGGAAATATTTCAGAGCAGACATATTTAATTACCATAATGGACATTTTGGTTGTAGTTAAATCATAGTTATCACCACCAGCTGTTCAAATTGTATCCACTCAGCACACATTTACGGAGTGCCTACTGCGTACTTGGGACGAAACTTGCTTTTGACGATGCTCTAGGATTTCACATGTTGAGAAGTCGGTGCCTTTCAGGAAATTACCTCATAATGATGGGAATGGCAAACCAGTACCCTGAGAGAGTAAATGCACTTTCAGGAAGTAATTTTCTCACCTCACCCACAGGAAATTTCAAATAATGGTAATCATGAGCACTTTGCTAACACTGAATTCATAATTCCATCTGTGTTATATAATCATGGCAATCATGGGGATCCTTTTCTTCTTTTATGGATGGAACAAAGGGAAAGCGCCTCTTATTCCAGTAAACTCAAAAGCTGAACTTATCTAAGCTATACACATGTGTGTACATATATCTACACATATACATATACACATATACACAATACATACACTTATATACTATTTATTAATGTATACTATTATATATATACACATAACAGTTTCTAATTTACAACTGGGCTAAATTCCAAAATTGATATGGAAAGTATTTCATTAAACTCTAAAACCCACTTTTTAATCAAAAATTCTAACGTACAAAAATAATGTTGTTAGAATATAAAGCAAACATTTTATATTGTCAATTGAACATCCTAACAATGACCTGAAAAGTCCAGTATACATACACATTTCTTATTTGCACATACAGTCCTCTCCATCAATATATGTGTAAATATTTATTATATTTATAGTATCATGAATATGTAAGCCCACAGAGAGAGCTCATATTCAGAAATTAATTTATTTAAGAGTTTTCTGCTTAAAATATTTCAACAAATATCTGAAAATTTCAACTTGGTTCTTCCTCTCTACAGTAATCTCCATCCTCTTCTTTATCAGGCCCTCTAACTCCTCAGGAGTCAGTATTTCTCTACGGCTTTCAACTGCTTTTACTAGACTATTACAAAGCCATCATTGACCAATTGCCTGCCCACCTGAAGAATTAATTTTCCTTCTTTGCCAAGGCTGAGAATTCAATAAAAGTCTTGAGACTTGCTTTTCATATGGTTCAACATCATGCGTGGACTATTCCAGGATCACTGAATTACCTAAACTATACTACTTAAATTTTTTCCCCTCCCTTCCCCTCTCCTTCTTCTTCTTCTTTCTCTCTCCCTGCTTCATGTATGTGCATAGCTGAATCCGATGGGTCCTTGCTGGAACTCAACAGCAATCATAGTACTAAACCACAGGAACGACTCCACTCATACGAATCACTGTTCTTTTTCCAGGCTTCGGTGCCCCCAAATCCCTTTCCCTCCGTTTTTTCCCCTCTTCTCCTGGGAATGCAGAAAAAGAAAATTCTAATAGGGAGATGTCTCCAGCATCAGTATATCACAGATTTGTCTGGCTTTCCAGCACACTGAGGATAAAATTCTCATCCTTGCAAAGTCTCATGGGCTCCGGTCCAGCATTTCTCTTTGACCAGAGCTCACACCACACTCCAGATCCAATTTCAGATCCAGCCACAGTGATCTGCTTTCTGTTCCTGGATCACACCCAACTCTTGGTCTCTGAGGACTTTTGCACTAACTGTTCCAACCACTTCTCAGCATCAGTGTCACCTACTCAGACCACTCAGTTTAAAGTTGGCCCCTCTCCTTCCCAAGCAGCTTTCTATTACCCTGTTTACTTTTTTCCCACCACAGTCGGTGCCTCTTTTAAATTGATTCGCCATTTAGAATCCATACACCCCACCTGGAATGTAAATTCTGTGAAGCAATGAGTCTTCATTCACTGTCGTATACTAGAATCTGGAATAGGATTTAGAAAAGGGGCACCGACCAAACAGTCATTGTAAATTGGTGAATAAGGTGAATCTACTAGGCAGGGCATGGTACCTCATCCCTGTAATCATAGCACTTTGGGAGGCCAAAGTGGGCGGATCACTTGAGTCCAGGCATTCAGGACAAGCCTGGCTGACATAGTGAGACCTCATCTCTACAAAAAATACAAAAATACAGGCATGCTGTTGCACGCCTGTAGTCCCACCCACTTTGGAGGCTGAGGTGGAATAGTCACCTGAGCCTGGAAGGTTGAGGCTGCAGTGAGCTGTGATAGTACTACTGCACTTCAGACTGGGTGACAGCAAGACCCTGTCTCAAAAAAAAAAAAAAAAACAAAAAACAAAAAAGAAAGAAAAGAAACTATGAAACTGGGCATTCATTATGATTAACATCTTAACCTGTATCATTTATTGGGTCTTCATACTGGTATTATGTATCTCAAATATAATAAAAGGGGACTTGGCCAGGCGCGGTGGCTAACGCCTGTAATCCCAGCACTTTGAGAGGCTGAGGGGGCCAGATCATGAGGTTAAGATATCGAGACCATCCTGGCCAACATGGTGAAACCCCGTCTCTACTAAAACTACAAAAATTGCTGGGTGTGGTGGCACGCACCTGTAGTCCCAGCTACTCCGGAGGCTGAGGCAGGAAAATCACTTGAACCCAGGAGGCGGAGGTTGCAGTGAGCCAAGATTGCACCACTGTCCTCCAGCCTGGTGACAGAGTGAGACTCCCTCTCAAATACATAAATAAATAAATAAATAAATAAACAAACAAACAAATAAAGGGACTTATGTGAACATGTCACCCAGTTTAACTTTCCCTCTGGCAACCTTCATTTATTCATGAGCTTAACAAAGATTTGATTTGTGAGGATCGAATATAGCTTATGGGCATGACCAATTCTTACTAAACTTTATAGGTATTTTACAAATACCCTTTTAAAGTTCACAACACAGAAATAAACACTGGTCTCCCCATTACTTTTCTTGTTTCTCTACAGGTTTCTACTGCTTTTCTCCACACAGCACTCAAACTAAAACCTTTATTCATAAAATCCATTATCCGTATCTCTCCTACATTCAAAAACTGTAGCAAATAAAAAACAAATCTGGACTTAAGAAAATAGAGACTTTATTTGAAAAGACTTTTGCAATAACAGGGTTACTGCAATAGGAGAAGGGGTACTATTGCAATAGGGAGAAGGCTTATACCGTGAAGTATGAAAGCAATTCAAAGGTCAGGCAGAAAAGAGCTTTTCTTTTACAGAAAGGAGTAAGCCAAGCTAGAAGGAGCCAGGTGTAGGGGAGTGGGGAGAGCAGATGGCTTGATCGGACAGTTAAACAGGAGATGTCTTTCTTTGTAGATGATTTTCAGGAGGGGTTATGATGACTCCAACACTTGCTTAACCTAAGAAGTGAGTCAAGTTCAGCTTCCTGCAGTGAAGAGTGAAAATTAATTGAAGTTTGGTTAAGTCAAATTAACAAGCATTTTGTTCTGATTGGTCAGTAGGGACCAACAGTTCAGCTAATCATGTATGAGACAAAGAATGGGAATTTGGAAGGTCTGCATCTGGCCTTGCCCTAGGTAAACAAGAAAGTCATTCCCAAGCCTTATCTAAGTTGTATGGGGAAGGGTGGTTCATGCAGTAAGCCATTTCTAATAACACAAAGAGTACATGGATTTCTTTCATCATTGCTGATATCCAGGAGCACAGGGCTCAGGTAAGGTTTAATATGGCCACTTCCAATGGTTTTCCAGTTCATTCGAAGTACATCCATTATTTTCAGTGGTCTATAACAGGGGTCCCCAACCAATGGGCCATGTGTCCTGTTAGGAACTGGGCCGCACACCAACAGGTGAGCAGTGAGTGAGTGAGTGAGTGAGTGAAGCTTCATCTGTATTACAGCCACTCCCCATTGCTCACATTACCATCTGAGCTCTGCCTCCTGTCAGATCAACAGCGGGATTAGATTCTCATAGGAGTGTGAATCCTATTGTGAACTGTCCATGTGAGGGATATAGGCTGCAGGCTCCTATGAGAATCTAATGCCTGCTAATCTGTCACCCCCAGATGAGACCGTCTAGTTGCAGGAAAACAAGCTCAGGGCTTTCACTGATTCTGCATTATGGTAGGCTGTATAATTGTTTCATGATATATTACAATGTAATAAGAATAGAAATAAAGCACACAAAAAATGTAATGCATGTGAATCATCCCGAAACCATTCCCTACTCCCCTTGGTCCATGCAAAAATCGTCTTCCACAAAACCAGCCCCTGGTGCCAAAAAGGTTGGGGACTGTTGGTCTATAAGGCACCACGTCATCCGACTTCCACCCACTCTCTGAGTCACTTCCATCCCATCTCAACTGTGCTCGCTGGCCTCCTTAGGTTCCATTCTAGGATTCTGTTTCTGCTCCGAGACGTCTGGGCTTGGTCATCCTCCGCCTGGAAAGTTCTCCCAGATACCACATGGCTTTGGCTGTCTGCAAATGTCTTTTCACAATGCCTATCATGACCTCCTTGTGTAATAAAACAATCACTCTCATAACAATTCGCCCTTCCAAGCTCCTCATCCTGCTTCGTTTCACTCTGTGGTACTTGTCAGTGTCTGACATGTTGTATAGATTTGGAATGGTTTTGTCATCTTTCATCCTTCACTACAATGGGAGCTCTAGAAAGATACAGACTGTCTCTTTGATTCACTGCTATTTATCTTTGACACAACTATTTGTTATATTATTGAACAAGCAAACAAATGATTACATAAATGAACAAACAAATGAGCAGAAGTAGTTATATTGTCTCAAACTGAGAAACTTTGTACAAAGATTCTTTGACAGTGTCTAAGAAGTTATTTCTCTTGGGAGATCAGAATAAACAAGGACCAAAATGAGGGACACTAAAATAGGAAGCCATAAAACTCTGTTGTCAATTTCCAGCACTAGAAATTACCAAAGATGCGTAACTTATTAAAATTTAAATGAAGTCACTAGCAAGATTGATAAATGTTCCTGGTGTTCTACCAAAAAATGTCTGTTGCCTCACACTGGAATGGACCTAACCTATGAAGAATTATGCTGCATCTATAGGCTAAAGATGAAAATGTTAAGGGTATCTCTAAATACTGTTTGTTGGAAAATCCAAAAGGAGGAAATAGTAATTAATTATGTTAGGATAAATAAATGATTTGTCTTCCAAATCTAAATAGACTGGATTAATCAAATGTCACAGTGACATTTCTAATAATGATTGTGCTGTGCAAAGTCCATTAGTGAGCTATACTTGCCAAGAGAAAAGTTACAGAGAATCAATTAAATAAACAGAAAATTCTCTTCCCCTCTCCCTCTCCCCCAGATGAATCTATGAATCTTACCATTTTGGGTGGTGCCTAGATCCTTTGAAAATTAGGTAAGCATTTAGATGAGATGCCCTCCGTTGAGCCCCCAAATCACTCCATGATGTTTAACACACTAGAGTTATCTAATATCTTTGAAAAAGAGAGACTTTAAATGATAAGAGCAAATTAAAAATGGCTTCGTATGTCAGAAAGGATCATGGCACTCTAACACTAAGTCCTCTGTATTAATAAATGCACCTGTAGTGTTCCCAGGATTAATGAGAAATATCTTGGCAGATTCATTTGAGCAGCGAATTTGCCTAGTTATACTTACAGATCATCTTAAAATCGCCTGCTTGAGCACAGACAATGATATCATAAATATGTATTTGAAACTAAATTTAAATTTGAGAGGAGCAATATCCATTCATTAAAGAGGAAGAAACAAATGCATTACAATGAATCTCAGATAAATGAAAAAGCCTGGCTCTAGAGCTATGAAAGGGTTTAGTGACCCTTAGTGTGAGTGTGAAGATATTTTTATTCAAAGCAAGGCTACCCATCAATGAATTCTTTCAGAGACACTCTTATCTGAAGGCTTATTGGATATAGGTTTAATTCCTATATACTGAGTCTCTTAGAACTGAGAAATCTCAAGTTAAAATTATTGATGAAATGTAGGATTTTGTTGTGGGGTGCCCTAAACGGGAAGGCTGGGCTGGCGAGTGCTTTGACGAAGCTTCCTGATTTTATCCTCCACGTGCCACAGAGTCATCAATGTCTTGCTCAGGACTTTCTGATTTCAGAGGAAATTTATTAACTGTGGCAATATCACAGAGACGTTTCTGTGTACATTTCTTTACCAAAAGCAAACTGGTGAAAGAAGCTGAACAGACACCGAGAAGGACATAGGGATGATTTCATTTACATGAAGTTCAGGGATAGGCAAAATATAACTACAGTAATAGAATTTAGAATAGGGGTGTAGAGGGTCGAAGGTGGCCCTCAAAAAGATAGGTCCATATCCTAACCTCCCAGGAACTGAGAATGTGACCTTATTTGGAAAAAGGGCTTCTGCAGATATAATTAAGCTAAAAATCCTGAGATGACATTCACCTTGCATTATCCAAATAAGCTGTAAATCCAATGACAAGTGTCCATGTAAGATACACAGAGGACAGGCACGGTGGCTCACACCTGTAATCCCAGCACTTTGCGAGGCCGAGGCGGGAGGATCATGAGGTCAGGAGATCAAGACCATCCTGGCCAACATGGTGAAATCCCATCTGTACTGAAAATACAAAAATTAACTGGGCATGGTGGTGCATGCCTGTAACCCCAGCTACTCGGGAGGCTGAGGCAGGAGAATCGCTTGAACCAGAGAGTCAAATGTTGCAGTGAGCTGAGATCGCCACTGCACTCCAGCCTGGCCACAGAGCGACACTCCATCTCAAAACAGCAGCAGCAGCAGCAGCAGCAACAACAAAAAAACACACAGAGGAGAGACACAGAGGGAAGGAGAAGACAAAGCCAGAGATTGGGGTAATCCTGCCACAGCCCAGCAATGCCTGGAGCTACCAGAAACTGACAGAGGCAATATAGACTTGTCCCCTAGCCCATTCTTTCACTGTGGCAGCATTTCTTCAATCTGTCAGAGAGATAAAGCCCTGGGAATGGATGCTTTAATTTTGGACTTCTGGCCTCCAGAACTGTGAGAGAATACACTTCTGTTATTTTAAGCCACCAAGCTCCTGTTCAATCGCTACAGCAGCCACAGGGATTGAACACAAAGCTATCACATAAGGCGCACGCACTGTCTGTGCTTTGCCATGTGTATGATACCAAAAGGTACATGCACAAAAATGAAATAATGGGTTTTTTGAGGATTTTTTTTTTTTTTTTTTTTTTAAACAGTCTCACTCTGTCGTCCAGGCTGGAGTGCAGTGATACAATCTCGGCTCACTGCAACCTTCGCCTCCTGGGTTGGAGTGATTCTCCTGCCTCAACCTCCTGAGTAGCTGGGATTACAGGCACACACCACCATAACCAGCTAATTTTTTGTAGTTTTAGTAGAGACAGGGTTTCACCATGTTGGCCAGGATAGCTCAAAAATCCTGACCTCAGGTGATCCACCCACCTGGGCCTCCCAAAATTCTGGGATTATGGGCATGAGCCACCGCACCCAGCCTGAAGTAATGTTTTTTAAAGTCAAAATAAATCCCTAAAGTTCATCTTAAGCATGAGACTGATATCTTCTTGTAGCAGTGAATATTCAGGGAAGTCTCTTTTTACAAAATGATTATGCTACTAATATTTTGTGAGGAAAACTTTTTAAAAATATAATCACACATTTTTTAAATGCACCAGAAAAACTAGGTATTGGAAGGAACAATTTCTGAATTGTTTGTGAATTGATTAATCACCTGGGTTTGTTTTGCTGCAACTTCAATAATAATTACTAAAATCATAAGTCAAATTATGATTTTTTTCTTGAGTAGGATTTATTTTATGACTTGATGTTTCTGTTTGCCTACATGGAGCTTTTCAGCTGCAAAATACCCCTTGAGATAACATCAGATAGCTTGGGCAACTCCCTAATTTATAAGTGTATTTATTTATTATTAATGCATTCATTCATTTCTATTACACCTTAATTTACTGAACCAAAATGTATCTTGTGTGATCTCAGAGTTGAAACTCACAAATTTTCAAACATTTAAGGCATTATTAGAAATAATCGATTCGATTTATGGGATAGTATTAATTAAGCAATGGTAAGTATATAGTTAATTTTATTTTTATTTCTGTAAACAAATGTTTTATTAAAAACAGACAAACACCTACAGATACTAGAATGAGTGCGTGTATGAACTGAAAAGAAAAACAAAGAGATTTTCTGTCTATGTCATATTTCACTAAATAGAAGTGTCTCGTAGCTTATAAATCTCCAAATTTAACCAAAGAAGAAAAAGAAGTTGTTATATAATGGGATATTTAAAAAAGCCTAGGCAAAGATTAAATACTACCCCAAATAATACCCACTGTATGTATACTAGGCATGGAGGATTGTCATTCTGATCCCTTGTTGGTACAAATAAAAATTAGCGCAACTTTTATAAAGGGTGATTTGTCAATAATAGTATCTGTCAGAAATCCAAACGAATTTACCCTTTGACCCAGTAATCACACTTCTAGAAAATATTCTTCACATGTACTCAATGTACAAAGTAAGTTTGTGCAAGGTTATTGATTCTAGTATTTTTTAACAGCAGAAGTTTAAGAAAACTTAAACTTCCATCAATATAAGAGTATTTAAATATATTATGTTCCACTCATGCCATGGAACAACTGAAAAAGCTTCCTTTATATTGATATAGTGTGATTTACTGTTAAGCTTCACAAAAGGTAAGATGGGTAACAATCCCTGTAATATGCTATTTTTAAAAAACCACAGTCCTGTAGTCCCAGCTACTCCGGAGGCTGAGGCCGGAGAATGGCGTGAATCCGGGAGGCGGAGCTTGCAGTGAGCCAAGATGGCGCCACTGCACTCCAGCCTGGGCGACAGAGCGAGACTCCGTCTCAAAAAAAAAAAACAAAAAACAAACAAACAAAAAAAACAGCCGGGACTCAGTTTGTTCATAGGGCTGATTGATAGGATAACAGTAAAAGAAACGTTTTTCTGCTGGACTGTTTTAGAGTTTTGAGCCATGTGATTGTTTTATATTTTCAAAGTCAATAAAATTGAAATTATAAGAAAGATAGCCTAAGTAATAAATGTGTGGAAACGAATAGAGAATTCTTTTTTTAAATGGACCTAAGTATACATAAAATACAGTATAAGATAAATGCAGCATTATGTGTAAAACAACAAACCAGTCAATAAAAGTGGCTGGAAAAATATAAGCCAGAACCCTATATCAGTGATCTCACTGAGTTTATTTGATAAGGATTGGAAAATTTTAATGCTAAAAAATAAAACCCTATAAGGACTATAATAAAATAGTTATCAAATATGCTTATAATATGGGGAATAAATAAAACTAAAAATACAGGAAAACCTAAACATAGGGGGAAAAGACTAACCAGTTGATTACATCAAAATATGTATATGTACAGTGAAATAAAATTCAAAGTAAACAAAAAAACCTGCAAAATATTTAACAGACAAAATATTAATGTTTATTCAGCAAGCATTTATTGAGCAGCTACTAAGTGCTAGAAAATGGGAAATAGAGATCCACATCAATGGTACTATTTTTACCCTGATGGAGATCTTACAAATAACAATAATACAAATATTGTAATAGAAAAATATTTGCAAAAGGCAAAAACAGGAAATTTACAGGAAGGTCAATAAATATTGTATGTTTTAAATATTTAACTTTAATAAAATCAGAATAAATATAAAAAATCTAATATCAGATTATTAGAGATAGATAAATTAAGCACTGATCAAGAATGGAAAGAAATGGATACTTTAATGTGTTGTGTTGAGGGCTATATAATGGTACAGTCTTTTTGTAGGGAAATAACACTGCACATCAAGAATTAAAATGTGCATGAATTTTGCTGGAACAATCTTACACCTACGATTTTATACCAAGATGAAAAATGATCAAGTGAATACAAAGGTACATGAGTAGGGATGTTCATTGCAGCATTGTTTAAATAGTGAAAAACCAAAACCACGCCTCCACGTGTAATACTAAAGACTTGATAAAGCAAAGTAAAAGGAAATTCCCTGAAGTTATTAAAAGGGAGATGAATTAGTTATATTCATTAACTGAGAAAGATATCCATGTCATTATTAGGAAAAACTAGTTTCAAATCTGAGTAGTGTCCATGGGGAAATCTTTGCCCATTTTATGTGAAATAAGTAATTCAAATCTACAAAACAAACAGGTTCAATGAGTAATCCAGGCCCATGTCTCCCAGCCTGTAACAGGCAGGCACAGAGTCAATCAGAGTAAGCCTGTGGACCAAAGAGAATCCTAAACCTCATGATGCTCCATCTCGGGGGTGCTGACCACCCCTTGCCCTTCTGAGAAATCAAGAGTCTGTGAAGCATTTGGCACATTTTGTTAAATTAAATGTAAACTTTCTCCATGACTTAGCAATTCCATTCCTGACATATGTCCCAAAGAAAGGGAACATTAAAAAAAAAAAATGTGGCCTGTAATCCCAGCACTCTGGAAGGCCAAGGCGGGTGGATCATGAGGTCAGGAGATCGAGACCATCCTGGCTAACATGGTGAAACACTGTCTCTACTACAAATACAAAAATTAGCCAGGTGTGGTTGCGGGTGCCTGTAGTCCCAGCTACTGCAGTGAGCCGAGATCGCGCCACTGCACTCCAGCCTGGGCGACAGACCGAGACTCTGTCTCAAAAAAAAAAAAAAAAAAAAAAAAATGTGTTGCAGTGTTGTATATGGGACAGTCAGTTGCCAGTACCCAAATGCCCATCACTAAGGAATGGGTAGAGGATGGAACCAGGGCACAATAGGCAGCGTTTAGAAAAAAATAGGTTAGGTGCACATGTAAGAACAGGGATAGTGCTGAACAAAAAAAAAAAAAAAAGAATCGGAAGGATATCTGTAAAACAACAAAATTTATGTAAGTTTAAAAGTGCATGCAACAACTATAGACATTTAAAGATGTGCATTAAATCCACTGAATGCTCACAAGCTTGGGGTGGGGAAGAGAGTAATGGGAGCGGGAAATACAATGACATACACATACATATTTATAAAGAGGGATATTGCATGGGCTAATGATGATAGTAGGCTGTGAATGGAAGTTATATAATTAACTCCCTGTTCCTGGAAGATAAAAAACAGGAAGGAAGGAAGGCGGGATGGAAGAGAGGAAGAAATGCAGTGTGGGAGAGAAGGAGGTTTTAGGAAAGGAGAAAGAAAGGGAAAAAGGAAGGAAGATGTTGCAGAGAAGTATAAAGTTGCAAAGAAGCACAGATAAGTATGATTCCATTTACATAAAACTTTGTGTGTGTGTGTGTGAAAAGGGTGTATGTTTGTGTATACGTGTGTGCATGTGTGTTCATAAAAGAGATGTCTTAAAGAATATTCATTAAAATGAGCATTTTAATACTCACCAATGTCACCCCTGGGAGTGAGATTTTAGATGGGTTTTACTTTTCTTTTTTTTTTTTTCTTTTTTTTTTTTTTTGAGACGGAGTCTCTCTTTGTCGCCCAGGCTGGAGTGCAGTGGCCGGATCTCAGCTCACTGCAAGCTCCGCCTCCCGGGTTTACGCCATTCTCCTGCCTCAGCCTCCCGAGTAGCTGGGACTACAGGCGCCCGCCACCTCGCCCGGCTAGTTTTTTGTATTTTTAGTAGAGACGGGGTTTCACCATATTAGCCAGGATGGTCTCGATCTCCTGACCTCGTGATCCGCCCGTCTCGGCCTCCCAAAGTGCTGGGATTACAGGCTTGAGCCACCGCGCCCGGCCGGGTTTTACTTTTCTTAATACTTCGTTTGTATTGCTTGGCTATTCCAGATGGGAATGTGTTATATCTATAAACTGAGGTTGAGGGGGTGGTATAATGTTGGGTTGTGGGTAGAAATAAATCATCCAGGAATAGCAGATCCTCTCTCTTGCTCTCCTGACATGACTTTCATATAAATATTGTCTCTAATTGTTTTTACTCACCCTCCAATGTGTCAAATGTAAAGCAGGTGTGGCAGAAGCAACAGTGATTTAGTTACAAAATATTGAAATATACTATGAAGATGGATAGGAAAGCCATAAGATGCTTCTTCTGCAATTAAAAACAGTATCTAATCATTAGAAACAAGTTTCCTGGCTTGAAATCAAGTGATAAAACGATGCTGAGGCGCAAGAGATTCTTGCCCTAATTCCCCTAAAGCTGCTTGTTCTCCTGTTTGCTTTAATTGAATTGCTTCTGTTGCGATTGTCGCAGGCAAGGATACCCTAGCAAATTCTCTGCTACTTCAGGCAGGTTTACCCTAGCAAAGTGAGGTGAAGTCTTAGGCAGCCTCTGGGGTACTTGATGGCTTTAATAATTCAAGCGATGGCACCCACTTTCTTTTCAGAATATATATGCCTTCCTAAACTGTCTCATGCACTGAATTTTTCTATTTTACCATGTTTGTAAATATTCCAATAAGGTTATTACAAAATAATGGATTATGTCCAAGATGGGTAAATTTAGCTTAAATCCAAAATGTATAAATCATAGTGGTTCCTTGTAATGTCATGGACATGGTTGAAAAGAGTGATGTGGTTCAAAATAATAGTCCCCACAAGTACATTTCAGGAAATTCCAACTAACACTTACTAATTTCAAAGTAAATAGATACTAGCTAGTATCCAATTAGCTACAGTATTTACATATTCTATCTCACTGAATCCTCCTAATTGAGGTAGTATCTATTTATGAGATAGGTATAATTAGCCCCGTTTTACAGATGAGTAAATTTAAAGTCATAGAAGTTCAATAACTTGACCAAGACCACAAAGCTAATAAATAAGTGCCCAAACTACAGTTCAGATTTAATTACTTCATAGTATTTAGTGTTCCAAGAAGAAAATCCAGGCATGAGGGTTTTTTTTTCTTTGTACTTATATTTTGCAGGTTCCAGTTATATAAGTAATGAGCCTTCACCAATCACACTACCTACATTTTGTCTGCTAGATACCTCCAGCAAAAGTTGTTCCATGAAGATGTAACTTTTTATAAGGTCACATCTTTAAAACGATATTATTACATAATAAATTAGTGGAATTTTTGGAGCCTAGCTAATTTTGTTCAGCCATTGAGTCCCTAAGTTGTTTGGGAGAGAAGACATTGCGTAGATGCCTTGGGCTCATACTATATATTTATGGCCATAAAGCTTCCCCTTGTATAGTTTATTACTTACCTCTTCAATTGATCTAAAGTCCACTTTTTGTGGGTGGTAAAGATAATTATGTCAGAAATGACACATTAACTTTATTTGGGATCACACACACACACACACCATAAAACGGCAAAGCAAAACTATTGTTTTATTATACTGTCTTAATTATAATAATAGAAATAAACTCGAATGTCACTGAAAATCATAAGCCCCCTTACGCACATAAGCCTCCAAAACACATGCACACACACATGTGCGCACACACACACACACACAACTCACTGACCTCCAAAATATTTTATTCATGGCAAAGAAGAAATGGTTTTTCTGTCTGACTTATCACAGGCATTTCATGCAGAGTCAAAGAAATGTGACATATTTTTCTGAGGATAAAGTACAAAAATGGTTGTCGCTTTGGGGATTAAAAGCAAATATGTCACTTTTGTAAAAGCAATTCTCAACGAATTAGAAAAACAGAACATTTCTGCTTCTTTTCAGATACTCATCCTTAAGCTGAGCTTGCCCTGTGCTCAGCTGGGTGGCCTATCTGTGAGATCACCATGTAGTCACACCAAATAGGAAGACTTATTTTCTTGGGGGCATTATCTCACAATTCTAAATAGAATACTTCAAGGAAGAGGACCTTAAAATATTTTCCCAAATCATTTTGAATTAGTATAATTCCCTTTTTTTGAAAAGCTCTCTGGTTAAATAATGTAAAGAATAAGAGTGTTAGAGAAACAACTCGGGAAAGACCAGGGGCCAATGATCTCTTAGAAGTGGTCAAGCCAGCAAGTGCTTCATTGAAGTTGGGACTCTGGGTCAAGGATTTACATCTGTGATGTCGTATCTGTTTCAGAACAACTTAGTCACCCACCAGTAACTGACCTGAAAAACTAGAGATTAATTTTCATCACATTTTTATTGGGGTGGGGAGCACAGAGCAATGGTCAACAGATTGCATTCTTGATAGGGCATGTGTAGAGTACAACTCTATTAAAACATGGTTGGTTGTTAGATGGATTTGTTCTATCCTAAGTCAGATAATTTCCTTTGAAGCTTAAGTACCCAGAGAAAAGTTCTGATAAGAGTCAGCATATGAAGCAGACATTAGTCTTGTCCATCAAACATCTTTCATGAAGGAGTCCCAGCATACACACAAAACAATAAACTGCTCTTAGGAAGCACTGAGTCACCACAAGGAACTGGGCTAGAATCTTGCTTTAAATGTTTTCCCGAAACCACTTATGTTAAATCTTAATTTTGTTTTGCAAAATTTGGCACAATGAGAAAACAACAAATCAGCTTTATCCTGTGCTTTGGTTCTAGCGTGGTGGCAGTATAGCATCACCGTGGTTTTCTCTCTCATCTTACCGACGGTAAGAGCATATAACGCAAAACACGTAACACAAACTTATGTGCTTAGAGATCTGTATTTTCCCTCAGCTGGGACAGAACACGTATACTAAATTGAGAAGACAGGAGGTAGGAGAACTGCACCCTAGGTTCTGTATTAAGTTTCTTACCCACAACCACATTTAACCCTCACAGTCTCCCTATGATTCAGATACGTTTATTATTCTTACTGATGAAGAAACTGAAGTTCAAGGACATTAGATCATCTGCCGCAGTTCCCACAGCTTGCATATCACTGACCCAAATTCTTTGTTCTGCATCATGGTGAAGGGCTCCACCCTTTAGCTCTCTACACCTAAATCAGAAGTGTCATCCTTGACTCTTCCCTTACTTTGACCCACTACCATTCAATTAGTTTCCAGGTTCTGCAGATTCACTTTTCTTTCTTTTTTTTTTTTCTTTCTGTTCATTCTGCCACCAGGACTACTGCTACTGAAACAGCCTCTAGTCTGACTGTCACCTGCATTAACCTTCCAAAATGAGGATCAGATTGTATTATCCCTCTACTTAAAGTCCTTCAGTGTGTTGCCATTGGCCTTAGAACAAGGTACAAACTTCTTGATATGGTTTTCAGTATCACAAGGTATTTGTTCCCTGCTTCCCATGTCACCTATGTCCCTAAACACTCTATGCTCCAAACGCAATTAGACCTTTTTCAATTTTTCAAATGCTTTCTTGACTTGGGCCTTTTCAATGCTGTTATCCATACCCCAAACCCTATCCAAATACCTTCTGCCTCTGTCCACACATCCTTCTAGTCCTGGGAAAAATTTCACATCCTTGGAAAGCCTTCATGGTTTTCATATAGCAGTGGTTCTGAAATTGCAGTCCCTTGACTAATAGCCTCAGCAATGCCTGGGACCTCATTAATAATTAATATAAATTCTAGAGCCCCATTCCTAACCCACTGAATCAGGACCTCTACGGTGGCAACTAAAATGTATGTTTTAGCAAGCACTTCAGGTAGTTCTGGTGCTGGTTGAAGTTTGACCCATATCCCAATGGTGGGTCACTGGTGAACCCCAGTCCTCACGAGAGTCACCGAGTACTGACACCTCAAGCTCATCTCCAGAGATTTTGAGTTACTTGTTCTAGGGTGGGGCCTCAGAATTGGATTATTGTTACTTTTGTTTTTAAGTTTCCCAATATGACTCTAATGTACAGTCAGGGGTAAGATCTTCTTCCTTAGGCTAATTTAGGACCAGTCTTGTACTTCCCTTTCTTGATACTTGACCCCTTTATTTTCTTCTTTTATTGTCTGACATCCCCTTGGTAGACAGAGTTTATGAGGGAAAGGACAGTATCCGGCCAGCTCAAGCACAGTCCCAGAACAATAATTCAGATGTAGTAGTCACTCAGTTAAAATGTATTGAAAAAAATGAACGTTGAATTGATATCTACTTAAGATCCCTGGCAAAAGATACTGGCTAAAGTGACCTCCACCACCCCTGCAAAAAGTTTCTCATTGAAAAATCCGCATTTGCTTGTTTGGGTCATCACTAAATTACTAACAACCTCTTCTAAACTTTAGACTCATTCACTTTTATCAACAGGGAGTTAAAATATTAAAAATATCATCCTCTTTGTCACTATTAATAAATACCAACCATTTGTTCCACACTGGAAACTACATGGAGTTCCTGTCTCCATTTTTCTCCTCTCATGCTACAGAGACGTGTAGATTTAAATTTCAATTCCATAAATAAAAGTTGAGCAATATTCCTTCATGAACACTATTTTCTATGAATCTTTTCTTGGTATATTTTAACTTTATAGCTATTCAAATTATATGCTGTTCAAATTATATGCTGATTACATGAGAAGTGTTTCGTTGATACAAACTCAATATTCACCTTATGCAATCCAAGTATTTGACCAAGTATGTTAAGGTTTCAGCTACAGTTTCTTATGAAGGTAAGTGATAAAGGAAAGAAAAAAAGGTAAATCATTGATATGGTTTGGCAGTGTCCCTACTCAAAATCTCATCTTGAATTGCAATCCCCAGAATCCTCATCATCCCATGTGTGGAAGGAGGGACCTCATGGGAGGTAATTGAATCATTGAGGCAATTTCCCCTATGCTATACTCTGATAGTGAGGGAGTTCTCACAAGATCTGGTGGTTTTATAAGTGTTTGGTAGTTCCTTCTGCATTCGTTCTCCTTCCTGCCACCTTGTAAAGAAGGTGCGTTGCTTCCCCTTCACCTTCCACCATGATTGTAAGTTTCCTGAGGCCTCTCCAGCCATGCTGAACCTTGAGTCTATTAAACCTCTTTCCTTTGTAAATTACCCAGTCTCGGGCAGTTCTTTATAGCAGTATGAAAACGGACTAATACAAAGTCAGGATAAAACTACTAAAGAGAGGTTTAGCACCTTCAAATCTAAAAAGGAAGTTTGTTCCTACAGTAGTAGAAATGAAGAAGGGATGCTAAGAAGAACAGGCTTTGAGGAGAAGTTCCAAAATGCAAATTTCCTGTTGAAGAAAGAGAAAGGTAAAAAAAAAAAAAGACTTAGCAGATAGCAACTGATCACCATGGTAACAGAATTAAACTCCAGGGCTACTGGAAGCAAAATAACACACAGTTGGAAAGGGCTCACCACGGAGCACAGACAGGAGACCTGGCCTTTCCTGTTGTCCTTTTTTTCCTTTTCCAGTTTGGAAGAAGGGAAGTTCAAGGGATGAGGGCTGGCAGGGAAATACCGCCAGCAAGGTGAGTCTCCCTGGACCGTACCAGGAGTGTAGAAGCCTGTCCAGGCTGATTGCTGCTCTTACCTCCTCAGCTGAACAACTGAGCTCCTTGGTAGCTGGAGAGAGGAAGCAGAGACAGGTGCTTCTCAGTAACTCTAGTACTACAAGTCTACAAGTCCAACAATACCAAGATTCCAAACTCCTTGATTCTTCAGTGGTTTACAGCCATCTATTGACAAAGCAACTATTGATGAATTTTTTTTTTTTTTTTTTTGAGACAGAGTCTTGCTTTATCACCCAGACTGGAGTGCAGTGGCACGATCTCGGCTCACTGCAAGCTCAACCTCCTAAGTAGCTGGGATTACAGTGCATGCCAGCTAATTTTTGTATTTTTAGTAGAGATGGGGTTTCACTGTGTTGGTCAGGCTGGTCTCAAACTCCTGACCTCGTGATCTGCTGGTCTCGACCTCCCAAGGTGCTGGGATTATAGGCTTGAGACACCACGCCCGGCCGAGCTTTGGTGGATGTTTTTAGCAGTAAAAGCAAAGAATCAACTAACCCCAGGATGGTATATGAGGAGCAGGACCAGCTACTTAATTCACAGGCCCAGTGCAAAGTGAAAATGTGGATCCCCTTGTTCCAAAAATTGTTAAGAAGTTCAAGACAGAAACAGCAGGGCATGAAACCAAGCTCGGCATCCTTCGATGTGCAAGCCCTGTGTGACTGCACAGGTCTCACATCCATAAAGCCAGCCCAGATCAGAGACCTCAACTTAGAAAAAAAGGGAGATAAAGAAACAGCACTTAATGCAGTGGCTCACGCCTGTAATCCCAACACTTTGGGAGGCCGAGGCAGGCAGATCACAAGATGAGGAGATCAAGACCAGCCTGGCCAACATGGTGAAACCCCGTCTCTACTAAAAATACAAAAATTAGCCAGGCGTGGTAGCAGGTGCCTGTAGTCCCAGTTGCCCGGGAGATTGAAGCAGGAGAATAGCTTGAACCCGGGAAGTGGAGGTTGCAGTGAGCTGAGATCATGCCACTGTACTCCAGCCTGAGCCACAGAGTGAGACTCCATTTCAGGGAAAAAAAAAAAAAAAAAAAGAGCAAAATAAAGAAACAGCACTTTATCCTCTTCATTGACCTTCAACACATGTCTGCCTTCTTTAACCCCTGTTCCAACTGTGATATACTCTCATAATAAATCTGCATCTTGAATTTTAAGTTCTACTTTCCTAATGGTCTGAATTTGCTTAAGTTGTTGAATAATATGTTGAAGTTGTATTCATATGGTTAGCGAAAGAAAAGGAGATTGCTGGTTTTGTAAGTCAAGGGGACAAAAGTGCTTTCTGTTGATAAACCAAGAAACCAGTGGATATAAGGATATTATAATTCTCTGCAGAATAAAAAATTGAAGGGAACAGTAGGGAAGGAAGATGAATGTCTTGCCAATAGAGCTTATATTCAGGATATAAATCCACCAAGTAGCAGAAAATATTAGTTCCTTATCTTTGTATGCTAAATCCAGCATAGAAATACGGTCTGGCTACATATAGCCTAAAAATAAAAGTTGGATTGAGTGAATGAGTAAACATTTTTTTCAGACGGAAAAGGGATGGACAAGACTTGAGAAGGTGTGTTGTTTTGCTATTATTTTCAGCTGAATGAATGCAGTTTAAAGTGTCTTCGTTTAAGACAGATTTTTCCACAAAATGCATGCAAGCCCCTGTGAATATGTTACAAATGTGCTGAGATATTGATGTCAACCCCCTCATCCCTTTACCTCTGTGTGCTGTACACATTTTTATCATTTTCTAGATGAGCTATGGTGTATGAGAGGTTGTTATACACCGGCTCTGACTTGTAGAGATATATAGGAATCCAAGGGGGATGATCTAGTTACTGCCTATGTTTGATAAAGTAGGCTGTGCTTCTTTGTAGAGTGTGATAAAGAAGGCAGAAGGAAACATTTCATGACTCTACCTTGGCAAAAGACAGGTAGCCAGATATCAAGAAGAATTGCCCACATAGCTCCAGTAGACAAGCAGAAAACTTGGGAATACCAAAATTGGATGTTGATTACCTAACACAGGTGAAGAAGGGAATCCAACTTTGTCACTGAACATTTATCAGTGCTCATTTTGAAATATTATTTCCAGAATATACTGCCATGGGCCAAAATGAGTTGAAGCCTAGAGAAAACAGGGCCTTCTGTGTCCTGAGTGTTTATCTTTTCCCAGTCCTCTTGCATGCAGAATGTTCAGAAGAACTTACACTGATGCGAAGCAGACGAGAGCCCTGTTCCTTACTGCTTTGTTTTGATACAACTAATACAAAAACGTATTATTATAAAAGTTTATAAAGCTTCTGTTCTCCAGAATTCCTGTTGAGAAATTTAAATTCTTGCACCCATCTATAAGTTACATGGACTCTTTATCAGTCTCTTCTCCCTCAACATCACCACCATCATTATCATTAACAGTATTTGTTCATTGCCCCTGTATTAGTAAATGGAGCAATATAGGTTAAAATTTTTTCCAATCATTAGAAATTTTAGTTGTAGCAAAGATCAATGAAAACTTAAAACTTTTCTGAAACATTATATTTATCACATGCATAATTAACACAACATAGCCACTCAGTGGTGAAGAAAATGGGTCCATCTACTTTGCAAACTGCTTCTGCCTAATTTGTTGATGGCTCTTTGCACAATTTTAGTCCTTGAACCTTTTAAGGATCTCTTTTTTGGGTTTCACATATGCAAATTTAAAAACTGGTTTTAAACAGTGCTCTATTTTAATGAGGAAAATTTTAGAACTGCAGTTAGTTTTTGTTCAAAAAAAGGTGGAGGGGGGATGACAAATAGTTAATTGTGTTCCTCTCCACAAGAATATGAAAGATAAAACTTTGTCCTTGATTACATAGAAGACTATGTCTTTGTAGTTTAAAACATTTTGCCATTGATTTTTGGTTCTATTGAAATAGTATATAAGAAATTGTTTACACTAGTGTATTGGAAAGTCAGAAATTAGCTTTAAGAAGGCAGGAAACGGTTCTCCCTGAGTGTTAATGCTGTCGTAGACAAATCGTACACTTACATAAACTACTTTTATCTAAAGTCATTTTTTCATAATATGAATCAAAAAGGGTAGCAAACGCTTTTTAAATATGACTTAAAACCTTCTTCAAGAGAGATGAGATAGCAGTCTTGAGGCAATTGGTGAAGACTTCTGTGGATTGAGGGAAAAAACTCATAATAGATATGAAAGGGGTGCTGGGCAGTTGCTATCGACTACATGTTTATGCCTCCCTCCTCCCAGTTCATAGGTTGAAATCCTAATGCCCAAGGTGTTGGTAGTGGGAGGTGGGGCCTTTGGGATGTGATTGGGCCAGGAGGGTGGAGCACCCATGATGGGATTAGTGTCCTTATAGAAGAAGAGGAGGAACCAGAGCCTCGTCTCTCTACCACTCGAGGATATGGCAGGAAGGTCGCCTTCTGCAAACCAGGAACTGGGCCCTCCCCAGACCCTGACTCTACTGCTGTGTTGGTCTTGGACTTCTCAGCCTCCAAAATTCAGAGAAATAAATCTTTGTTGTTTAAGCCACCAAAAAAAAAAAATAAATAAAAATAAATAAATAAATAAAACCTTCTTCAATAATGAACAAAAATCGTATTCAGTTGATTTTCTTACCTATGGACCAAGACATATATTTCAATAAAAGACAGCCGAGAGTGTTTAACATTTCCATTTCGAAAGAGTCAATGAAGTGAAAAAAATGTGCCTGTAAAAAAAAACAGGTCTTCCAAAAGGAATTAATTTGTTTTTCAATGATGCACTGATCCTTTGAAAACAGACAGGTTCCAACGAATAAACTATGAGGTGATATCATAACTCCAGGAATGATCTTCAGACAACTGGGGGGCTTGGTATCCACTCAAAAGAATGGATCTGGTTGTCCCAGAGCTGCTTGTTGAGTGTTCATCTTTTATTTGGTAGAACTGGAGGAATAGGGGGCCTGGCATAGTGACAGGAGTAGGAGGAGCTCCCGGAGTCTTAAGACAGCAGCTATTTGCCAACTAGCAGTACAGCAGTATTTTCAATATTTTCACTACTAGTATAGCCAAAACGTGCTTACTGGGTGATGCCATCCTGTGATTCTCACCAAGGGAATGTCACTTACTCATCAGTGATGTCCAGCCCACACTGGCTTGGGTTTGTGCAGCCAATCAGATCAACATTTTGCCATCAGTGTGACATCAAGCATATGAACACCTTTCCCATGAACCAGGTACCAACCATTACTAGTATTTGTCATATAAGAAAAAACTGAAGTCCAAGAATGACATTTCACTGACCAGCATGCTGTCTGCTTCAACCAAGACTTCAGCTAGTCCTAAACGCAAGAGCATGATGATCACATATTCTACTGATCTTGAAACAAAAATCAGTTAGTATCAAATGAAACTATAAGTAAATGTAATTAGTACCTTGTTTTCCCCCACAAAGCTTACATTTTATTTCTCTTACTCCATTAGACATCAGGGCCTTTGTATTTATTAACAATAGTGAGTCCCTGCTCTACCAAATATATGCATAAAGTTCTCTGGGAGAAAATGGAATGAGTAGCTGTTTTTAGGGCAGCCATAGTATGAGTTTTGGAACTACATAATTCGGATAAAATAAAAGCTTAACATTGTTTTTCATTTAAACACTGCAGCTATCAGAGTCACTGTAGGTACTGGATTTATTAAAACCTCAAATGTTTAAAAACTGTTGGCATGACTGTATGCATATTTTGATAGAGTTACATGCAGAAGCATGTTAATAAAATATTAGAACCAATTATAATATAAACCACATTTAATTAAAATTTCTGAAAACAACCATATTCACTGCATTATTTTTACCATTTGGTGTCATTAATTCCCTCCTGACTCATCCCACTTACTAATTTAGAAAGGTTATTAATAAGAACATCACTGTTTTCTGTTTCATACTGAAATAAGGTGACACTAATTGTTAAGATTTTTATCAATCACTACAGAGGACCTAGGCAAGTGAATACTTTGCCTCTATGAATTTCTCATGGAAGCATTTTGAGACCACTGTTTTAAAGACCATTATTTCAAAGATAATATCTGCACAAGCCATGAACAAATGCTGAAATAAGATATTTTTATTAGTTGTTCTTATTAAGGCAAGTTGGAACAAGAAGTGGTAGGAAGATATTTATTTGCTTGCACAACAACAATAAACTAGATTTATTTGAGTAATACATTTATCAAAATCCTGTTGGGAGTATATGGGTTTGGGTATTCAAAAAAATGGATGTGAGTTTTTCTGCTTTCCAGCAAGCCTGGTCACCTCCCTGCCAGGAGACAATGGTGGCTACATGTGCATGTTTTATATAAGTATATCTGAGTATTAGCAGTCATTTGTCCCAGTCCCGCGAGTGCTGACAAGGGTCATTGTTAGAGTCATCGGCACCCCTGCGCCCTCTCACTTTATTATGCTGATGTTAGAAATGCCAGATGTGGAAGAAAGCAGAGCATCAGACCCAGATGTGGGCACTACTAGAGAAGCAGATTGAGGCATTTACTAACACACAGGACCTTCAGGGCATTTAACTCGGTGAAACTGAGCACGATGGGTGACAAACGTGTTTCCAATTCCAGATGAAGTCTTAATATATTCTTGGACCATAAATTTAAAACATGAGTTGTCTAGCCATTCCAGAAAAGTCACAAAGCAGTGTTTGTATCAGTTGAAAGAAGGACTATGCAGTTACTGATAGAGAAGATCTCCCTGCATCCAAAAGATGAGGGAAGGACTAGAGAATAGCACCTGTGGGAATTTATCTGGATGTTGAAAGATATGCTGGGTGAACTACTGTAAAAAACAACATCATACTCACATCTTTGTCACTCATCTATTCATTCCAAAAACTCAAAACTTCAGTGAACACTGTATTAGCTTCCTACAACTGCCATAACAAAGTACCATAATCTGGGTGGCTTAGAATAACAGAAATTTATTTTCTTTCAGTTTTGAAGGCTAGAAGGCTGAAATCAATATGTTAGCAGGGTTGGTTGCTCCTGAGGGCTGTGACGGAGAATCTGATCCCGGTCTCCCTCCTAGCTTCTAGAAGCCTCAGGTATTCCTTGGCTTGTGTATCAGGGGTCCCCAAACCCATAGGGGCATAGACTGGTACCGGTCCATGGTCTGTTAGGAACTGCTCACAAGAGGAGGTGAGCGGCCAGGGGGTAAGTGAGCGTTACCACCTGAGCTCCACCTCTTGTCAGATCAGCAGGGACATTAGACTGTCTTAGGAGCGCAAACCCTATTGTGAACTGTGCATGGGAGGGATGTAGATTGCACACTCCTTATGAGAATCTAATGCCTGATGATCTGAGGTGGAACCGTTTCATCCCAAAACCAGCTCCCACCACCCCTCACCTCCAGTCTTTGGAAAAATTGTCTTTCAGGAAATCAGTTTCTGGTGTCAAAAAGGGTGGGGCCGCTGTTGTAGATGAACTCTCCCTGTGTCTTCACATCATCTTCTCTCTGTACACATCTGTCTCCATGCCAAAATGCCCCCTTTTTATAAAGACACCTGTTGTATGGCATTAGGGCCCATCCTAGTGACCTCGTTTTAATTTGATTACATCTATAAAGACCTTGTCTCCTAAGAAAGTCATGTTCTAATTACAAGGTGTCTTTTTTTACTTGACCCAGTTCTAACTGTAACACCTACTGGTAGCCAAACACTATGTGAGCCACTCAGAAATGGTTGAGACACAGTTTCTGCCCTCATTGTGCTTAATAATCTAGCAAATATAATAATCACTGAGAAAAAATTTTAAAGAACAATAATTGATTGATCGTTACGTCTATGCTTGACACTATGCTAAATGCTTTACAAGCATTTTCTCATTTAATCCTCATAGCAACATTTTGAAGTAAGCAGGGTATTCACTATCATTAGAAACAGCTTTGTGGAAAGTTATATTTGACTTGAGTGTGAAGAATAGACTTGTAATTCTTCAGTCAAAGAAGAAGACACATCAGGAAAACTGCATAAGTTGAGGACAGAAAATGTGTGTGTGGGGAACAGAACGTGCTCAACTCTGGTTTTAGGAGCCTGAAATAGACAAGTCTTCAGCATGGTCTGTCTTCCTGCCTCTCTCTTCCTGCCTAGGATCCTCCGGTCTACAGCATGGGGTTCGGGTGGTATCCCCCCTGCACATACGCCCATGCAACCCAGGGGTGGAGGGACATTAACACCCATGGTGCCATTCCTAACCGATGGGAGTGAAAACGGATACATCATGCTTCCTCCTTTTGTGCCCTGGGTGGACAATTCTGAGACACCATTCAGAAGGCTCTCAGAAGGTCCCTGCAGAATCAAGCACCAGGTATTTATAGTGGTGGACAACTCAGTAATGCATTGTTGTGTGGTCTTTCTCTCCCTTTCTATTTTACTCTCCTACCCTATAATTCTCCCCAGAATTCGCATCTCAAAAGACTCGCACAAAAGCCTTGGCCTCAGGTTCCACTTTTAAGAGACTAAGATCATTGGCATCAGATTTTATTATCCCAGGTCAGAGATGAAAATAACTGACTTATCAGTGTCTTTTTCAAAGCCGAGAAGCTTTAGGCGTACCGAGAATTAGCACCCAAGTCTCTTGGCTTCCTGAAGAACATCTTCCCCATAAAAGAGGTCATCCAGTCTGAAAAGTCTCGATAATCATTTTCCTGTATAAACACCTTCAAGTGCCTCGCATGAGGGAAAGCACTTTTTGCTCCTTTCTACACCATCACCTCCAGCATGGAAGAGTGGTAGCTGGGACCCCATTGCCAGTGCAACAGAACAAGCTTAAAAATACTTTTATCTGAAGTGATGCTAAAAAGGCAAGTCATGGAAGTAAAATGCAAATGTTCTGTCTCTTATTGTCTTTCCATTACATGGAACACCACACACACACACACAAATGAATTTCAGCTCAGGAGAAATTAACTTGAACCAAAATGAAAGAGAAGAGTAGAGACTTCTGACTCAAAGGCAAGTCTACTTCAATTGCCTCTGTCACTACCAAATTAAAAGTCGAAGCACAAGAGCCTTTTGGGACCTCTAAAATCGTTCTCTGATTCCTGGAAACTTTCCTTCTGTAGAGAAATAAATATATTAATGGAGTACTTCTTCCTCCCACAATGTCCAAAGTCCTGTATTTTTAAAAATTTATGTTACAGAATATTTTTATATTGCAGTTCTTTTTTTTTTCATCTTTCTCCTGAGCAAATTTTTATATGAAGGTCACACCAACTTCCATAATGCACGGAGGTTGCATTCTCTTAATGGTTCTAAAAGCCACATACATACGAGCAAATTGCTATCTAGATTAATTATAGAAAATGTTCAAAAGAATTCCATTATTATTGCAGATCCCATTAAGAGGCTGTAATGTATAGATAATAATTCTGTTTACTACAATTGACATCCATACACATCTTGGAAATATCCAGAAAAAGACGTACAGGATATTTTAAAACACACACACTGTCCCATTCTTTAATTTGACCATTTCCCCTGATTTTATGATGCATTAATCTTCAATGGTTTTGTGAATTTTCTAATTTTCTTTCTCCCTTTTTCATGGGCACCATTCTACCCCTCCTTTGGATGAAGTATATGAGAGTCACACAACCCCACAGAGAAAGTTGCTATCTAGCTAGCTTGGGAATTTCTTTCTTTTTTTTTTTATTATTTTTCTTTTTTTTTTAAATTTATTTATTATTATTATACTTTAAGTTGTAGGGTACATGTGCATAACGTGCAGGTTTGTTACATATGTATACTTGTGCCATGTTGGTGTGCTGCACCCATCAACTTGTCATTTACATCAGGTATAACTCCCAAAGCAATCCCTCCCCCCACCCCCCTCCCCATGACAGGCCCCTGTGTGTGATGTTCCCCTTCCTGAGTCCAAGTGATCTCATTGTTCAGTTCTACACTTAGGCAGACTCAGGAAAGTGCTAGGAGGAGGCGGTTACTATAAAGTGCACTCCTATTTCACTACTAAATGAGTTAAGACCCAGAATCTTCAGTCTTTGGAAAACGATCCCATAACAGAGCCTTTCATGCAATTGAAGAGCTTCTTTCATAAAGAGAGACAGACGGAAGAAACATTGAAGAAAATACCCTGCATTGTAACCTCAAGAAGATTTGGAAGAGGGAAGCCATTTCAAAGAGACTGTTTTCAAAGTATATGCATCCCTGGGGGAGAAAAGCAACTTCATTTATTCTTTTCCCTTATACAAACAAGTTTTCAGAGCAGTCCCTCTGATGAAGTATATCGTACCATGCTCATGAACAGCTGTCTGTATGTATAAGAAAGAATATTTAGAAACAGGTTGCTATTTACTCTAGCAATGCTACTGTGTGTGAGTGAGTCATGGATGCAACAGTGCTGGTTTTGATTTTGTCCGTGGAATAAAATCCAAAATTTAGTGTTATCAAAAACTTTGCAGGCTTCTCAACCAGGTCTTATGTAATTTCTGGCTTGAAGAGATGGGAGTCAGACCTCTGTCTCAGGAATTCTCAATCTCAACACAAGGATCAAATTATTCTTCATTGTGGGGGGCTTCCCTGCGCATTGCAGAACGTTTAGCAACACCTGGCCTCTACCCCCTGGATGCCAGTAGCACCTACGCAGTCGTAACAATCAAAAGTGTCTTCAGATAATGCCGAAATGTAGCTAGGGGTGGGGATGATAAAATCATTCCTGATTCAGAACTACCGCTTTATATTAAGAACATCGTTCCTGGAAGGATTTTGTTTAAGACCTGTGGTTGAGTGTAGGATATGCCAAAAACATACTGAGTTGTCTAAAGAAGAATTTTCTTAGACAAAATGTAAGCTGCCAAGAACAGTAGTAAAGAAACATTGAAGGGAAGTGAAGAAGCATTGCTCCTGGCTCTCACAGGTGGACAATGTGCAGGTAGACAATATAAGCCAGTTTGCTGTATTTGTCAGAGGGAAGGATTCTTATTCTGCTCTACATCCTTCCTCTTAGTTCCCATTCGAAGCATGATTAACTGTCCCCTGGCAGATGGTGGTTCAGGGCCAGCCGAAGAGCATCTCCTTCCCTAAAAGCCCTCTAGGTAACTATTGGGAAAAGTGATCTTAAATAGCCAATTTATGGCTAGAAAGAAAAGAATTTTACATAGTTTGCAGTTGAATGACAGAAGACAGAAGGAATGCAATAACTTAAATACATCTGTAGCCATGTCTATGGAGCTCTGAGGAATCCATTAGTGTATAAGGTAGCAAGGAGACCTCTCAAGGTGGAAAAATAAAAATAAAAAAGATTAGAAGGAAACTGCAGAGTGAAGAAATGAGCCTTTCTCTTTACCTGAAAGTGTAATCTCTACTCATAAAAGCAAGCAGAAAAAAAGAGACATATTAGATTTTATTATAAAATAAAAGTAGGAGGGACAAAAATCCTGCACACTCAAGTGTGGTGTGTGCAAAGTGCTCAAGTAACTTAGAAATAAATAAAGGTCTTTGACTTCTTGGTACTATATTAGCATATTCCTCTGTTCTTCTAAGAGCATATGGCTCTGCCAGAGGCAGGAGCTATAAGAAGGGAGGCAGAAATGCAAAGAGGTCTTGATCTTTTAAAGGAAATATATTTCACTATTTTTTCTCCATTTGAAAATCATATTTTATTTCAACCTGTTAGGTTTATATTTTCAAGTCAATAAAAATGTGTAAAATGTCTAAAAGGGCTTGGAATGCATTTTATAAATAGTCTGAGAATTGAAGACTGAAAGCCCTAAGTTTTCTGAATTCACGATTTTAATATCTCCAAGTCCCAGTATCTAGCATGTTAAAGATAAAGTGAAGTTTAGTCACATTTATAATATATTTAATTTTTGCATCCAAACTGACAAAAGGGAGTTCACAATGCTTTTAGTTCTGATGCTTTTGTGGGGAGCAGGTACCTTTCTGATCTCTGCTACTGTGTAAGTATCTAGAAATCAGTTATCTTATGATCTTATGATGTGGTTATTTGTTTATGAAGACACAGCCATCAGCATTGATTGTGTGGCTTCACTATTGACCTTGCCTAGGGGAATTTGGACATCAAACTTTGGATTTAAAAATTATTTCTATGGAGGTTAATTAGCTTTTTGTTAGTGGTGTTTCCTTTGAATGACATTCAGGGGAAATAGGAAAGTCTGAGCTGACACAAAATTTTAGATGACTTTGCAACAGGGAAATTACTTTTTTATGGATGTGGGTACGCTAACGCTGTTAACTAACACTAATTAACTCTGCCTAGAGACAGTCCCAGCAGCTGCATGAAATTAGGATGGTGCTGTCCTACACAATCCACACTGCTCTGCCTAGAGACGGTCCCAGCAGCTGTATGAAATTAGTATGGTGCTGTCCTACACAATCCACATTGCTAAGGGAGGAAATGAATAAAGGTTTCTGAACATCCATGGAAAAATAAAGTGTTTTCTGTGGCAGTAGCAAACTGAAAGTAGTATTTAATCCTAGATAATGTTTTCACCACCCATTTCTCTGTCCCCATCCTACCAACTGGTGAAAAAATAGGAATCCGAGTGTCTTGTTCTTTCAGTTTCCAGACACCCAATGTGGTCCTCTCAATACGTGTCTGCATCACCTTCAGTCTCTGGCTGAGCTCCCAGCAGTTTCATATTTTCCCCCATTCTGTCCCCCCTCCAATTATGTTTCCGAATGTGTACACATCTGTTTAAGAAAGCAAAAGAATCTAAAAGTAATTGGTGTCTTTCTTGGAAAATTAACTCATTTATTTAACCAGCATTTTATTCAGTACTTAGATGTGTCCAGGAAATACATGAGCTTTGGAACATCTCTTTCTGAATCAGCAGCTTCCACACCGAGAGAGTATGGCAGAGTGAAACCTAGCAACTGCCAGAAACTAAATTTAAATCAAATTGTGCATAACTTAATCACAAGATTACGTGTTCTATTTACTCAATTGTATTAACAACAGTCATTCTAAGGCAATGTTTCACTGTCATGGGAGGCTGGAGCCTGGCATGCCCTCCTGTTCCAGTTTCCTTACTCTTGCCTTGGTTTGAGAGCTTAGAATCTCGGTCACGTGACGACCACTCTACTGGAGCAGCAGGAGCATATTTGGTTCTCGTTCTATCATCAGAGTCAGCCACCCTCCTGGCTCTGATACTCTGAGGACAGGAGAAAGGGAAGGACAAAGGTCAAAAGACAGGACCATGACGTAAACTCTAATACTAACCCCAGCCCACCTACTCCTCAAATAATTTGACCACCATTGGACAGAGCTGCAATACTCTGAAGGCTTTATGCCTTCTTATGGCACTTAGTCCCTGTATTAGTCTGTTTTCACGTAAAGAATGCCTGAGATGGGGTGATTTATAAAATAAAATTTAAAAAAAGGTTTAATGAACTCACAATTTTGTACGGCTGGGGAAGCCTCAGGAAACTTACAATCATGGCAGAAGGCAAAGGGGAAGCAGGTATCTTCTTCACAAGGGAGCAGGAAGGAAAATGAATGCAGGAGGAACTACCAAACACTTATAAAACCATCAGATCTTGTGAAAACTCCCTCATTATCATGAGAACAGCATGGGGGAAACCACCGCCGTGATCCAGTCACTTCCCACTAGATCCCTCCCTCGACAAATGGGGATTACAATTCAAGATGAGATTTAGGTGGGGACACAGAGCCAAACCATGTCAGTCCCCTTAGCAGAGAGAAACCTGGCACTACATTGGAGGAGAAAAGTTGGCTTACTTTCAGAAGGGAAATTTCAAGCTAGAAACCTGGAGGAATGGGAGAAGAATCTGGTGTTACATCGTTTTCTCATTAATCAGAATCTTAGAACTTCAAAAGATAATCTCAGCTGTCTGTGTGACACATCCAGTATTTCATTTCAAGTACTACATTGAACACGTTGACAGGAATTTATTCATTTTGAAATGAAAACAAATGACACTGAAAGAAAATTACGGCTGGCTGATTTGATGAGAAAAGCACGACTCTGCAGTCTAAAGGTGACTTTGTAGAGGCTCCCAATTTAAATGCAGGGTGGTCCTGTCCTCCTGGTACTACAGCTCTAGAATTCTTAATGCACAGATGGAAGTTGCCAAAAGTGAGTGAAGAGAAACTCACATATTGTCTTCTTTTCTCTTGTATAATCAAAGAAATGCAAGCATGAGCCCCTGAAAAGTTATTTACCTCTTTTCCTATTATAGTTGGAATTCTAGTGAAATTAGAATAGCAATTATCACTTAAATAGCTGTAATAATTGAAGACTAGGATGAATAAGTTGTAAGTGGCCTACTTACGTTCAAATGTAATTCCTCACAATTTGCAGAATGAAACAGTGAACCTAGTGGTTTTTTTTTATGGTAAAGTAATCATTTTTAAAATGAGAGAAAATGCTGTGGTTTTAAAACTTAGCATGTCTGATTTTTAAGTGAGTCTTTCAGGTGATCTCAGAATGTTATTCACATGGCACCTTACGATGATGATGCCCTCCTGGAAATACATGAAGACTGACATTTAGATCTATCATTTCCAAAGACAGACTATCTGTCAACTAGAGAAACCATGTCCCCTGAACTAGGATACAGCATTGCATGAAGGAAACTGTGAACACTGAAAATCTCCATGTTTCAAACATTGCCATGTGGAAAAAATATTGCACTGCATAGCTTTACTTTATTTTGTGTAATAGAAACATTTCTTGCTGGGGCGGTGGCTCATGCCTAGAATCCCAGCACTTGGGAGGCAAGTGGATCACCTGAGGTCAGAAGTTCGAGACCAGCCTGGCCAACATGGTGAAACCCCATCTTTACTAAAAATACAAAAATTAGCCAGGCGTGGTAGCAGGCACCTGTAATCCCAGCTGGGACGGTGGGACAGGAGGCTGGGGCAAGAGAATTGATTGAACCTGGTAGGCAGAGGTTGTAGTGAGCTGAGATCACGCCATTGCACTCCAGCCTGGGCAATAAAAATGAAACTCTATCTAAAAAAAGAAAGAGAGAGAGAAGTTGGGGGCAGTGGCTCACACCTGTAGTCCCAGCACTTTGGAGGCCGAGGCGAGTGGATCACAAGGTCAGGAGATCTAGACCATCCTGGCTAACATGGTGAAACCCCGTCTCTACTAAAAATATAAAAAATTAGCTGGGCGTTGTGGCGGGTGCCTGTAGTCCCAGCTACTCGGGAGGCTGAGGCAGGAGAATGGCATGAACACGAGAGGTGGAGCTTGCAGTGAGCCGAGATTAGGCCTCTGTACTCCAGCCTAGGTGACAGAGTGAGACTCCATCTAGAAAGAAAGAAAGAAAGAAAGAAAGAAAGAAAGAAAGAGAGAGAGAGAGAGAGAGAGAGAGACAGAAAGAAAGAAAGAAAGAAAGAAAGAGAGAGAGAGAGAGAGAAAGAAAGAGAAAGAAAGAAAGAAAGAAAGAAAGAAAGAAAGAAAGAAGAGAGAGAAAGAGAGAAAGAGAGAAAGAAGGAAAGAAGGAAGGAAGGAAGGAAGGAAGGAAGGAGAAAGAAACATTTCTAAAATTCTAACTGTAATTGTAAAGGCATAAATAGAATTTGATTTAAAAGACAATTGAATTTCACACACTGAATACTTGTGAAATATAAGAACTTTTTCTAAATAAATATTTATCTTCATATATAGCATGATTTGCTTTTTTTTCATTTCAGAATTGGTTTTCTTGTTGAAAGTTATACATTTGATCTATTTCTTCAACATACTAATTAGATATCTACTTAGGCCAAATGGCAGGCCTGTTTTCAGTACCTCAGACAGAGCAAGGGTATTGTGCTGCAGGAACTCTGCTGCACCTGGCCTATGGTCTTTCTGTCAAGCCGGTTGTGATAGCAAGGGACGCTGAATGTGCTCATAAGTTCAAGAACCTGGGTTCTGAGCTGGAAGTTCACATCAGAGCATGTGCTGAGTGCAAGTGCAATGGGTCAGAAGCTAATGGAAAGGGTCCAAAGTGTGCAGGCAACAGGGGCACTGTGTCTCCGAGGGGCATTTACCAGCTTGGCAGAGTGCTTATCAGGGAAATTAGTAGTTTCTGACAACTTGGGTAAGTCACAGGTTTCATGGTGAAATTTATCATCAACAGCAAGCCCACAGTAGATTACCGAGAACAGGGTATTGCCCTTGTAATCAGCAAGTATCACACAGGAAAGGTAAGTGTTGTAAAACTAAAAAAGTAAGCCCACAAAATTTTGGAAATTCCACCTTTGCAGTCCCCAAACATAATCCCTTGGAATCTGTCTGGAAAGTTCTTTTCATCTGAATTACTAAAAGACCTTCCAAGAGAAATTTGAATCTTGGCCTTGTATAAACTGTGAATCACTGACAGATATCTACAGGTGTACAGAGGTACAGTTTTCTGTCTGTGCTTGTATCTACAGCTTTAACTGTATAAAGTGACTCAATCTAAGCCACTGGCTCTTGAGACGCCTCTGCAAGGCCGTGTATGAACAAGACCTACTAGAATTACTCTCAATGACTTTCAAATTCGGTCGCTGTTTTATTGTGGAAAGCTGTTAGAGAGAATTAAAATCTCCGAGGCATCTTCGCATACCACGGTGCCACCCATGGAGTGATGATTGCTCTTAAAGGCTAATTTGATTATGTGCCACCATTAATGGTGAAATGGGAAAGTTTCAAAACACTGTTAGCTTCAAATACAACAATTTCCCTCCCTACCCACCAAGCTTACTTGTATTTAAGTTGCAGAAAACATCCAGTGTTTCTTATTTAAAGGCCTGGCATTTTCTTGGCTTTTATGTTGGGGCACATGCCTGAGTCACTTTGTGTCTGATGTGCAATGAGGTCCCCCTGGAAATTGCCACCTTTACTCACTTGCCACTTTGTCTCCGCCGATGAAGTTTTCCCAGCGCAAATAATCTGACAACTGGGCCACAAACAAGAGGATGTCAGAGGTGAAAAGAGGATGAGGCTCTAGAAGAGTGTCATACATTCCCAACACTGTATATGCTTAGAGTAGGCAGGCAACATGTTAGGAAGAAACAGATCAGGCTTTGGAGTCAGAAAAAGTGGATTCAAATCTCAGGACCTTGGCCACAGGCCAGTCACTTAATCTCTTAGGTCTCAGATTTCTCACCTATAAACAGAAGAAGAAATCTTTCTCATAAAGGAAGCTGTAAGAACTGGAACAGACACAGAATAAAGATTATTTTATGGACAACCAATAAATGGTAGTACTCTTTATTACTATCATTACAAAAAGGTTTGAACAGCTGCTCAAAATTGTGGTTTGGGGCTCATTGGAATTAGAAAATTCTGTAGAGAAAATGTCCTTATTGAGATAGCCTAGGACAAATCAATCTTAGCATCTGTCACTGCCTACCTTCCAGGGAGGAGAGGAGTAGACAGCAGAGGGAAGAGAGGTCAGCTTTGTATAATGGACAAATCAAAGACAAACCAGAAAGAGTTAATGAAATGCATTCTACCTAAAATTAAACCCAGTATTCTATAACTCTCCAGTAATGTTACAGTGTCTCTATTGTCTTCCTTTGTTCTGGTTTCTGACTTCTGTTCTCCCTCTCCACATCTTCTTGCCATTCTCTTTCGTATCATGTCTATGCATCTGTCAGTCTGTCTGCCAATAGTATAATCTATGATTCCAAAGACTTAAGAAGTACATAAGTAAATACTGCTATGCTAGGCACTCTGTTCACCAGTTGCTTTATATACATTCATTTAATCTTAACAACAACCTTGAAAACATAGCATTAGAAAATAAGGGAACTGAAGCTGTTTTCCCGTTAAAAAGATTTCTGAAGATCTCACAGAGAGGAGCCTCTGAAGCCAGAAACTGAATCGGGACTTACCTACCTCTTTCCCAGTGCTGATGCTGAGTGGCTCCCTTAACTGAAACCCCTAAATTAGAGCTCCATGTTTTGTTTTGTTCTGTGTCCTGGTTGTTTCTCTGAGCTCCTTTGATCTGCTGTTTCTGGATTCACAGGCATCCCTTTTGCTGCTTCCTTGATAGCTCTGAGACAGGCTTGAAGAACCTGAAGAGAATGTTGGACTGGAAGAGGGTGCATTATCTCACTAAACACACACTAATGACCTAAGAAGAAGAGGCTTTGTGATTGTCCTTTCATAATTTTGCTCAGTGTTCTAGGACTATGTAAGCAAATACAGGCTTCTTTGGCTGGAAGTAAATAAGTTTAATGATGTTTTGTGGCCAATCCCTTCCAACACCATCAAAAGAAGCTGTTTGTCACGACTTGACCTTATTTTGTTATAATCCCTGTGATATGGTTTGGCTGTGTGCACACTCAAATCTCATCCTCAATTGCAGCTCCCATAATTTCCATGTGTTGTGGGAGGGACCTGATGGAGATAATGGAATCATGGGGGCAGGTCTTTCCCATGCTGTTCTCGTGATAGGCAATAAGTCTCATAAGATCTTATGGTTTTATAAAGGAGAGTTCCTCTATACAAGCTCTCTTACCCGCCACCACGGAAGACGTGGCGTTGCTCCTCATTCACCTTCCGCCATGATTGTGAGGCCTCCCCATCCATGTGGAACTGTGAGTCCGTTAAACCTCTTTCCTTTATAAATTGCCCATTCTCGAGTGTGTCTTTATTAACAGCGTGAGAACAGACTAATACACCCTGTAACAGAGACTTGATGTTATTGCCCAAATCTTAGTTCTTTTCCCTCTTTGGCATGCAATCAGAGTATATTTCACAGCTTTCCTTGCATTTAGGTGGGCACGGATGATTAAATTCTGACCAATGGAATGTGACTCCAGCAGGTGAAAGGTGGAAGATCTCTAATGTGGAACATGCTACTCCTTCCCACCTTCATGACCTTCACTGTTCTCCGATTAGAGCAAAAGATAAATTTCTATTATCTCAAGCTAAGATCTGAGAAACACTTGTCATAGATAGCCTACACTGTCCAGTGCAATCTATTTCAAGAATATAAAGCAGCTTCCCTCAACTGGGAATAATTTTGCCAATTAGGGATATGGAAATGTCTGGACACACTTAAGATTACAACTGAGGGAGGGGTAGTATTGGCATTAATGGGTAGAGGTCAGGAATGTTGCTAAAAATTCAAAAACATGGGACTGTCTTCCACAGCATAAAATTATTCAACCCAAAATATCGTTAATGCAGAAGTTGAAAAATCTTGCTTAAAGTTAAGTCCTATGGGGGAAAAAATGATTATCTGGTACACACTCAATCAGCTCTTGATTGACTGGCTTCTTTGAGAAAGAACTTAAAAAATAATGCTATCTTCATGCTGACAATCTTTTAAGCAGGAATTTATTAGGAAAAAAATTAGTCATAGAAGTAATCACTATTTATGTTTCAAATTTTCTATATATAAGAAATTGTGTTCGTTAATTAAATTGGCAAATTTAGTAAAACAAACATCTTTTATTCACAGAAGTAGTGTAGTTTAGTTAATCGATGCACTTAAATCTGGAGGTTGACCATTATAACATTAGCACTATGTGAGGAAAACATATGCTGTTTACCAAAATAGTTAATCTGAGAAGCTGAAGGAAACCTTCTACCCTGATTTTTGAGTTCCTGCTTTGTCTGCAGGGATTTACCAATTGGAACAGCGTATGTGACGGGAATTGAAATGAGACCACCAACCCCTCTTAAATGTGATATTGGCACAGTCCCTGGTTGGGATATATCCATTTCAGTCACTGATTTCTTTTTTTAAATTTATTTATTTATTTTTATTTTTTATTTTGAGATGGAGTCTCACTCTTGTTGCCCAGGCTGGAGTGCAATGGTGCGATCTTGGCTCACAGCAACCTCCGCCTCCCAGCTTCAAGTGATTCTCCTGCCTCAGCCTCCCGAGTAGCTAGGATTACAGGCACCCGCCACCACGCCTGGCTAATTTTTGTATTTTTTTTAAAGTAGAGATGGGGTTTCACCATGTTGGCCAGGCAGGTCTCAAATTCCTGACCTCAGGTGATCCGCCCACCTCAGCCTCCCAAACTGCTGGGATTACAGGTGTGAGCCACCGAGCCCGGCCACTGGTTTGTATTTCAAGTGGCAAACTAAAAGGTACAAATATGATAGAATTTTCTCATTTATTTTAAATATCATATGCTCATAATAAAATTTTTTCGTAAATGTTCCTTGAGGCATCCACTTAAAGAACTCAAAAACGTTTTTTTAGTCTTTAAGAGGTTTTTGTAAGCCAGACTACCTTAATAACCATGGCCTCAATCACAGACAGTAAAAATACACTTTGCATTTCTCTTATAACCCTAATATCTAGGCCAGCTCCTAGTAAAATGTTATCCTAACCTTTTTACTTAATTCATGACAGATTTTTGGGATATATTCTACTTTCCAGGCACTGAGTTAAATTCTGGAGACCAGAAAGACCAAGACATTGTCCCTACACTGACATTTTATCTAACAATCCTGTTTTCAGATTCCTTGCCCTTAGTTCTCCCTATTTTTTTATTTCTCCTCTAGTTCTCATTCCATATCAGAGGGCTCCTGTGGCTGCTCCTTGCTCTGTGGGATTACACTCTTCCACCTGCCTCCTGTCTCTGCAGGTAAAGAGGCACCCAAAGGAGCTTCCACTCTACAGACACATTGCTCTCTGGAGCCACGTTCTTGCTGTGGCCACTATGACTTTACCACATTCCAGGACAAGCAATTTAAACCTCATGCCTCAGATCCCCCACCTGGAATGTGAGAATGATAGTGGTATTCACCTCTTAGGGTCACCATGAAGAGGAAATAAGTGAATGCCTGTTAGTTAACTGTTAAGAACAGTGCCTGGCACATGGTAAATGGTGTCCCATGTTGATGTTGATGCTGATGTTCTTACCCTAAGTTCTCCCTTTCCCTTCTCAACCAGGGCAATTAACTTGCCTTGTGCCTGATTTCCTCAAGGCTAAAGTGTAGGATGATCATGCTTCAAATCAATGAATCCATACTAATATACTAACAGGAAAAGACTTGAGAACTTCCAGGCACCCTTTCTTTCTCCTCTAGTTTAAAGGAGATGAGCAGAAGATAAATATTTGTTTTTATCCACCACTACAATGTGATAGAAATATAGAATTGGTGTACTCAAATATGAACCTTCATATTCGGATTATATGGAAAATAATATTTTAGAATTCTTACTTGTATTAGTCAGCATTCCATGAAAGAAAAATATAACTAGGATAGATAGATAGATAGATAGATAGATAGATAGATAGATAGATAGATAATAGCTAGCTAGGTAGCTAGATAGATAGATTTAGACATATAGACAGAGTACAAAGAATTGGCTTATGTGACTGTGGAGACTAGATAAGTCTGAAATCTATAGGGCAGGCCATCAAGAAGGAGAGAATGGAGACTCCCAGGCTGAAGCTGATGCTGCAGTCCACGGGGAGAATTTCCTGTCCCCCAGGTACACCTCAGTTCTACCCTTACATCCTTTCAACTGGTTGAATCAGGCCCACCCAGATTATGGAAAATAATCTGCTTTACTGAGAGTGAACAGATTGCAGATGCTAACAATCTCTCCTGCATAGTAAAATACCAATCAACAACAAAGACAGATTACAGCTGGAACAAATGCACTTAGTACACTTGGATTTTTCCATACTAATGATGTTAAACAGAAAAATAAATAAATACAACAATACGAAAGTCCAAAATAACTCATGTGTGGCTTTGTTATGTACTTGGAGATAGATGCTTACACATATGTGTCATGCCTACAGAGACTGAGGTCCCAGGCAGGAGACCGAGAATACGGAAGGAAAAACTAAATTTCCTATAGAAAATGCGTATAAAACAGGTTTCAGAGCCAAATAATCACGTGTTCAAATCCTGTTTCCTACTATTTAGTTGAGTTACACAGTATTTCAGCAACCTTGCCAGTAACACCCAGGTTGGTGCTTAATTGAATGACTGGGTACTGTCACCTAGTCAAGCTGACACATTGAAATGACAATCACAGTCCTCTGTGTCAGATGTGTGCTTTTGCATTTGTTCCTCACAGAAATCCCACAGGGTGAGGATTACTCCCCATTTCGTAAGAGAGGAAATTATGGTTTCACGATCTGAAATACTGTGTAACTCAACTAAATAGTAGGAAACAGGATTTGAACACATGATTATTTGGCTCTGAAACCTGTTTTACATGCATTTTCTATAGGAAGCTTAGTTTTTCCTTCCGTATTCTCGGTCTCCTGCCTGGGACCTCAGTCTCTGTAGGCATGACACATACGTGTAAGCATCTATCTCCAAGTACATAACAAAGCCACACGTGAGTTATTTTGGACTTTCCTATTGCTGTATTTATTTATTTTTCTGTTTAACTTCATTAGTATGGAAAAATCCAAGTGTACTAAGTGCATTTGTTCCAGCTGTAATCTGTCTTTGTTGCTGATTGGTATTTTACTATGCAGGAGAAATTAGAATATTTTACTATGCAGACTAATTTACACACAGAGTTGTCATCCTATCAAAGCCAGTTTTCAAACACCCAAAACTTCTCTGCATACTGCAGTTTTGGTAACGAGTCTGCCTGCCTAGCAAAGGGTACCTAACTGTGAAGGATTTTTCTCCTCAAGAAAAAGGATCCCAATACCTCTTACTGGTTCATGGAGATTTCCATATGTTCTGATCCACGTAGGTTTTGCTCAATGTACATATGATCTACATAATTATACAAGGGCACAGAACATCCAATAATCCAATCGCACACACTATTCCCTCTTCTGAGGCACACACTTTTCCCTTAGATCTTCGTGCTGTTTACCTAAAAATATTTCATACACCTGTACATGAAATCAAAGACTGCTTTCTTTAATAAAGCAAAAGGATGATTTTAAAGGTAACTCTTTTAAAAATAGCCTGTCAATATCTGCTTTTACACTCTAGAACAGAGTGAATGATTTGTTTTCTACTTTTGTTCCCATTTCTCTTTCTTGACCTAAAGGGAGTTGGTAAAATTTTCTGCGGTTTCATGGGAACAATTTGATGGTAGCTAACAGTAATAAGAAGCCTGTCTATGCCAGAGGGCTTTGCTACACTGGCCCCATCTGCGGAGAGTCCAACACTGATTTCGTCACAGGCTTCATGTCTTGAGCATTCAATTTGCCTCTAAGATATTTCAGTGCCTGGAGAGTTCAGATGTTTTCTTGACAGGCAGCCAAGGAAGCCCAGTACGTGATTGATTTTCCTAGAGAGAAAAAAGAAAATCTTCCCATTAATTACCTCTTATCTATTTTATAATGCAGACGAAGGGCTTGCTTCTCCATCAAAGTATATTTTATTATACATGAAGAAGAGAATATCCTTTGTTACATTGCACTAGACAATGTATTGTATAAAATTGTTATTAACTATTAATAATTGCTATTATGCAATGGGCCAATATTCTTTCCCACTAAACACGGATGAAGTAAGACAGCTTGCAAACTCAAAACACACGCACATGCGCGCTCTCACCTGAAAAAGAGCTCTTGCCTCTGGCATGTTATCATCTGACAAGAGCATAGGGTACTGTGCGTATTATTTTGCAGGTTCTCCAAATAGGAACTAGAGCAGCCTGTCATATCAAATCTGAACCTGTCTGGCATTTCTAAGCAGAGTCCTCCACTCCCACCTTCTCCAATCATTTAAGAAATCTCCTTTCCTGGTACCGTTCAATAACAGATGCATTACCTATAGACACGTTTTATTTTTGGGGGGGCAGGGTCTCACTCTGTCACCCAAAGTTGGAGTGCAGTGGCACGATCCTAGCTCACTGTAGCCTTGAACTCCTGGGCTCAAGCAATCCTCCTGCCTCGGCCTCCCAAGAAGCTGGCACTACAGGCACATGCCGCCACACTCACTAATATTTTATTTTTTAAGTTTTTTTTTGTAGACATATGAGTCTCAGTATTTTACTCAGGCTGGTCTCAAACCCCCAGCCTCCAGGGATCCTCCCACCTCAGCCTCTCAAAGTGCTGATATTACAGGTGTGAGCCACTGTGCTTGGCCATATTTTTTCTTTGAATTTACTTTGTACAATATTGTTAAGCTCCTGTTTCTGGCCATTTGGTCTCATCCAAGAAATAGTAAGCTTCTTGCAAAGAAGAAACAGATTTTCTCTTTCGAGAATTTTCACACATCCTTCATGCTTACAGCATATAACCAAAGAATACGCAAAATTTTATGTAGGACCTCAACAAAATTCAGCTCCTTGTTCTTATAAATAGTTAAATTAGGGGTAAAATGACTGAACAGGAAAGCTACTGTTAAGGATATCATTCCTGGACCAAATGCTTAGGCACATACTAATGAAAGCAAGTCCCAGCCCATTCTAGCTCTGACCTTATCTCATGGAAGTTACCAGATCACTATCTACAGAAACGTTAAAAGTCCAAGGGCATCAAAAGGATAATAGAGTTGCTTCAGAAAAACCAGCTTCTTCTTGAACCCTAGGGAAACCTTGGAGACATCATGAATTTCTCAGAAGAGCCCTAGCTCTAGAGACTGTTATCTCTTGCCAGTACTAAAAAGGCTTAGCATTTTAATTCAGATTTTCTATACTGAGACAACATATGCTAACCATATTTGGAAGCAATTAAAATGGTGACACCCACTGCCATGCGCACATGTCCTCATTAACTTTGGGAACGTGTTACAGGCAGGTAGGAAAGACAGCTAGCTTCTCAAAAGAAAACCCCCATAAGTGGAATTAGAATGGCAAATAATGGGAACAATCATAATGCAAATGCACATTAAAAGATCATTAACAAACTGGTCAAATTACTTGCAACCTATGTAAAAATCAGAGGCACCAGTATCCACCAGGACATATGCAGATTCCCTCCCATTGTAGTAAAAACCATCTTGCCTGTAACAGATTGACTGGGTGTGTCAGGCTGAGAGGCATTAGCAGAGCTGCTGTGTGCATGGAAGGAATAAAGAAGGACTTATGGAGCATGCAATTGCAAGTTCTCCCTGGGCCCAGGACTATATCATTAAGAGGTGGCTCCTTAATAACATACGCTCACTCCCCATTCCCATCCACAGAGATAAAGTCATGGTAAACCTTCAGCAGCAAGAGCAACCTTGAAGGGGAAAAGCAGCACCAAGAGGCAGCTGAAGGAAGGTGATCTGGAAAAAAGGTCCAGTCCCACCATTACTATTACCAGATGAAATGGAGGTAGGCTAAGGACAGAAATGTGCAAAAGGCTGCAGTAGGGGTGGTGTGAGGCAGCTTTCTTGCCAACTAATCATATTTAAAACCTATCTAATATACATCAAATATATATTATAAGATATATATTATATATTTTTTATATATTTATCAAATATATATTATAAGATATATATTATATCTATTATAAGATACATCAAATATAACCAAATGTTATATCTGTCAGGCCTCTGAGCCCTAGCTAAGCCATCATATCCCCTGTGACCTGCACGTACACATCCAGATGGCCTGAAGTAACCGAAGAATCACAAAAGAAGTGAAAATGGCTGGTCCCTGCCTTAACTGATGACATTACCTTGTGAAATTCCTTCTCCTGGCTCATCCTGGCTCAACAGCTCTCCCACTGAGTACCTTATGACCCCCACCCCTGCCCACCAGAGAACAACCCCCTTTGTTGTTGTAATTTTCCACTACCTTCTCAAATCTTATAAAACGACCCCACCCCTATCTCCCTTTGCTGACTCTCTTTTCGAACTCAGCCCGCCTGCACCCAGGTGATTAAAAAACTTTGTTGTTCACACAAAGCCTGTTTGGTGGTCTTTTCACACAGACGTGAGTGAAAATATCAAACCTATCTTATTAGATATATCAATTTGATATCTAATAATATATCAAACCTCTTATTTGATATATCAGTATCACAGGTTTTCTTTCTTCTTATGAGAATCTGTAAGAGAGCTGACTCTGCAACAGTCTCCAAATTTTGCTTCTCTCATTCTTCTCTCTCCTTCTCTCTCTCTATTGACCCTCATCAGAAAATCAAGGAGAGATTGGCCCATACTTCCTGGTGCCCTACCTTTACTAGAAAATCTGCCTCAGCAATCAGTAATTCCAGACAAATGTGGTGCCACATTTTGTCTATACACCCCTGCTAGGTCCCCAAATGTCAGCGTGATTCTGAGTCTCAAATCTTTGCAGTTCCAAGTAAAATTGCCACATCTTTTCTCTCTACCAGATGCCTCCTGTCATCACTGTTGACCCAGAGCTCTGGCTCAGGGTGATGTTTCTATCCTGTGGTTGGCTTGTCTTTCCTTTAGAATGGATCCAGAGTTGGAGTTTGCAAATGTAGAGTAGGTGCATATTCAGAAAGAAAGCAACACAGCAAGAAAGGAATAAAGGACGAGAGAGGGAGGAAAGGAGGGAGGGAGGGAGGGAGGGAGGGAGGGAGGGAAGGAAGGGAGGGAAAGAAGGAAGGGACAGAAGGAAGTAAAATAGGGTGACTAGTTTAGGTATGGTTGTACATATTTTAATTACCACAAAAAGACTCTTCCCTCTCCCCAATTAATTCTTCTATCCCGATTCCTCATTGTATATGAAATGCTATCATTAAAAAATAATTTGTTGGTTCTTATCCCTACAACTATTACTACTAATACTCTTATATAACAACTACTAGTAATATTCATGAAATATATAAATAAATAAAAATAAATAGTAAAAATAATAAAGACTTCACAATTTAGATTATGTACTTTTGATATTAAATAGAAATTTACGCTTTTCATAAACAGACTCCTTTTAACTTCACTGCAACATGTAGACTATGTTTTATTATACAGATAAGAAACTGAGACTCAGAGAAGTTAAATAATTTAATGAAATTCACACAGATAATAAATTTTATAGTTGAAATATATAAGCAGTTCTTCTGACTTTAAAATATGATCCTTCCCACCCCCATATATCAAGTTGTATGCTTTCGCTTGCTGCCTTTTAAAAGGTAGAAATAATCCTCAGTCAAGTGTTGCATGTGAATTCATATTAAAGTGTCTGCACTCTCCTGCTAATAAAGACCCAAAAGTGGCAGAAATGGTACAGAAGAGGAGGCAGCTTGGGATTTGGCAGTCTTGTGAAGGGTCAGTCATGGCTATAAACAAGGACATGTGGAATCCAATGGGAGCCTCCTTAACTAGCACATCCCAAAGAAGTTACAGAGAGCTCAAGCCCTTCAGCCCATTTCACAGATGGAGATGCTGAGGCCAAGGCTATTAGACCTGCCCACTGTGCTATATCTGATTGGTGACAAAGCTGAGTCTCCTGACTTCTAGTCTAGTAAGCTTTCTATCATCCAGTCCTATCCCTATGTGATCAGCTGCATAAATTCTGAGGAAAACAACTGACTATATTGTTCAATATCTACTATAACATGCAACTTGCTCATCGGAAAGTTAAGGCTAACTTTTTCCCCAACAGGAGAGTCAGAAACAAATCATTTTTAGTAATAATGAAGCTCTGTTAGAAGTATCACTCACCTTAAAAATGTGTTTAGGAATTATTAATCTCTCAGCATTCTGATTTTCCTGGCTTTCTGAAGCTAAGATGTTGCAGGAGAGCCTTCGTGGCTTTGATCACAGGCAATCAAAGAGGACTTTGTGTAGCTTCCAGGGACACGCTGTTGCTGGAAAAGTCGGAGCTCTGCTATGCAAAAGAAACTGCTACAGAAATCCCCTTCATTCTTAACTTCAGATCAAATTAGGATCAGAAGGCTCTTGTTTGTCCCCCAGGAGTCTGTGGTTTTAATTTTCTTATCTGCATTTTTCTTTCCTGCCTTTTCCAGGTAGCTGTCACAAAAAATATGAAAAGGTTGTTAATGTGTTGATCGTTCTTTGCTGCTTCTCACTTTCATGTTTACAGCAAGGAGAAGAGCAATTGTTTCTACCAGTTGCTTTAGTGTTTTGAGTTCTTATATGTGTAATAACTATCTTGGTAGGCCCAGAACACACCATTTCATCCAATTTTGAAATTTGGATTTTATACCCAATGGATTATTTTAGTACGGATTACAAATGCTTATACTATTCTGCCTAGCAGAGTTTGGGTCATAAAAATCATTAAATGTAGGCCGGGCGCGGTGGCTCAAGCCTGTAATCCCAGCACTTTGGGAGGCCGAGACGGGCGGATCATGAGGTCAGGAGATCGAGACCATCCTGGCTAACACAGTGAAACCCCGTCTCTACTAAAAAATACAAAAAAAAACTAGCCGGGCGAAGTGGCGGGTGCCTGTAGTCCCAGCTACTCGGGAGGCTGAGGCAGGAGAATGGCGTGAACCCGAGAGGAGGAGCTTGCAGTGAGCTGAGATCCAGCCACTGCACTCTAGCCTGGGTGACAGAGCAAGACTCTGTCTCAACAACAACAAAAAAATCATTAAATGTAAAATATTGCACAGAGTTGCCCAAATTGTCGTATCTCTGGCCAAATTTACGGAAATAAAAAGAGTCATGCAATTGGGTTATTTCTATAGTTTGGAAACTTTGGCTCTTACCTTCTCTTAAGCTACTCAGGAAATTTCCAAACTCTAAAATCTGAGAGGAATGGTTCAGACAGACAAAGGTGGTCCAGAATGGAGACTTACCTGATGCCAAGGATGGTAGGACCCATGGGTGCCCACTTCACCCATGTGATCCTACCTCTTGTGAGGCTTCACTGATGACCTTGGCTTCCTCTTTGATTAACCTTTTGGTGGCTGAGCCTCTTGAAATTGACTTGGACAAACTTGGACAAACAATTTTCTTTTGAAACAACAGAGTGTAACTGAAATACCGCTGGAAAATTCAAACAATACTCTTATTAATGCCGGGGGAAACAATACGTAAATAAATCCAAGAACTTAGATGAATACTTAAGAAACATACACCTTGCTTTCACAGTGTTAGCTGGAACTCAGGGAAGGGGTGTTGGAAAAAGTGGAGGTGGCATGGTTCTTTTATTTTATTGTTTAAGATGAAAGGGGATTAAGCATGTTAAAATTCTAAGGGAGAAAAAGTTTGCTCTAAATTGTAACATTAAAAAGACTAACATTAAGTCACAGAATATTTCTTCAATGGACTACTGAAATTTACGTCTGCAATCACTATTCATATTTTCTATTCTTTTTTTTCTTTGAGATGGAGTCTCACTCTGACACCAGGCTGGAGTGCAGTGGTGCGATCTCTGCTCACTGCAACCTCCGCCTCCCAGGTTCTAGCGATTCTCCTGCCTCGGCCTCCCGAGTAGCTGGAACTACAGGCATGTGCCACCACACCCAGCTAATTTTTGTATTTTAGTAGAGATGGAGTTTCACCATATTGGTCAGGATGGTCTTGATCTCCTGACCTCATGATCCACCCGCCTCATCCTCCCAAAGTGCTGGGATTACAGGCGTGAGCCACTCCACCCGGCCCGTGCTTTCTATTCTTTCTTCAACAAACTGATATTATCTTTCTTCAACAGACTGATACTTTCTTCCTTTGCCTCTTCTCAGGGTCTGCCTTGCTTACCTTAACCCATACAGGAAGCCAGATCACAAGTGGAGATTTCCTTCCTGACCATGTAAAGAGCACACAACAAGGATTTGGGAGATTAATCTGATGTGTAAGAGCCAGACACATCCTACTCAAAAGGCTGCTCTTACTCCCTAGCTAGGACCATGCTTAAATGGCATGCCCATATTGCTCTGAGACTTTCTTTTCCCTTATCCTCCCAAGGCTGTGCAGACATCAGTTGAGACTACATTCTTCCTTAGTACTCTAATACATTCAGGCAGGTTACAATCAAGTCTTGCAGTCTGGGAGTTCTTTTGTCTATTTAAGGTAACTGTGATTCTCCACTTTTATTTATTATTTGTTTGGCTCAAAGTTTAGCTCTGAGGGAACAATTTTATTTTCATTATTCCTAAGTTTTTGGGAGACACCTTATGGTATCCCACATAGACTAACAATACCACGTAGCAGTGCAAATTCACTGTAAGTAAACCGATGAAAATCAGACCTTTAATCTGATCGAGGTGTAGAAAATGGCTACCTGAAAGTCACACTTTTTCTTTTTGATTATTTTGTATGGCAGTGCCTTGAAGTAGGGAAAAAAACATTATCTTTTTCTCTGTGTGTAAAAATCACCAAAAGTTACTTTGAACATCAGAATAACAACCCTTTAAATTGCTTTTCTGCTTGTTCCCTTCAATTGGCAGTTCTCTGGTTTTTATTTGCGTGTCGTCTCTTTTAATGTCGTCTCTAAACCTGTTGCTCAATGATTCATTAAAATTGATAACAACCTACTTCAGATCGGCCAAGTCATTTCATCTGAACTTTTTCTCATAGTCACTTTACAATTAAAATCATTGAGTAAAATCTTAATTCTCTTGAGAAAATATTCATGATTTTCTGAATTAGCCAGAACTATATCAATATATGTGTCAATGTGCACATGTGTGTAGACAGAGAAAATGAGAGAGAAAGAAACAGGGAGACAACTGAAGGAAGGTTACCCACTGTGCTATTGGTTTATCCTTTATTCCCACAGTAATTTGTTCAAATGGTAATTAAATTGCTTATCACATCATGCAATGATGTCACTATTTGTATTTGTTCTTGCCCTTACACTGCTTTATCCAGCTTTGTGTTTCAAAGGCTTGGCACATATGCAGAAATTTCAGGGTGTTAGGCCGGGCGCGGTGGCTCAAGCCTGTAATCCCAGCACTTTGGGAGGCCGAGACGGGCGGATCACGAGGTCAGGAGATCGAGACCGTCCTGGCTAACACAGTGAAACCCCGTCTTTACTAAAAATACAAAAACTTAGCCGGGCGAGGTGGCAGGCGCCTGTAGTCCCAGCTACTCGGGAGGCTGAGGCAGGAGAACGGCGTGAACCCGGGAGGTGGAGCTTGCAGTGAGCTGAGATCCGGCCACTGCACTCCAGCCTGGGTGAGGGAGCGAGACTCCGTCTCAAAAAGAAAAAAAAAAAAAAAAGAAATTTCAGGGTGTTTAACAAATGTTTGATAAAGCAATTCATTTCAAATCAGGGCCCATGTATGGTACCCAATCCCCATTCTAATGTAGAGAGATGTTAAAATTAACCATGCAACCTAACATGGCAGTCAGCATGCAGAAGTGCAAAATAGTTCCAAGCATTGTGCTATGTGTAGCTCTTCCCTTTTCTCAATTTTATTTTTTTATTTTGTTTTATTATTATTATTGTTATTTTTTTTGAGACGGAGTCTCACTCTGTCGCCCAGGCTGGAGTGCAGTGGAGAGATCTCGGCTCACTGGAAGCTCCGCCTCCTGGGTTCACGCCATTCTCCTGCCTCAGCCTCCTGAGTAGCTGGGACTACAGGTGCCGCCACCACGCCTGGCTAATTTTTTTTATATTTTTAGTAGAGACGGGGTTTCACCGTGTGAGCCACGATGGTCTCGATCTCCTGACCTCGTGATCCCAAAGTGCCTCCCAAAGTGCTGGGATTACTTACAGGCGTGAGCCACCGCGCCCGGCCTCTCTTTTCTCAATTTTAAGAAATACAAAGTTTAAAAAATGTTGCTTTGATTGGCCAATTTACCATACAATATTTTGTGTTTCATGGATCCGCTGTCCATGACCCACAGTCGTTCCATAACTATCAAGGATGCAAAAAATACCAGATTCAGGCTAAATGCCAGGAATTAAAGTCAGAACAAGTTTGAAATGAAAAAATAATAATTGGTAAGTAGCCAGGAAGCATGACGTAAGTATTCATTGAGGGAATCAGAGGTCCCGGATTTTAACCCTGTACGCTTTCTACCTGTGGGATCTAAGTCAAGTGTATTAGTTGTCTATTGCTAACAATCTATTGCTAAGTTACCTATCAGTTACCCAAAGTTACCTGCCTTTACCCCAAAATGCAGCAGCTTAATACAACACAAATTTATTATCTCACAGTTTCTGAGTCAGGAATCTGGGCATAACTTAACTGAGCCCTCTTTCTCGAGGTCTCTCACAAAGCTGCAATCATACACAAGAGTAGTGTCTCATCTGCAGTTTCAACAGCAGAGACATCTACTTCTGAGTTTACTCATGCAGTTATTGACAGTATTCAACTCTTGAGGGTCGTTGGACTGAGGACCTCGGTTGCAGTTAGCCAGAGGGCACCCTCAGTCCCTTGCCATATGAGCCTTTCCAACATACTATCTTGTTTTATCAAAGTGTACAAGCTCAGAAAGCATTAGAGAGAATCTGCCACCAAGATACATGTCACAGTCCTCTATAATCAAATCACAGAAGTGACCTTTAACCACTTTGTATTCTATTGAGGAGAAAGTTACTAGCCCCACTTTTAAGGGAAGGGGATTATACAAGACTGTGAATGCCAGAAGGTGGGGATCACTGGAGGCCACCCTAAAGACTGCCCATCACCACAAGTGACTACGTTTCTCTAAGCCGCCTTTCCTCTTCTGTAAAATAGAGGTCAAAATGTCTCCTCCTCATGGGATTGATGTGGAAGTCAAATAGTACTTTAAGCCCTGAGCATATAGTGAGTGCTCAGTAAATGTTGGTCATCATTAGGTTATTACAACACATCACAAAATGTCCTATGCTGCCCTTATCCCAAGGACTATGGGAGTACCTGGAAAGAACAGATAACAAAGTCTTGAAACATATAGACAAAATTTTCAGAACAAGTGAAGTCTATCCTGAGACCTGAAAGAAGGAGAGCTGTAATCAGATGAAGAATAAGAAGCAAGACAACAGGATTCCAGGGAGAAAAAAAAAAACAGAGAAAGTCTAGCTAAGGGAAAGTAGTAGTGCCAGATAGCTTGACAACTAGGAAGGATTTCTTGCCCCCTCTCCTCCTCAGAATGTCTGCTTTGAAAAGTGGAACACAGAGAGAAGAAGTGATGTCAGAAGTGTGCAAATGTGCATCTGCATGCGTCAACTCCACCGCAAGGACACATATTACACAGGACTCCACCCAGTGGAAGTTGGTTGGCCTTTAATAAATACAGAAATCTCTAGAGAGTGAGAAAGAAGAGGATGAAAGTGGGGAAAGGAGTCAGAATTGTCATCTCTAGATGAAAAAGTTCTCTAGGTTTCCAGGGATGCCTCCTCTGGGAGTGAGATGCCACCCGGCTCCCAGCTCCTCTCAACCAGTGGCTCCCCGGACCAGGGAAAGGCAGACCCCCAGAAGAACTCCCTTGGCTCATCCATCCTCAAGAATTTTATTTTTATAACTTATAACTTATGTACATGAATTTCTATTTTTTTAACTTGTATTTTAAGTTCAGGGGTACAAGTACAGGTTTGTTACACAGGTAAACTTGTGTCATGGGGGTTTGTTGTACAGATTGTTTCATCACCCAGGTGTTAAGCCTAGTACCCATTAGTTATTTTTCCTGATCTTCTCCCATCTACCACGCTCTGTCTGGTGAAAGGCCCCAGGGTGTGTTATTCCTCAAGCATTTTATGACACCGTTTAAATTTCCCATTTCTAACACTGGCCAAATTTGACATTAGCCTAAAATTCATTTCATAACTTCCATATTTTGAGGTAATTATATTAATTTTCACTTGATTTATGTTTTCCTTTGAATCACTGATACATTTAGATTGCTCAAAATAAAACAAAATATTATTACTTTTATATATATATATTTTCTTTCTGAGACAGAGTCTCACTCTATCACCCACGCTGGAGTGCAGTGGCTCCCTCTGGGCTCACTGCAACCTTTGCCTCCCGGGTTCAAGCGATTCTCCTTCCTCAGCCTCCTGAGTAGCTGGGACTACAGGTGCACGCCACCACGCCCAGCTAATTTTGTATTTTTAGTAGAGACAGGGTTTCACTATGTTGGCCAGGCTATACTCAAACTCCTAACCTCAGGTAATTCATCCGCCTAGGCCTCCCAAAGTGCTGGGATTACAGGCATGGCCTGTAATGCCCAGACTAAATATTATTTTAAAGTGCATGCTGAAGAACCACTTTCCCACTCCCATGTGTGTCCGCCCTCTTCCAAAGCACAAATGGTAACCACTTTAACTTTTCTCCAACTTGTTTCTTTGATTTTCTCCCAACATTTTATTTTGAAATTTTTTAAAGCAAGAGAAATGTTGCAAGAATTCTATAAACACCCATATGCCCTTCAGTGAGTCATCACTTGATACCATTCTGCTACATTTGCTTCATCTTGCTCTGTATGTATACATTTACATATATTTATTTGGGAGTTTGGTACAGAGATTCTGACACTTTACCCCTAGGATTGAAACCTCCTATAGAAACATGCAGAAATATCTAAGAACACCTTGAAAAAAAAAACAAAAAAAAGAGGTGGGGAGGGGACTAGCTCTGTCCAGCATGAAACCATCCAATAAAGGCTCTATAATTAAAACAGTGGTACTAGAGCATTCCTAGACAGACATATCAGAGAAACAGCATAGAATATGCAGAAACCGACTCAAGCTTGTTTGTGGAAATTTAAAAGCAATTAAAGTGCCGTCTCAAAGCAATGAGAAAAATGTTCTTTTTAATAAATGGAGTGGATGAAACTGGATAGCTATTTGGAAAAATGTAACCTCAGATTCACTATGTACATAAAATACACTCCAAATGTGCAAAATATGAAACCATACTAGAGGAAAGCGTGAGTAAATTTCTTTAGAATCTAAGTTTAAGAAAATCCAGGTACAATTTCAAAAACTGATAAATTTGACTGTATACATGATTTTAAAACATCACATGGCAAAAAGTAAAACGTGTACAAGAAATTCATCCATGAAACCACTTTTAGTCCATATGTTTACTGAACCACACAGTGAGGTTTATTATTCAGCAGGGATTAATGTTCCGTGAGTTCAGACAGAGCTAGGCTCTTTTCTCTGAGATTGCCTTTAGAGATGGGTTGGGTGACTCAGTAATATACAATGTTGTTCTGGGCCCAGGAAATGGATGTTGTACTTGAAGGATCTGCTCAGTGTCTCCAATCCAAGTACTTAGCATCCTTCTATGTTTGTGTGGTTCTCTCTCTTTCTACTTAATTTTGCATTTAATATATTTCTAATAAAAACATGAGACTCAATTAAAGACTTTCCGTTTGAGTTGGAAGCATCAGAAGACAGAAATGCTTTTTTTTCTGATTCCTTTTGAACAATAGAAATAAATTGAACTCAATCATGTTTGCATGAATGATTCTATTTTTGTTTAAGGAAATCTTGCATCCAAAGACTTTGCAGAATTAGATAAATTTCTTGTCAGAGTTTTGCTAACTAATTTATTTTTATTTGAAGGCATATGGTTAAGAGTATTTCCTTAACAAAATACCATGAAATTAATTTTGATGTATCACTGTAAATGAGGCCATTGTAACTTCTCCATCATTAAATATTCACAAACATCACCCACAGCTTTCAAAAGGACTCTGTTTCCTTCTCACAGCAAAGGCCTGGCAAGTAACAGCAGTCCATTTCCTAGTGATGGGTAAATGCAAGAAAATATATGAAAATCCAAGAATTTGTCAAATGAAACAACAGCAATCAATTTTCTACCACTCCACCTGTGGAAACATGTAAAAATCCCCAATGAGATTTTACACTATAAACATAACTGTTGGATAAGTTAAAATATGATAGTTTAATAAAAATGGTCGTATTCCAACAGATCATTCAACCAGCAAGCTCTGAAACTTTCTATATGTAAATTAATACAGCAAGATGGCTTTTGTATCCTTCAAGAAATATGTGTCTTCTAGTAGGAATGTAGGCTGTTGAAATTTAAATAAGTTATTTTTTATCAATATAATTTTAAAATGGTTCTAGAATTCCAAAGGTAGAAATAGGAAAATCTGTTTTCCTTATTACAATTTTTAAAAATACGTTTCTTAGCTGATAAGGTACTAAATAGCAGCTACATTCACAATGATTTCAGAAATGCCCCCCACCATCTCCCACTTTTCTCACAGTTTATTCCCTTTTAAAATGTCACTATTGCTGTTTTGCAGTGACAAAAATATGCACTGATGCTCTAATAAAAAACATAAATTAACCAGTCCAGGACTGAACATCATTAGAAGAGCTGATCAATATAATAAAAATCTGGTCTCCAGTTTCAAGTCATGGCCTGAGAGAGCCATTTAATATCTTAGGAACTCAGTTGCCTAAATTGTGAAGAGTAAAGTTTTAAAAGGTTGCAAAGTGTCTTAAGGACAAGAAAAGCACCGGAAAGGATAATTTAGAGGAACATTGAGTATGCATTCCAAGAAGGCCCTGGCAAAAGGGCAATGGGAAGGGCTGGGATTAACCAGGTATCTGAGGATCGAGTACATATGGCCCTGGTAGTACAGAAAGGCTTTCCGAGAGAAACAAGAGCAGTAAGGTGTTTAAGGGAGTTGGTTCCTACATCTTCAGCTTCCATAGTCATCTTTCCTGAAATCGATCTTCTTGAGAAAGTAGAACACTTCAGTTATCTACTTGGTGAATTGCCCTTCCCTCCCTCAGCAAAGAAGAGGCCAACCTCTCAACTCCCCAGTCGTCTGCACTGCCTCGTCATAGGTATAATGACCCCTCTGTGATTGGTAACCATGGTTCCCATGTAACAAATCTTTTAGCAGATTGAGCACTTTCAAATATTTCACTATCAAAACATTAAAGGAGTAACTAATTGAATTGGCTAATAGATTGTTAAAGATACTCTTTGATGGCAGTTTGCTGTTTGATTTTGGCATGTGGCACTGAAGGAGTTCAAAGACATTGTTCTGGCAGAAGTCTCTCCATTCCCACCTCCTTATTTCTCTGAACAAGGTTTCTGAGCTGCCTCATGGGCTCGTTGTGAGGATTTCAGTTAATTAAGAAAATAGGCCGGGCGCGGTGGCTCACGCCTGTAATCCCAGCACTTTGGGAGGCCGAGACAGGCAGACCATGAGATCAGGAGATTGAGTTCATCCTGGCCAACATGGCGAAACCCCGTCTCTACTAAAAATACAAAAATTAGCTGGGTGTGGTGGTGCACACCTGTATTCCCAGCTACTCGCGAAGCTGAGGCAGAAGAATCGTTTGAACTCTGGAGGCAGAGGTTGCAGTGAGCCGAGATCGTGCCACTGCACTACTCCAGCCTGGTGACAGAGGGAGACTCTGTCTCAAAAAAAAAAGAAAAAAGAAAAAAGAAAAAGAAAAGGAAAATAAGGGGAGCACCAGGAGCAGTGGCTGCCATGTGATAAGGACTATGTGGGGGATTGATGCTATTACTACTGTTATACTATCATTGATTTATGTTGCTTGATGAATTGTGTACTAATAAACAATGTAATAGTCACTTAATCCGGAAGAAATTTTTTTAATTGAAAACATTTTGGTCACAGAAAACTAAAATGAATGCGTGTTATAAACAGTGTGTTTGTGTATGTGTGTGTGTGTGCGTGTGTGTGTGTTGCAAAACATATGACAGTTATCTATAAAACATCTCCAAATCATAAAAATATTTTAGGGTAAAATTATGATGGAAGAAGTTCAAAGAGAAAGGTGATAACATAAAAAGAGTGAAAAACAACTTAGTGTATATTTTTAAGTGGAAGTTGGTGGAATTGAAATCCCATTGGCATTTATATTCTATTGCATATTTTTAATTGAGTAAAAAAATTACCTTTAAATGCCAATATGTTGAGGATGTTGGAAATTATATATTTGACAGGTATTTAAAATCACTATCAAATTGGTTTAAATATTGTTCAAAATTACTTTTTTGGGGAGAAAAGAGCAAAAATGTCTGAAGACCTCTGCTTTGTATTGTATAAAATGAATGCAGGATGTTCCTTTATCTTCCTAATTTTCATACTACTGCCAGAGTAACCGACTAAATGCTCTAGCTTGGTCTTATCTCTCCTTAAACTTCTTCAATTCCACATTGCCTTTTGGATTTTAGGAAAAATCTAAACTCTTCAGTGCTGTTTACAATCCCTACAAATATTCTCCCACATCCCTTTTTTGTTTCTACTTCTGTAATTTTGCATGACTTCAAGCTCTATCCACACAGAACCACTGGTTATCGGAACTATCCTTCGTCTCCCACCTTTCCTTATTCCGTTTCCTTTCCCTAGAATGTCTTCTCATTCTCATCACATTCAGATCTCTATTTAAATGTCACCTTGCCAGAGAGCCCTACCTGGACCATCCTATCTGAAACAGGAGTCCGTCTCCATCACTCTTAACCTCTTCATTCTGCTTTATTTGTAATCACAGCACTTTTCACTGCCCGTCATTATATTATAATTTTAATGTCCTTTTTCTCCAATGTACTATAATTTTCACAAAGGCAGCAACTTGGTCTACCTTTTTCACTCTTGTACCCCTATTGCCTCAAAACCATTCTGGCATGTTGTAGGCAGTCAATAAATATTTTAAATGAATGCATACATAAATGAGAAAATATCTAATACGATTTTTGTGTCCCCAGCACAGTTTAATTTCGCAATAAATGTGTACTGACTTGAAGATATTACAAAAATCTGCATTATTGTTTCCAAGAGCAATATCTAGTTTCCTTATCTGAAGATATTTTAGTAAATGACAAGTGGTTTTGTTTCTAAAAGGAGCAAAATAAAGAATAAGAATTTTACTAGATAATCAAGTTCCTTTTACATTCTATGGCTTTATGATAATTCAAGATAGAAAGATGCATTAAAAATAATCACCATGTACAATCTGTGAATTCGTATTCTCTGAAATATAGTTCCTCCACAGAAACCACTCGGAGATGTTGCCATATCTAAGAGAAAAGAAAAAGTCGTTGGTTTGTTTTCAAATTAATCATTTATTGTTTCCATACAACTTATTTTCTTCAGTGTCTTAAGCACAAAGGATCATTTTTGCTTTTTATCCTTGCGAGTTTCATTTCTGTGGGATATGTAGCAATGCAAGAGACTTGCAAAAGAAGTAAACTGTCTGCAAGTGACTGCAAGAAGATTTGAAATCCATCCTCTTGGTATGATGGAGGTAACACCTCAAAAACTGTTTCCTTCTTCTGAATGTAGTTTGGAATCTTCTCAAAGGTGGGAAGATGGTTGTAATTGTTAAAGATGGCTTTATAAGAGAAATGCATGAATATACACATATGAGGGTTCATGAGCACATATACACACACACACACCCGACACAAATAGATGAGGTGGGATAATTAGGAACACAAGTGAGTCACCACCAGCAAAATTTCGCATGTGAGGAGCCTCACTGAAGTCAGTTCATCCAAACTCTGTGTCTGTCCAGTGCAACGCACTTCCATTCAGTTTTTTGCAGCCTCCTGACTTGCCTTTGTAGACTAGCTTCTTGAGTTGTCTCTACGATTGCTTTCAGCTGTTTCTAAATAATCCACTCAGGTAGTGTGGGGGGAGATTTGCTTCCTACAATCAAATAAATGGAGTTTTTCAAGGAGCAGAATAGTTCACACAAAAAAAAATCAATAGAGTATAAATAAAGTTGCCTTCGTGGGAGATAAACAAATACATGTGCTCACCCTCAAAGTCATGTTAGGGAACGTAAAATACTTCCCAGAATTGTGTTTCAGATGATGATCACATCTGACAGGAATATTTGTTCACTGCATCGATGCTAAAGTCATTTTTGTTTCATGTTTCCAGAGTGGAGGGTAGAAAACCTTCATGTGACCTCCATCCTTGGCACCTGCCATGAAATGGTAAAAGCCAACTTGAATTAAAGGCTTGGGTTGCCCCAGATGAGCCAGCAAAGCCTTCTCTAATGTGTTAGCATGAGATTTGAAGTGAGTATATGAGAAGAAAAGCTAAAAACCCAACTAAAACATTAGTTATTCCCAAGGTTTGGATATGGATGTGGGAAAAGAAGGCTCAAACTGATGTGCTAAAAACAGTTTTCTCTTTCGCGTCTCCTTCTGGAATGTGCCCCTTTTATTTTGTCATTCTTGGCTCGGCTCCCCACTTTTCAAGCCTCCTCTGTCGTTTCATTCTGCCTGAGTATTTCCTTTCCAATATTTTGGCTGAATGTTCAGCTTTGTTAGCAGAAATGCAAAGTGAGCGCTTTGAAACATTACCCAATAAAATCCGATTTTAAACAGTTAGAGCTACAACTTCCCCCATCCTCTGGGAAATGAGCCTACAGTTTCTTTGTGCTTCAAGCAGAAATGTTAGAGGCAGAATTACTGCCCAGGCCAGAGTCTCGCTAAGACCATCAGATAAGCCACCTGGGCAAGGTCTTACAGGCCACACTTAAAAGGGGACTTCTTGGAAACATCAAGCTGTCATTGGAAATTGTTAAGCATAGGTGACTTTTATATTGTGGGTAGAATATAAATGGGGAATACATCTAGAAGTATGAACATACTTGTTCTCTGAAAAAAAAACCTCACATTTTCTTAAGTGATCTTTAAGAAATAATTGCTAATAATGAAAATGTTGGGCTGAGCGTGGTGGTTCATGCCTGTATTCCCAGCACTCTGGGAGGCCGAGGTGGGTAGATTACCTGAGGTCAGGAGTTCGAGACCAGCCTGACCAACATGGTGAAACCCCGTCTCTACTAAAAAATACAAAAATTAGCTGGGCGTGGTGGTACATGGCTGTAATCCCAGCTACTTGGGAGACTGAGGCAGGAGAATTGCTTGAACCTAGGAGACAGAGGTCGCAGTGAGCCGAGATCACGCCATTGCATTCCAGCCTGGGTGACTGAGCAAGACTCCATTTCAAAAAAAAAAAAAAAAGAAAGAAAGAAAAAGAAAATGTCAAGACCAAAACAAGCATTGTTAAAGTCTTAAGTAAACTTTCCCTTTCATAAAAATGCCCACTTAATAAATATTTAAATGAATTTATAAAACATATCCTTAAGGTTAATAATACTAGTTTTCAGGGCCAGGTACGGTGTCTCATGCCTGCAATCCCAGCACTTTGGGAGGCCGGGGAGGAAGGATCACTTGAAATCAGGAGTTCCAAACTAGTCTGGCCACCATAGTGGCACTTTGTCTCTACAAATATAAAAAAAGTTAGCCAGGTGGTAACAGGCACCTGTGGTCCCAGCTACTTAGGAGGCTGAAGTTGGAGAATCACTTGAGTCCAGGTTGCTGAGGCTGCTATGAGCTGTGATTGCACCACTGCACTCCAGTCTAGGCAACAAAGAGAAACTCCATCTCAAAAAAAAAAAAAAATAATAATAATAAAATACCAGTTTTCAGACAGTATCTGATTTTTATAACTCTGAGGAGATCAATACAACAATGCCTGCTTCACAGGTAATGAAACTCAGGCCTAAAGGAAATAGGCTGTTTACAAATATTCTATGAGCCCAATCACTACAATGAATTTTAATTGCTTTCTATGTCTTTAGACTTAATTTTGTTTTGGGGTCTTGCTAGGGAAAAACATTTGCCTTGATTTCTTTTTATATTTCACTTAATATTCTTTATATGTTGTGACTTTCCTTAATTTCTTTTACTTATTCCCTTTTCTTTAGTATTGGCAATGCACCAATCTCTTCAAAGATGTTTTCAACTTTTTTTTTTTTTCTTTTTGAGATGGAGTCTTGCTCTGTCACCCAGGTTGGAGCGCAGTGGTGCAACCTAGGCTTACTGCAACCTCTGCCTCCCAGGTTCAAGCAATTCTCCTGCCTCAGCCTCCCAAGTAGCTGGGACTACAGGTGCATGCTACCATGTCTGGCTAATTTTTGTAATTTTAATAGAGACAGGGTTTCGCCATATTGGTCAGACTGGTCTCAAACTCCTGACCTTAGGTGATCCACCTGTCTTGACCTCCCAAAGTGCTGGGATTACAGTCGTGAGCCACCATGCCTGGCTGATGTTTTCAACTTTTGGTTATCCACAGATTCACCCTGCATACAAGTATAATATGGTTACTTAGTCATATCCACCTGTCCCCAAGAGAGGCGAATAGCATATATAAGTTGTTTTAAGCCACTAGAAGATTTGGGGTGCAATGAGGAAGAAATTATCTCATAATTGAGATAATTTTTATATGCATTAAAGACATAAAATTATATCCATCAATAGGATGAAATTAGGACTGTCACCAGCTCATACTGTACCTTTGTGAGAATTAGAAACAGGTACCCCTCTAAATGGACACAGCCTCCCTTTATTAGTAAGAGTTGACCCCTTCTTGCCACTGAACCACCCTTACGCTGAGAGAAACAGGGATGGAATTCACCCAAAAGGAACACATTTCAGAGTCATTTCTAATAAGGATCCATGCATGCATTCAATGAATATTTATTTATCAGTTAGCATTCTATGTCCGATAGCTTTTTAGGCTCTGGAGATCCACGATGAATAAAGCAAAGTCCTTTATTTCATGAAATCTATGTTCTTGTTGGGGAGATGGAAAATTAAAAAAAAAAGAATATGTGACATAGTAGGTTCTGAACCATGCTATGAAGACCAATGAGATGTAGAGTATGGGGAAAGAAAACAGGCAGTCTAGAGTTTTGGAGTGTGCTCTGACTCAGAGAGGCAGGGACATCTCTTTGAGAAGGTAACATTAGTTTGGAGACCAGGCGATTTTAGGAGTGTGCAGGTTGGAGGTCCCTGCATATCAGGCCAAGAAAGCGAAGTACAACGTGCACTGAGGCAAGTTCTCTGCTGTGTGGGAAGAACCACAAGAAAGCAAAAGAGATGAGAGCAAAGTGTTGGGGAATTTGTAGAAAACAGAATGCAAATGAAATGAGAGCAAAATGTTGGGCAATTGGTAGAAAACAGGACAAGCAAAGGTCATTGGAGCTATGTCCAAGAGGCAATGGTGACAAGAACGTTGAGTTCAATTTTGAGTAAGAAGGGAAGCCAATAAAGAATAAAGAACTTTGATAAAAGGAGGCTGGGCTCAGTGGCTCACGCCTGTGATCCCAGAAATTTGGGAGGCCCAGGTGGGCGGATCTCTTGAGCCCAAGAGTTCAAGACTAGTTAGGGTAACATGGTGAAATCCTATCTCTGCAAAAACAAAAAAATTAGCCAGGCATGGTGTCATGTGGCTATAGTCCCAACTACCCAGGAGGCTGAGGTAGGAGGATCACTGGAGTCGAGGCTTCAGTGAGCTGTGATAGTGCTGCTCCACTCCAGCCTGGGCAAGAGAGTAAGATCCTGTCAAGAAAAGAAAAGAAAGGAAAGGAGAGGAGAGGAGAGGAGAGGGCTATGATCCAGTATATCCATTAAAAGGATCACTCTGACTATAGTGTGGGAAGTGGACCAATTGGCCAGAGTGGAAGCCAGAAGGACAGAGTGAAGGCTATGCTGTAATTCTAGAAAGGAAGGCCAATAGCCTGGATGGAGTGGTAGTGATGGAGGTGCTTGGAAGTGGGGCATTTTTATTTATAAGCCTCTTCAGATTAAATAAGCCTCCTCAGACTAGGCCAATGATGTTCTAGAGCCAGTTTGTATTGGCTCACAAGAGCCAACTGTTAAATTTTCAGGAACGTTGCAAGCCTATTGTTAAACACTGCCATCATTAAAAAATTGAATTACATAAACTTACAATTAAGTATCTTTTATTAAAATAAAAGTAGTAAATATTAAAAATACATAGTAAATATAATAGGAAAACTAATTATATTACCGTATTTTACTATTACCTATGCCCTGCAATTTTACATCTACTATATCCATATACTAAAAATGCCATGTACAATGATGTGCTACTGTGCATCTCTTTTAACTGCACTGAGTGACATTATGTTAGTAAATTGTAACTACTAAATGAATATCTGCCGTACATTTTGAGATTTTTCTATGCTTCGATTTACCATGTATGGTTTGTGTACATAAATATTCCCATGGCAATCATGGAAATATTTACCCCTTGTAAATCTACATCTATAAATACTAACAGAGGTTGATGTGATTGTCGAGCAAAACAATCATCTTCTTCAAAACTTAAATTAAAAAAACAAAAATAATTCAGATTTAACTTAAAAATGCACCATGTCAAGTGCTGAAGCTAAAAGAGGTTTTAGTTTAATGAATATAATTTGCATAAGACTGGGAGATAGTTTTAAAGTAACTCACAGATGCAATTACAACGATGTTTTGGAAAAAAATTGGTGGATTAGGATGCAGCTTTATAAAACTCTGTTCAAATTTCAACTATAAGCTGGGTACAGATATACAAATTTAGAAAACATCGGGAAAAAATGTTCATATAGCTAGAATACAGCAAGACTCAACTGGCTATATAGAATTTATGATAAATAGCATTGTGTATTTTATTATTATATATAAGTTTTTGGTATACATTCTAATATCAGTAAAATTTGTAATAAATTTGTATGTAAACATATGTATAGTTTTGAGAGCTAGTTCTTAAATATTTACCAGCACACCTCTGGATAAAGCTCTCCTATGTTGGTATTTAGATTTTGAAAATTGTGTACACAAACCATACATGGTAAATTGAAGCATAGAAAAATCTCAAACTATATGGCAGATATTCATTTAGTAGTAGCAAGTCCCCAAGGAACAGCACTGCAAAAGCTTCTCCCTCAGTCAAACATAATCGGCTGTAGAAGTAAAACATAAATTTCACTCATATTTTTATATAAATTAAGTTCAATGCCACATGCTACCTAAATGGAAATACTTCTAAATCTAAATCATTAAACATAATACCATTTTCCATTGCATATTTTCACATTTGTCTTGCTCATCATGAAAATTAACCACAGATATTGCTGGTTAAATTGTTCCCATTTTGATCTTCTGAGACGTGCAGTCACACAGAACTAGGATGTAGTTAAAGGAGTATATTAATCTCACAGAAAATCAGATCCCATTTGTTTTCATCCAAAATTGAGTGAGGCAAACAAACTAACCCTATTCCACTACTAGCATATCCACAAATACATCTCCAATGCATAGACGTTATTCTCTCCCAATCCTCTGAGAACTTTTTTCTTTATTTAAATATATCATTGATATCTGTGGGGTAAAGTCAATGGCATGTCTCTCTTAAAGCGATATTTATGATATTTAACATTCAACAACTTAAAACTTCTCTATGTTAATACAATTCAAAAGTTAATCTACAGGCCAAGTCAAAGACAGATTGTTAACAATCATGATTGCAATCTACTTAAGTTGCCCGTTTAGGATGCATCACTTGAAGAAAATCAACAGTTAATTACCTATTATTGTTAGCCCCATATTACAGTTGCCAGTGCCAGTGGTTGGGGAAAAACAGTGACTGCAGCAATGGAAGGTGGATAATGTATGCCATTATCAATTTGACACTAACAATAGTGTTGCCTTTAGCCCCTATGTCTGAAGGTGCTGATGGGTTTTGTACCTTTCTCCCAAACTTCCATGTCCATCTCCCAAAGCCTGGATTCTTCACATCTGGAAGAGAAACTTTCCCAGGATGCAGAACTGGGAGTTTCATGCAAACTGGTGTATTTTGTTGTTCTACTTTAGGTAGAGATCCAAATGCAGTTTAAATTACAAGGGTCATTCAAAGAGTTCATGGAAAATGCTAATTACGAGAAAGAATTATGCAAGGATTTCAATTTTTTGCACCAAAATAAACTCACGTTAACTTATTATAACAAATCTGAACACAATCTAGTTTGAGGCACTAAGAAGAAGAAGACATCAGTTTGAAAAGAGCTCCTATATGAGCAACATAAATTCTGCTAAAATTGAAGGAAGAACAAACATCAAATTTATGATGGAGCTTAGGCGGAAGAATGATGAAAATCACTGATGCTTTACAAGAAGTTTATGGGACAATGCCCCAAAGAAATAAACAGTTTACAAATGGATAACTCATTTTAAGATGGGATGAGAGATGATGTTGAAGATGAAGCCTCTAGCAGTAGAGCATCCACATCAATTTGTAAGGAAAAAATCCATCTGGTTTGTGTTCTAATCGATGGCAATCAACAATTAACAGCAGAAACAATAGCCAACACCATAGACATCTCAATTTGTTCAGCTTATGCGTTTCTGATTTAAAAATTAAAATGGAGCAAACTTTCCAGATGATGGGTGCCAAAACTGTTGTGCCCAGATCAGCTACAGACAAGAACAGAGCTCTCAATGGAAATTTTAAGCAAGTGGGATCAAGATCTTGAAGCATTTCTTTGAAGAATTTAATAGGAGATGAAACGTGGCTTCACCAGTATGATCCTGAAGACAAAGCACAATCAAAGCAATGGCTACCAAGAGGTGGATGTGGTCAAGTCAAAGTAAAAGCAAACTGCTCAAGAGCTAAGGTTATGGCAACTGTTTTTGGGGATGTTCAAGGCATATTGCTTGTCGATTTTCTGGAGGGCCAAAAATGACAACATCTGCTTATTATGAGAGTGTTAAAAGAAAGTTGGCCAAAGTTTTAGCAGAAAAGCACCTGGGAAAACTTCGCCAGAGAGTCCTCCTCCACTATGACAATGCTCTGCTCATTTCTCTAATCAAACAAGGGCAATTTTGTGCAAGTTTTGATGGGAAACCATTAGGCATCCACCTTACAGTCCTGATTTGCCTCTTTCTTACTTCTTTTTGTTTCCTAATCTTAAAGAATCTTTAAGGGGAACCCATTTTTCTTCAGTTAGCAATGCGAAAAAGAATGTATTGACATGGTTAAATTCCCAGGAATCTCAGTTCTTTAGAGATAGACTAAATGGCTGCTATCATGGCTTACAAAACTGTCTTAAACTTGTTGAATGATATGATGAGAAATAAGGTTTATATTTTTATTTTTATCTTTTAATTTCATTTTTTAATGAATTTTTTGAAGTTCCCTCATGTCACATAGGACAAAGGTGTAGGCTAAAGATACCATGGCTATGAATGTCATGATGGTCAATGAAATCACCCAAAAATTGTGAATAGGAAAGAGAGAATGGTAAAATAAATAAATGAGCAAATAAACCCAGGAAATATCAATATTATGGAGCAGGCTGAGGAAGAGAAGCTAATAAAACTAGAAGAAGTTAGAGGATAAAAAGAGAGCCAGGAAACAGCTATGCAAGTTCAGCTAAGTTCTGTCTTGCAAATACAACCCATAGCTATATCTGCAAGCAGATGAAATTTCCCTTTGATTGATGTAATCAGTTATTTGAAATCTTATGTGCAGTTTCTCAGAAATTTTCACTCTGAAGAGCTCATTTACATTGAAAACCATTCTTCAGAATATTGAGACACACAAATACTTTGGTTTAAAATGAATTCCTGTGCCATCCCTGAGACATTTTGATTGGTGTTAAGATTTCCTCTGCTTAACCTGTTTTGCATGCATATTCTAAAATACCTACCTCTCAGAAGGGAGCTCAACATGATAAAATTTCCTTCTGAGTGGTGGTATTATTTTAAAAAATACGATAATTATTGTAAGTGGTTCATTTTTGCTGTAGAAAGTGAACAAATAAATTTATACTACAATTATGTACTTTGTAGAACTGAACAGTTCCTTCATGTATGGACTGGCCAACTAGGGATTAAAGCAATGTTTACAAATTACTGGGTGAACTGCCATAACTCATAAATTCTGCTTTTCTGGAAAAGGAGACCACACTTAAAGTAACAAAACCATTGGGAAAATGTAGTGATTGCGACACAACGTTTGCGATAATTGTGTCGAAGCCATGCATCCTGGCATTTGCTTCCTTCTGTCAATCCAGGGAGTGATTAGAAGTAGAAAATAGGTATTACAACATCTTAGTTCTTTTCATGGGCATCCACAGCATGTAAAAACAACCAAAGCTGCTCTTCAGAATCCTCAGACTCAAAATCACTTTTTAAGTTTAGGATGAAAACTCAACTCAAAATATACAGATCCATGCTCTTACATATAGGTAACATCTCCAGAAATTTTATCTTTCTCTATTACAGTTACAGACATGAAAAATACCTTCAAGTGGTGAAAACTGAAGGAGATTAGGTCCTTTAGGATAAATGAAGTTTCAGGACACTCACTAGGTCTTATGACTACCTAACCCATTGTTCTTACATCACAGCCTATATAATTTATTTATTCTGTTTCCTATTTATTTCCCTGTCTATCCTGGTAGAATGTAAGCTCACATGGCAAGGATTTTGCCTGTTGTTCACTGATCATCTGAAGAGGCGCCTGTAGGTGTTCAATAATTATTTGTTGCAGAAATGATACTGAATATGACAAATACCACAGCATGACTAGTGGTCTGACTTATGCCCTTCCTAACTGAAAGGTCCTGAGCAGTGGATTTTGGGGGAAAACAATAGGGCAGGCTTCCAAAGGGTGCCACTGCTGCCAAGATTCTCCACCTCCTACCTTCCCTTTTTTGACTTTTCTGCTGAGTAGGGCTTTTTCTGGCATAACATAATAAGAAATGTCCAGCCTCAACCATTCACCAAACTTCCTTCTTTCCTCAGAACTCAAGAAACCTCTAGACTTGATGGCCAGAGAAACGGGAAAGGACTTGAAGCCCAGAGTTACAAATGGTGGTATTTCCAACACATTGTGAGTCAAGGAAGCTTTGGGGAACGGGATGAGGATTGACTAGGTCCCCAATCACAATCACTCATCTTACTCTTTGGGGGAAAAAACCTCTGAATTCCAACTAATCAAAATTCAGATGACAACTTGGAAAGCTACACATTCAATGCATTCATGAGTTGGAGCCTGCTTATATGACTTCACCTCTTCTTTCACATCATGCTAATCAAGTTTTCCTATTCTTCTTCCCTGTCCATGCTACTTAAAACTGCAAACTACCTCTTACTTAATCCTTTCTAGTTTTCTCTTTGCTTTCTTGTTACCAGCTGCCATCTCTTAGGTCAGATGCATATTTTATGCGTTTATTCTGTTTATTGTTTTATCTTCCCTTGTTCTGCTAGACTACAGTTCTATGAAGGCAATGAATTTATCTGTTTTGTCTACCTCTGTATCCCTAGGGCCCAGAGCAGTGCCTAGCACATGGTGAATGTTCATCAATTATTTATTGACTGAAGAAATGTATAATCTAATTGACATACTGCATTCTCCACTTATAAGCTATTATGATACAACCCTTCATCCAACACTGTGATGTAATGACTTATAGCACTGAAATATGACTGACAGGGCTAACTCTCACATTCTCACTCTTATAGCACTTGCTCATAGGCCTCGTCCAGCCATCTGCATCCCTTGGCCCTTCACTCATCTCTTCACTGAGTCCACTGTATTCTTACATTTTTCCTTATTCGTCCTAGGCCCTATCCCCCTTCATGTCAAGTTTTCTCTCACCAGTTCACTGAGCCCTGCTGACCTTGACCTCCTATCACATATTCCCTGCAGTTTCCCAAACCTAAATAATTGAATCCATCCTGCACATGAGTAGCCAATCACCACCAGAGAAAATATAATCATGTGGAGGCTATTACAATAGTATGGTTTTGAACTTCAGTTTGAACCTCAATGTTGCTTGGCAAGGTTTATACAATGGTTAATTTTATATGACAACTTGATTGGGCTAAGGAATACCTGGCTGGCTGATAAGCCATTATTTCTGAGTGTTCCTGGAGAAGATGAACATTTGAATCAGTAGATGAGTAAAGAAGACTGCTCTCCTCAATGTGGGTGGGCTTCATCTCACCCATTGAGGGTCTAAGCAAAACAAAATGGCAGAGGAAGGGCAGATCTGCTCTCTGCTTGAGTTGAGACATCCCTCTTCTGTCCTTGGACAGCAGTGCTCCCAGTTCTCAGGCCTTTGGACTCAGACTAGCTTTTCTGGGGCTGCAATTTACGGGAGGCAGATTATGGGATTAATTAGATTATGGGCAGATGATGGAGGCTAAAAGCAGCCTCCATAACTGTGTGAACCAATCCCTCATCATAAATTTATTTCATTCTATCTATTTATATCCCATTGATTCTGTGTCTTTGAAGAACCCTGACTAATACAGTTTGTCACTGACATGTTCTCTGTCCAGTTTTCTACTTCCCTACATGGACAATTCCAGACATTTACACTCCAAGCTTCTTACAAGAGAGAATAGAAACTATTACGTGTGAATTCCCTTAACTTTTGCCTGCCCCCATTTATAAACCTCTCTCTCCCCATACTCATGCAGTTAGGTCTTCTCTGCATCCCCACTTTGGGTGGCCTGGCCCTATCCTCAGACATTGGCCAAATGAACCCCATATGATTAGAGCACACATGTGGTTTCTACTGCAGACAGCACAGAATGAAAAGGATTCCAAAGCAATTGTCAATATACAGTACAGAAAATTCTATTCTTTCTTATGTCTAACTCATTGTCCTAGAAAAACAATGTGATAAACAAAACACTGCAAATTTCTCATTGTAATTGAATAGTTTATATAAATCCCTAAAAATATGTTCCTATCCTTTGCTCCACTTCTAAAAATTGACTCCAAGGTCAAGCACGGTAGCTCATGCCTATAATCCCATCACTTTGGAAGGCTGAGGCAGATGGATCACCTGAGCTCAGGAGCTTGAGACCAGCCTGGACAACATGATGAGACTCCATCTCCACCAAAAATACAAAAAAATTTTGTTGCATGCCTGTGTTCCCAACTACTCGGAAGGCTGAGGTGGAAGGATCGCTTGAGCCTAGAAAAGGAGGTTTCAGTGAGCTGAGATCAAGATCGCACCACTGCACTCCAACCTGGGTGACAGAATGAGACCCTGTCTCAGGAAAAATAAAAAATATATACAAATAAAAATAAATACGAAAATTGACCCCAAAATAATACAGTAGACAGATTTAGATTACATGAACATTTAGGATATTGTTTATAACTTTCTGACATTAGAAGTAAAGCTTTTATATACATATATATGTACATATATATGTGTCTACATGTACCAATAACAATTGTAAACAATAATTTAAGTGTACATAAGGATTAAATAAATTATAATCAATTTATATAATAGGGTTTTATGTAACCATTAAATAGTATGTTAGATATGTAATGATACAAAAATGATTACGATGTTGTTTTATGAATAATAAATTATATAAAACTATATAGAGTTTAACACTGTTGTGAAAATACATGCTCAAAAGAAATACTCCAAAATATTAAGCAGAGTTATGTCTTCGTGATGGAATTATAGGGGATTTTAAGTTTGTTCTTTGTGTACAATATTATTCACATAAGCATAATAACAAATGACATTTTAAAAGTACATTCTGAAGCTCACATATTTTGACTGTCTAAATTAGAAGGGGTGTGTGTGTGTGTATGTATGTTTAATATATAATTAGGTATAAAAGTCGCTTTGGCTTGTTGATGTCAGGCAAATTGTATTTCATCTATGAGAAAAAAATCAGAGTGCTTTTACAAAACCCCAAAAATACATCAAGAAAGCTGGCAAAGAGTTAAATATTCTGGCCTTGAAACTATCCTTATTTTCATAAAATACATTTCTTAAATGTTCATTTCCTTCTGCTCACATAAAGACTGAGAAATCTCGTTCAGTCCTAATTGCATTGGTTTGATGATTAAAACAGGCATTTCCTCTTCCTCATGACAGGAGGGGGCTTTTTAAGCAGACCAAGCACAAAAGCCTTTCCTGCTAATTTCCCCATTTTGATGTGAGTGAATACTATCTATCTTTCCACCTGAACCAGCTCTCATTCTAATGGCCATTAAAATCCCTTTTGAAAATGTATTAATGCTCTAGTTGTAAGATACCTTTGGGAACGTGCTGAAGTGTAAAGTCTGAAAAATCAGAAACCCACCCTTGTTTTGTGTGTGGGAGGCAGACGAGACAATCATTTATTGTGGAGAAAAAAAGGTATGCTCTACTGAGCCTTTACAAAAGCTGTAATTTTATTCTGAAGTCCTCAAGTTTTGTTCTCCTGGTTTATGGTTTTATGCTAAAATTATGGCTTTGTAATAGGTTGTGAGGCATACTTTATGCACTCTCATAATTATAAGCTATTACAGTTCATTCTTTGTATCAGGATGGTTTTATGGATGTTTAAATGAAGTTTCCGACACTGAAGCTATGGTTCTAATAGGACTACATTATGGCTACACCTGGTGGTATGCAGTCGCTCAGATTTTCTACTATAAACTATTGGGAAGAGGAGGGTGGGATTTAAAACAGCTGCTTGCCTCACACTGCGCTCCAGCACGATATGTGGATTTATCAATCCATTTGTATTTAAATAACGTATATGCTTGTTGCCTCACTGAGCCACAAAGCCATCAAAGAGAAAGATCATCCTGGTGATTTTATATTCCTTTTGCCAAGGAAGACAGCTGAAAGTTTAAAAACATAAAACACAGCAAGTCACTTGTCCTTTTCCCCAACGAGGAAGATAAGAATTGGCAGGTTGTTGCTTACTCTCCAATGTTTACTTACTAGCAATGATCTGTGAGCATGTGCCAAGGGTCATTTTTCACCGCATTGCCTGTGGTTTTGGTTGTTTCTTACTGAAATGCTGTTGGAGATGGTGACCTTGTTGGCAATCTCTTGCAGTTGAGCATTCAGTAAGAACGCACTTCTCCAGCTGGGGAGAGCATTGACTGAGTAGACGCTCAGAAAAGGTGTAATTACTAATTTTAAACATCCTATGTGGCAGTAGAGTGTCGTTTTTTTTTTTAGGTGGCAAAGGGACGAAGGTTTCAGTAGCTTTGTAAAGGAATTCAACTAAAGTCAATGATAAAAATATGAAAGTGAAATTAAGCACTGATTGAGTGTCAAATTCCCATGTGAAGTGACCTCCAAGAAAAGGAAGAAACTCTAATTGAGAAAACAAAACATACACTAAGAAAAGATTACATGCTCCCACAAAGCAAGGACGTGAGAAGCGGCACTTACTTAGCCCCTTAATTCAGACTCTATTATGCCCAGGAATTAGAGGACATATGCTCTTCTATCAAATTGTTCTACACCACTGGGGAAAGCATTTATTTCATCAATGTGAGCTAAGTATCTTGAAATCATTACTGTGCAAATGCAGCCTCCAAAGAAAATTTAATGTATTCTTTAAAAAGAAGTCAACAGTATCATAAAACATCTCTCCCATATTTGATTGTAGAATCCGTTTGGCTTCCCTCTTTAAGACTCCCAGTTCTTGCATATTTTAACACTTCTATAAAGCTGTAAATAGGGGGATTGCAGGCTATTTTCACTCAATGCTTTAGAATTCACTAATGAAGATGAGAGTATGGATTTCCAAATATAGGAACAGCCCTCAGTGGATGAAGAAATGAATCCTGCCAGATTGATAATTGCCCAACAACAGTCGTATCTCAAGACACCTGACCTAACTCTCGCCTACAACATAGGAAACACCAGTGATGTAGGCTTTTTGCCCCACAGGGAATTATTTCATTCTCATCTTCCACATCATAAAAATGAATCAGCTGCAAAATTTGGGACATTCAAACAATGTCGTGCTAAAGGAATTATCTGGTTAATTACTTGGCCATGACGATTGATTTTGTAGTTGTGGTTATATTCATATTAAATCTGTCCCCTGCTACATCATAGCCCAAGCGGATCTTATAAAAATTATATATGTACATCTCTAAAAGAGGACACAACATTTCAAACCAATTGGGCATAATATTCCTGGGCTAATATTCTTGTTGATTACATTGGTTCATGAATGGAAAGTGCAGGATAAGACTATGGATCAACTGTGTTTTTCTAACATTTGCTTGAATTTACACGTCAGTGAAATCAAGAGTAATACTAAGAAAGAAAAGGTAGTTAGTTTCTTTGCTTAGAGCTACTTGTGTTAGCTTTAGAAAGTATAGATAGAGTAAAAACAATGTTGGAGTTCCAAAAAGAAAAAAAAAAAGAATGAGTCAAAATGTACTCCTGTACTACAGGAATGCAATAACTCCATTATCCATCACCAGGAAGATTTCTAAAGGCTGGTCCATTGTTCCATATGCATTAATTGTGACTACACTTAGAAAATTACCTACTATTAGAAAAATTGCACTCTAAAATAGGTTTCCCAACATCTCTGATATGAATCAACTGGAAGAGTATTAAAACAAACAAGACAAAGCAAATTTCTAAGTGCTTTACTTGGAAATCCTGACAATCTGTTTATCTATTTGTTTCAATAAGCTCTCTTTTCCCTCATGTTCTGTGATTCCTCTCTTGAGAGAAATTTGGGAACAATTACTCTAAAACTACTCGGAAGGTAAATATAGCCCAATAGCTTACTAAATCTGTAAAGCATGATGAAAACTTGAATTATAAAAATTTGCTTTTAAAAATAGTTTTAATAATTATAACAGTTAAGATTCAATTCCAGATGCTTTTATAATGAGAATTACATTCCAATAGCTAATGCTTTTACTTATTTACTGGAAAATAGCATTCTCAAATTTTAAATTAAAGAAATGAATTAGAATTTATCTATTTCTTCATGTAAAGGATAGCATTTCCAAACTATAAATTTTAGCGAGTAATAATTTTTTTTTGGTAGAAACAGGGTCTCCCTATGTTGCCCAGGCTGGTCTTGAACTGCTGGGCTCAAGTGAATCCTCTTGTGTTGGCCTCCCAAAGTGCTGGGATTACAGGTATGTCAGCTACTGTGTTGGCCCCAAATATTTTTCAGTATCTTTTTATTCACTAGTGTTTCTTGAAGAAAACTTAAAATTGAGATAGACATAAATAGTAAATTACAAATCTTCTATGATCAAATTTCCTAAAATTCACTGCTACTAACATTTCATTCAATATATTTCTAAACTTTTTTTAGACATAAAATCTTGATTTTAGTTTCTTAGCAAATCTCAATTCAATCTCTTTGCTTTGTCTTCTTATGTGGTTGTAGCATAGGAAAGAGCACAATGGCAAATAGAAGAATAGATTGGTGGGAAATGGATAGGAAATTAATAATATTTTTGTTTTCTGATTCTCCATATAATTTGTATATAATGTATGTAACAGCATGTATTTTCATTTTTTAAATCATTCAACTACCACCTAATCTTAGTTTACAGTGGCTAAAAAAGAAAACAAAAGTATTAGTTTTGGGGTTTTTAAAAATTTTTTAATTTTTATGATAATACCCTCCAACCCGGCTGTTGTTTAGAAGAAAGTGACCACAAAGCTGCTGTGAGTCATCTCTGCCTTGATCAATGTCCTTCTTCTAATTAGAGCATCCATTATCAGTGAGGATCACAGGGAAGGCAGCATATCTCAGGGTACGTTATGACAGAGGTAAGCATACTCAAGCTCTTCCAAGGTCAGAGATTTATTTTAATAAGACCTAATTTTCAAAGGGTCCTTATGAGAAACCCAAATTGCTTAGGAAATAAGAATTTTCTTCCTTTCATCAACAGGAAATATATTGTTAATAATTTTATTGTGAAAAAATTCTTTCTCCAAATGCCTTGTACCCATGAGTGTCATGCAACCCTGAGTTTGTCTATTACATTCCCTGAAATAGAACAAGAGTAGTTCAGGAGGAAGGCATGGACATTTAGAGGTAACGAGATGCAGGAGAGACTACTGAAGGGTAGATGGAAGGGGCCCCAAACCAAGACTTAAACATTGTATAGTTTTTCTAGACTTCAATAAGTAGAGTTTCTTTTTCATTGCAGTCAGAGATTTTACAGGCTATTGATCCTGGGACACCCCGCTTCTAAGGTAGTTTTTTGTTGACTTGTATATTTTAAACTTAGGGAACATAATATCTGCCTATTTCATACCTCTTCTTCCTTTATTTTTTTTTTTCGTATGCATTCTCCTGCTACTCTCATTCATTCTCTTTCTATTGTCAGTTGATTTCTTTTTAGTTACTTGCATTTTTTTTTCATTTTGCCTATTGTAGATTCAGCTTCCTAAGGCCCTTTTCATGAAAGTAGGATTACAGATCCCCCCACTACAGCCCTGCGCCACTGTGGGTGTAACCTGCTGTGAACTTTTAAGAGAAAGCGGCTGGTCTCTCACTGCAGTCTTTCTCTGCCCTTTTCATCCATAGTGTTCCCCAAAGCTTTGACTTTTATCATGCGGTTATCTAATAAATGTCTGTAAAGCTATGTAGAAAAGGGAAAAACTTCCGTCTACCCTCTGAGGGTTCAATAACTGAGTCTATGAAACAAACTGGCAACAGGCACATCAACAGGAAAAAAAGATATGCAGATTTTTACATGCTCAAGGACACTACGGGAAAGAAAAGCGAGCATTCAATAACCCCATGAGCTCTAGCAGCTTACATACACTCTTCATAGGGGAGAAGGGAGGGGGATGTAGGCAACTTAGGGCAGAGTAAATGATTTTGGGGAAAGAGGAATGAGCCTTCAGAAGAATAGGTGATAGCCTGAGACAAAGTCTGTCTGGCAGTGGGGTCAACCTCCAGTCTCCTCTCCTGTGATAGGAGTCTAATCTTACCTGGTTAATGAGATTCTCAGGGAGAGGATTCTAGACCACTGCATTCCTTTTGGGGGATCTATCAAAGGAGCCTGTTTGTGGTGACATTTCCTGAACTCTTTCAGTTTTACCTGCTTGTATAAAGTAAAGGTGCATAGCTTCATAAGAAGGATGGAAACCTTGAAATGTTATCAGGGTGTGAATTGTAACAACATTTCTGGGGAGCGTGTGTGTACATTTAGGAAGCACTCAGTAATCTCTCACGGAGGTGATCGAAGCTGAGTAAGGATGTTCCAGCAGGGGAAGTAGAAGAGGCAACTGGTATAAACTGAAGCTCCATGAGCTGGCCAGCTAGTCCAGATGCTGCTTGGAAGTTTCAGTCTTTTCTCAGTTGGATGAGCTCCGTATGCCACTGAGATGTATACATACACACATATACACATGCAGCACACACACACACACGTATATACACATACATGCAACTGGTTGCTCTATCACTTAACTTCAAATGAACAAACTAAATCTAGTGCCTGGTAGGGACAGACTATACCCCAAGGACATATTAACTGGAACAGGCAATAAGAGGTAGCAAGATTTTTCTGAATCAGAGAGAGGCTGATAGGCTACATCTGGTACTAATTTGTAAATAAGAAAATGTGTTCATAGATGCAAACAGCGCAGAATAAAGTCAGTCATATTTTATAAAGACAGTGAAACAATAACATAAAATAATAATCTGAGAAAAATGTGCACAGTGTTTTAAAAAACACAATGGTCTAACAATAGTGATTTTGTGGCTCAGGGATTGTGGAGCCATGGCAGGGGCTTTATTTATTATCTGGATAAATAGATTTCTTCTTTTATCAATGTGAAAGCATGATCAGAAGAAATCTAATTGGAAATTACAAAGTTCAAATTTTAATGAAGTCTTGAGCAGGTTGGGTCCCTTTCCTACTTAAAAGTATTTTTCAAATGAAAGAGAGGAAAATTCAGAAATGACTTTACCGTGATTAGCTTTTAACCTGTATTTCTGAAATATGTTATAGTCTATGAAATGTATTATGTAAGTGAATCAAGATAAATAGCCTTTTTCCCTTAATAAAGGGGAGAGGGCCAAACTGCATAGGAGCCTTGAAACATGAATTATGCCAACTGGTCCTTCGGGAAATATCTCTCGATTAGAAAGCTTAATTCCAACTGATCCCCTTGGGAAACAGTGAGTCTCATTGCTTAATATGCATAATGGGATTTTTATAATGTACAGAAGCTGTTGTCAAAGAGGATAGAGACATGCTGCAGAGTTTTTAAAGCTGAGATGCCTGGCAGGGAACGATGACCATGCTGGCTGGAGAAAAAAAAAAATCACCTCTATGAGCCCATGTTTCTTTCTTCTTTCTTTGAGGCTTAGTTGAATATTTGAAACCTATATGTTTTAAATTCTTCTCAAGGAATTTAGCCCTAATTTCACAGAGTTATATTTTTGACAAAGAAATGTGAAAACCGATGAAGATGAAGGAACAAGCTCTGCTCTCTAAGGCTTAAAAGTTACTTTATTGATGGAAAATCCCAGAAGTTTTAGGATCTTGCCTTATCAATTGCTTTTATAATTGACTCAGAGAATGATTCCTCAAGTCTTAGGTGAGTGATAGCTGAAGACAGAAAAATTTGTAAATTACACTATTGTTAAGGAAAACAATTTCATCTAGATTAAAGGCATATATATAAAGTAGTACATATATATATTAAGTAGTACATAATTATAAAAGCTTTTATCTAGATAACTTTCAATGGCAAAAACTACAATTACTTTTGCACCAACCTTATATATATACACACACACACACACACACATATATTATATACACACACATGTACACACACACACACCTTTCTACTGTAACTACTGACTCAAGGACATGAATTATGTGCATTTCTATATCTTCAAAGTCAAATCTATTTTGACTAGAACAGAAGTTGAAGGAAAGTGCAAATGCAATAGAAATGTCACTGTGATTTTTGCACAGTGTAACTTTTAAAGAAATGGTTTCACAACTTCTCCTTGCAGAAGGGACACCCTCCTAAAGGGTATCTTTGAGTAGTAAGAGTTGAGCTAAGGAGTGCAAAGGCACTGAGTACTAAAACGTCACATAACAGAGAGTTTCTGATTATGCACATCAGCTGTTTTATTCTCAAAGGATATCCAGACATTTTCATACATCCTCTGAAATCTACGTGAAGGTTCCTAAACCTTAATTCTTGACTTCTGTGCACCTGCAGGCTCAACACCATGTGTAAGCCACCAAGGCTTGGGGCTTGCACCCTCGGAAGCCATGACCTGAGCTGTACTTGGGCCCCTTTTAGCCACAGCTGAAGCTGAAGCTGCTGGGACACAGGGCACTATGTCCTGAGACTGTACAGAGCAGAAGCCCACAAAACCATTTTTCCCTCCTAGGCCTCCAGGCCTGTGATGGGAGGGGCTGCTGTGAAGGACTCTGGCATGCCGTGGAGGCATTTTCCCCATTGTCTTGGTAATTAACATTCAGCTCCTCATTACTGATTCAAATTTCTGCAGTGGACTTGAATTTCTCTCCAGAAAACGAGTTTTTCTTTCGCATCATCAGGCTACAAATTTTTCAAACTTTTATGCACTGCTTCCTCTTGAATGCTTTGCCACTTAGAAATTTTTTCTACCAGATACCCAAAATAACCTCTCTCAAGTTCAAAGTTCCATAGTTCTCCAGGGCAGGAGCAAAATCCTGTCTCTTTGCTAGAGCATAGCAAGAATCACCTTTGTTCCAGTTCTCAAGAAGTTCCTCATCTCCACTTGTGACCAACTCAGTCTGGACTTCATTGTCCACATCACTATCAGCATTTTGGTTAAAGCCATTCAACAAGTCTCTAGAAAGTTCCAAACTTTCCCACATCCTCCTGTCTCTGAGCCCTCCAAGTCTCTAGGAAGTTTCTAACTTTCCCACATTTTCCTGTCATTTTCTGAACCCTCGAAACTGTTCCAGCCTCTGTCTGTTATCCAGTTCCAAAGTTGCTTCCACATTTTTGGATATCTTTATAGCAGCACCACCACCCGCTCCACTGTCCCAGTACAAGTTTACTGTATTAGTTCATTCTTATGCTGCCATGAAGAAATACCTGAGATGGGTAATTTATAACGAAAAGAGGTTTAATTGACTCACAGTGCAGCATGGCTGTGGAGGCCTCAAGAAACTTACAATCATGGTGAAAGGGGAAGCAAACATGTCCTTCTTCACATGGCGGCAGAAACGAGAAGTGCTGAGCAAAGGGGGAAAAGTCCCTTATAAAAGCATCAGATCTCATGAGAACTCATTCACTATCATGAGAACAGCTTAGGGGTAACCACCCCCATGATTCAATTACTTCCCACCAGGTCCCCCCCACCACACACAGGGATTATGGGAACTACAGTTCATGATGAGATATGGGTGGGGACATAGCCAAACCATATCAACATCTATCTTGTACAGTAATTTATTATAGTGATTATAATAATATAATACTATATTTAAAGAACTTAACGTTGTGCTTGACACTTCCAGAGTACCAATTTATATTTTTAGAAATATTTTTAGTGCCTAAGCTACTCTTAGGTAGAAAGGGGTGTGTTGGGAAGCATTTGTAATTTTTCTACTTCACCATAGAAGTAGAATACTACATTCTAGATGGTCTGACATACATTGGTGAGAAGGCTACTCTGTAATGTGACTATGGCCCTAACTCTCTAAGTCTGGATCTTGGCAGGCTCAGGATTAGAGAGAGGCAAGTGATGTGAGCCACATGCAAGTGCAGTGTTGGATCCTGACTTCACTCACAATTTAGATACTTTGTTTCCCATACATTTTTGCATTAATTTGATTTTAAATATTACATTAAAATATTACTTATCTTGATTACTAAATATTTTGGCACAAGTTTAAATTGTACCTGCAAGGTAAATGCCTCCTTGACTCACCCTAGTCCCAGCCCTGGCCTCTCATCTCTCCTCCTAGTACATTTAGAATGGTGTAAGTCCCTTTCCACCTTGAGCTGCCTTGCGTCAGCAGATTATGATAGTCCTAGGGGAAATTGCTAACTCAGCAGACTGACCATCAGCAGTCACTAGTGAATCCCCGTGTGCTATGAAGTTGAGTGCAGTTGTAGCTCAAATTATGGTGCACAGTGTGAGCCAGTGTAACTCACACACACATTCCTGAACAACCCTGAATTATGTAGCAATGGGAAGGGATTTCAACCCAATCCTATAGGACATTTATGAGACATAAGTTGGTCAGTGATCTTCAATTCCCCAGATCATTTAAGAGTTCATCCAATATCATGCTACAAATCACTGTTCCTTGTCCTATGCGGAGCTGGACTCTGAATTCTAATGAAAATAATGAACTCTCCAACTAATTGCCATTCTGAAAGATTAGGTATTGGAAGAACATTGACACAATGCTTACAAAATGCTTTCAATCATTTAGCGTTATCATAACTCTGATTGCCCTCATTTAGTGTTATCATCCCCATTTGGTAAGTTAAAAAAATTGAGGAACAAAGAGATTGGTTGATTTATAAAGAATCTCAGGGGAAATTAGAATCAAAGCTATAAAAAAGTATTTACAGCTAGAGGTAATTTTACAGCTGAGTTTTGGAATCCTTTCCCCAGCCCTTGCAATGACATTGCCTGAGGTGCTCTCTGATTTGCATCTTAGAAAGAATAAAATTTATCACAGTGCATTCAGGTGGCACTACCCAGTCCTGCCCACAAATATCCACCTACTCTCGGTGAAGCCAAAGATGTTCATATTGGTCAGGTTACAGGGTGACCTACTGTCCTGGTTTTAGCACCAAATGTCCTGCATCCCTGGAAAGCCACTCAGTCCCAGGTCAGTAACCCTCGTTGCTAACCAGAGATGTTGTCCACATTGAAAATACACATTGTTTTCGTTTCTTGTTGCTTTTCCTGGTTAATGTCCCTTTTGGGTGATTCACACAAATTACAATTTTTTTAGTTTTATTATAGCATTTGATATTAAGATCCATCATTACTCTTAGTTAATACTTTGGACTTAAGAGACACAACCTTAGATATACCAGAGACAATCATGGTAAGAAGTGTGTAAAGAGCAAACTGTACCTCACTTGTCTGAAAAGAACCATGAAATAAAATAGAGCAAAAAGTTAGATACTCTAAACATATATTATGGAGTTATAACTAAGAATAACCTGCTTAAAATACAGATTAGATCATGTTAATATTCTAGGAAAAATCTCTGAGCTATTTCCCCATTGCTTCTTGCCAGTTGAAACATACACTCATTTATTCATCCAGTTCATAAACATTAATTGATCACCTCTTATATGCTATGCAGTGTACAGTTGCTGAGACTATAAAGACAAGACAGTTCAGGCTTATGGCTCAGCAAGGCAGACTAATGTAAACAAATTAGTGCAATACAAATTAAGAGGTGCTACACCAAAGACTGTACAGCTGGAGCAAAAAAAAAAAAAAAAAAAATGGCAGAGGAAACGTTCAGCTGTATTTCCAGAAATATCTATCCCAAAATAGTCAATATGTTCCAAATTTCAAAGATTTTTTTTCTAGTGCTTTGCCTAGAATGTACTTTCTCCATTTCACATATCCTTCATAGCCAAGCTTAAAGAGTTTAGGGAGTGTATCTTAACCCCCAATCAAGATTTACTATTCAATTTGTCTAAAATTCCACAATTAGAGTTTGTTTTATTATGGCATATTTATTAATGTATTTATGGTCAGTTACCTATTTCAAAAAACAAAGATTGTTGCCACATGCCATGCCCCAAAATAAATTCCAAATGCGTGACAGCAGTAAATATTTTTAAATCTGCGGAAAACAATATGAGGCAATATTTCTCTGATCTTAGAGCAGAGAATAATTCTATAGGCATTACAAGAACGAAAAAAAAACCAGAAAAATAAAATATCAGTTAAAACTGTGGTTGCATTTAACAAAAATCCAAATCAAATTAGTTTAAAAAGAGAATGTATGATATGGATATTAAGATGTGAGGACAAGAATGCGGCTGGACTCCAGAAATAACAAGGAGAGACCTGAAGCCCATTAAGAATTTTGTTTTAGATCCCTGCTCTTCTCTGCATCTCCTTCACTCTTATCACTGGATGTAGCTCCCTCTATTTCTCTAATCAATATGATGAAAGGCAGTGTGCTGACAGCTGCTCAGCTTTAAGTCTGATGGCTTGGGTACCTGAAGAGAGACAGACTCATTTACTGTTGGTCCTTGTACAAAAGTCCAGCAAGAGAAACACTAGCACATGTTGAAACACTCAGCTGTCAACATAGCATAACAAGGCCACTCTTACCTCAATCTGAACAATGGTATAGAAGCATGAGTGGGAAGAAAAAAAAAAAAAACAGTTTCCAAAAAGTGGTGGAGTAAATATCTTTACTATAAGAAGACAGACTGAATTACATAAAACTATAAAAGTGTCATGATCAGAAAAAGAGTTCAAATGGAGCTACAAGACATTACAAACTAGAAAAAGTATGTGCAACTATAATTGGAAGATCCTTTCTTTCCTTAATGCATAAATGCAAAAGAAGATAAATATGGACATTCAAAATGGGCAAGACAAAGACTTAGGAACTAACAAAGAAGCAATCCAACAAAATACAATAAAATCATTGTGGAAAAACGTTCAGCTTCATTAATAATCAACAAAATATGAATTTAAATAACCATAAATTGCAAAGTTTTTTTCCTAAGAAGTTGATTTCTTTTTATTTACAATACTTGGAAATTTAGAGAAATGTGCACTTTCATACACTTGTGGTAGGCATGTAAGTTGATACAATATTTCTAGAAGGCAATTAGGTGACAGGTATCAAGATCCTTAAAAATGAACCTGTTCTTCATAATACGTTATAATTTTGTATAAAAGAATTAAGGAAACAAAGAGATGTACCAATACCATTTTATTCACAAGAATTTATTCATTGAATTGCTATTTTTATGGCAAAAAATTGGAAATGAATATAATGTTTAGCAATAGAGTTATATAAATAAACTTTTGTGTTTTTAGGTGGAATATTGTACATCACTAAAATTATATTTGAGTAAATACTAAATAACATGAAAATGTCATTAAGAAAAAGACACAAAAATACAACATTTTATATGCAATATGATTCCAGGACACATATATGTGACACACACACACACACACATATTTATATGTGTGTATATGTACATATATACACGCACATATTTATATGTGTGTATATGTATATATACACACACCATATTTATAAATACACACAGCAAACAGGATTGGAAGAAAATACACCCAAATCTTAATACCATTAACTCTCTAGGTAGTAGAATTTTAAATTATTATTTTTCTCCTTTATTCTTTATTTTCAAAAAAGAAAAATTTCACAAGTTTTCTTTTTGCTTGCAGTATTGTACTTGAGCTACTTTGTTTTTCATTAGAAAAAATTTACAAAATCTTGAAACTTTTGAAGCTCAAAAACATGTCTAAGTTTTGAGTCAATGAGAAAATAATGTGTGTATTTTAAAATATCTGTAAAATAAAAATGTAAGTACCCACAATAAAATGTGTGAAATAAACCAGAATTACATAGAGAAGTAAATCTACAAACCCAACGCTTTAACAAATTTTTTTAAAGGATAAATACTTTGATAAATTTCAACAGCTAAAATGACAGAAAGTATAGATTGCATGGAAGCAGAGACCTATAAAAGTCACATTGATACTATTTTCTGCTAATCTGTCAAAAAGACAAAAAGATTCCATGGTGTCTATTGTAAGGGAAGGGGCTACTGCTTCCTTATACTAGATATTTATCTTGTTATTGCCTGAAAAATTACAGTCATGTCTATATTCTGGAAAAATGCATCCTTAGGCAATTTTGTCATGCAAACATTATAGCTTATTACACGTCTAGGCTATATGGTGTAGCCTATTGCTCCTAGGTTACAAACCTGTATGGTATGTTACTGTGCTGAATACTTTTGACAATTGTAACGGAATGGTAAGTATTTATATATCCAAATATAGAAAAGGTACCATAAAAATATGGCATTATAATCTTACAGGATAACCTTCATATATGCAGTCTGTCATTGACCAAAATAATTGTTATATGATATGTGACCGTAATATGAAAATGAATGTGCTTGATGTTCTACCTCATGTTTTAAGAAGTTGAGTTAAAAAAACACTGAAGTAACTATATAATACCTTAAGCATTTAATTCAAGTAGTTAGAAATATATCAAGAAATATTAAATATGAGTAAATAAGGAGAAATTCAAAACAAGAATCAAAACCAAATAAGTGAATTAAAAATCAAAATAGGAAGGCATCAATCCAAGAATGGGTTACTCTTCAAATTTTAAAGTAGATAAAACTGCTGGAAGGAAAGAAGAAAGGGAAGGAGGGTGGTTGGTGGGAGTAGGGAGAGAGGAAGGGAGGGAGAGAAAAGGAAAGAGGCAAGGAAGGAAGGAAGGAAGGAAGGAAGGAAGGAAGGAAGGAAGGAAGGAAGGAAGGAAGGAAGGAAGGAAGGAAGGAAGGAAGGAAGGAAGGAAGGAAGGAAATGGAGGGAGGGAGGGAAAGGCAAAAGTTGAAATTAAAAAAATGGTAGCATAACAATTTAAATTCCAATAATAATTGTTACATAATATTATTTAAATAGGTATATGAAAAATAATTAAAATAGTATCTTTTTGAAATAGATAATAGTCTAAAATAAATAATAATTAAAATAATGTCTTATTGAAATAGGTAACAGTCCAAAATAAATTCTCGAAGTCTACTCAAGAATATCAATAACTAAAGAAAAATGTTTTTCGTTTGATCAAAGAACTCTTGATAGAAGCATTCAGAGCTACACAGTTATACTGATCAGTTTTTTTAAGCTGAATGGAATTTCTATACTTTTCCAGGACATAAAAATCATTAGAAAGCTATCCTTCACATTTTATTAAGCTTAGATAACCTAATGACAAAATTGACAAGGCCAATACACAAAATAAGAAAGCTTATATCAAATCTAATTTATTAATAAATGCAAAACGCTACATAAAGTATCAACAAATCACTTTCAGCAGCATATTGAAAGAAAAACTCTTACTGATCAAATACAGCTTATCCCAGAATTGCCAGGATGAGTTAATGTAAAGAATTGTATTCATATGAAATAACTCATTAGAAGGGCAAATTGAACTCTGAAAAATATTTAATAAAATTCAGTGCATATTGAGACATGAGTATAAATAATATTTATTTTAATTTGCATTTATTATATTATATTAAATAATATAGCATTTATTTCAATCTGCCTTCCAAACCATAAGTAATGGCATTTATATTTAAATTAGGAACAAAATAAGATGACCCATTGTCATTTTCTTACTCTGAAAGTTCTAACCAATGCAATAAACAAAACAGAAGTAATGAATATTTGAAGAGTACTACATTATGAGAAAACTCAAAATAATAAAGAGGAAATTAAAGTATTTCATAATGTGAGGTGAGCCAATGTAAATACACACACACATAAAATTAATAACAAAAAATACGTATTATAAAAGATCAAACTCAATTGTGAAAAAAAACCTGCAAAATACCTAGGAAAAAATATTTTATGATTTTGTTTTTGAAAACTATAAAACAAAACTGATCATATAAATATCCTGATGTAAATATAAATGTGCCCATGTTCTTAGATACAAAGATGGAATTTAAAACAATGTTTTCCCCAAATATTTATAAGTTTAATGATATTCTCAACAAAATTCCAGTGAATAAGCAAATCTTTTCAAGATTATCTGAGGTCAGGAATTCGAGACCAGCCTGGCCAACATGGTGAAACCCCATCTCTACTAAAAATACAAAAATTAGCCGGGCATGGTGGCAGGCACCTGTAATCCCAGCTACTTGGGAGTCTGAGGCAGGAGAATTGCTTGAGCCTGGGAGGTGGAGGTTGCAGTGAGCCAAGATGGCACCACTGCACTCCAGCCTGGGTGACAGAGCGAGACTCTGTCACACACACACACAAAAAAAAGAAGAGTAAATGGATCCTATAGAAAGGGTCATTTACCCAGCAAGTTTTAGAACCAGTATTAACACAGTGTGATGCTACTATACAGATGGATGGAACAGAAGAGTCCAGAAATTAAATTATATGATAATTATTATGTCACAAAGGTGGTATAACAGATCAGTAGGAAATTATAGACATATATGTGTGTAGGTGTATGTATATATGTAAAATTATAAACAGCATGTGGTATACAATTATATATTGCGTATATAATTATACTAGCCTTTCTTCTAATACCACACATCAAGATATTTCAAATGGATTAAATGAGCTAAATTATGAAAACACAAAAATCTTATTAAAAACCCTAATATCAATTATATTTATCAATTATGTGGGCTGAGGAGAAATTTTGAATTCCAACAGTCCCACATAGGCTAGATTGTGTTACTGTAACAAATGATTCTTCCAAAAAAACCAAAAAACAAAAAACAACCAAAAAAAATGAGGTTTAAAATAGAGGCTTACAAGATGGATTCTTGTTGAAATGACTGTAGTGAGTCTGTTGCAGGCTCTGCTCCAACGTCCCAGGCTGAAAGAGCAGTCACTGGGCAGAGGGAAACAGAAGAGAGGTCTGGGAATTCTCTCACTAGTAGTGAAGTTCTCTGGCCAGGAAGTGACACCAGAGACTCCTGCTCACAAGTCATGGGACAGAGCTAGTCACACAGCCCCAACCAACCCCACGTCAGGTACAATCCACGCATGTATTCAGAAGGGAAAGAACCAGAAATAGTAATAACTACTATGAATGTTTCGTGTTTCAGGAAAAAATTAATATATTTGTAATTATAAATATAAACATTTCTCTGCCCAAAAACCTAATCAACATTAAGAATTAAATAATAAACTGAGAAAACATGTGCAATAAAAAATAGTGACCATTTTATATCATTATGAGTAAGAAAGTAACATATCAATAACAAAAACAATGATATCTCAGGATATAAAAAAGGCAAAAGACAGGAGGAACAAGTGATTTAAAATTACAGATGTATAAATAGGTAGCAAATAAATTTTAAAATTAAACTACTCAGTAATCAAAGGGATGCAAATTGAAGCAATAATAAATATTTTCTATAATACATTAACCTAAAATCATACAGATTTTGAGGGAGGTTGCAATTCAGTTGGGCATTTCCACATGGTGAATGCATGCACATATAAATTTCTTCAGCCTTCACTTCTGCAGGTCCATGTAGCATTATATAATAAAAGCCTAAACTGTTTATACCTTATGTTTCATAATTACAAGGCATTTTACTTTCTCCAAAAACACCAAAAATGCTGAATGTCAATCATAATAGAATGTATAATAGTGAAGAACTGACAACAACTTACCCAAAAAAGTGGGGTGGATTAAGAAAACTGTGAATATCCAGACAATGAAATACTAAGCAGCCATTAAAAAGGTGGATTATGTTCAGGAAAAGATACCTATGTGAAAATGACAGGAGAAAATGGATAGAGTCAGGCCAGGCACGGTGGTTTATGCCTGTAATCCCAGCACTTTCGGAGGCCAACGCAGGTGGATCACTTGAGGTCAGGAGTTCGAGACCAGCCTGGCCAACATGATGAAACCCTGTCTCTACTAAAAATACAAAAATTAGCTGGGTGTGGTGGCACATGCCTGTAGGCCCAGCTACTCAGGAGGCTGAGGCAGGAGAATCGCTTGAACCCAGGGGGCAGAGGTTGCAGTGAGCGGAGATAGTGCCATTGCACTCCAGCCTTTGCAACATGAGTGAAACACTGTCTAAAAAAAAAAAAAAGAAAGAAAGAAAATCGGATAGAGTCATCTTAACTATTTCAGAGAAAATTCAGGTATGTGTAGGAAAAGAATAGAAGGAAATTCACCAAACTGTTGTGTTAATAGTGATTATTTCACAGTGTTATGGTTGCATCTTGTTTTTTTCCCCTTTCTTTCAATGTATTACCCAATATATAATTGTATGTGTGCTTTTAAAATAAAATTATTTAGAATAAAAAATGTCTCCACACACATCAGATACACCAGAAAGTAAAATGCCTTGAATAGGCTGGGAGCGGTGGCTCACGCCTGTAATTCCAGCACTTTGGGAGGCCAAGGCAGGCGGATCACGAGGTCAGGAGATCAAGACCATCCTGGCTAACACAGTGAAACCCCGTTTCTACTAAAAATACAAAAAATTAGCTGAGCATGGCGGCGGGTGCCTGTAGTCCCAGCTACTTGGGAGGCTGAGGCAAGAGAATGGCATGAACCAGGGAGGTGGAGCTTGCAGTGAGCGGAGATCGCGCCACTGCACTCCAGCCTGGGCGACAGAGGGAGACTCCCTCTCAAAAAAAAAAAAAAAAAAAAAAAAGCCTTGAATATCCATTGTGGGAGTTCACAGAGTGCAGCAGATTTAAAAATATATGCATTGAGCAGTCAAGTGGACTTTCAGATGCTACTACTTTAAAAATAAATGGTGTGTATTTCCAAAAGGTCTTATTTGCAGCATTCTGAACACAGATCCCTCTATGATATGATGTTTAACTGCCCTTTATTTTTGGTCAACTGGAAGCTTTCTTGGATATCTGTATTAGTCCAGCTTATCTGTCTTCATCTGGGACCTAACTACTTCACAAAGAAATTTTCTCTGAGAAATACCTTTCATCAAACTCATTCATTATTCACGTCAGTGCAAACTCTCAGTTCATTTTAAAGTGTTGGATCTTAGAATGAAACTGAGAGCAATCTAGGAAGGTATTAGTAACAGAAGTACCTTCTGGATTCTGGGGTAACTTACGGACAATAATAAATACAGAGTTTCAGTCAGACACTTTAAAGGAAAAGTGTCATAGTAAATATGTAAATGCTACATCTAAGATTCTGTAACTTTTTAGATGTTCTACAACACTGTTGTTGCCTAACATATCATTTTGCATACTTTTTTAAAATCAGTAAATGAATAATGTCATTAAAAGGATTTTTTTTTTAATTTTCAAATACTGAAACAGTTAGAAATAATACAGAGATGTTTTAAAAACCAACTGGAAAATATTAAGAAAGAAAAAGAAGAGTCCAGAAACAGTGGCTCATGCCTGTAAACCCAGCACTTTGGGAGACCGAGGAGGACAGATCACCTGAGGTCAGGAGTTTGAGACCAGTCTGGTCAACATGGCAAAACCCCATCTCCACTAAAAATACAAAAATACAAAAAATACAAAAACTAGCTGGGTGTGGTGGCACACGCCTGTAGTACCAGCTACTCAGGAGGCTGAGGCAGGAGAATCGCTTGAACCCGGGAGCCAGAGGTTGCAGTGAGCCAAGACCGTATCACTGCAACGCAGCCTGGGTGACAAAGCAAGACTTTGTCACCAAAAAAAAAAAAAAAGAAAAAAGAGAGAGAGAAAAGAATATAACAAGTGCATTTTAAATATTTACATTAAATGTCAAGGACATGCACCTTACCTGCAACCTATCTGTGAGATATGATTGATTAAAAAAAGATGCTGTTTTTTGTAGACATACCGACCATCTTAATGCTTAGGTATTTTTGCAAATGAAAAGATGACATAAGATTTGATGTTGTAAATCTGATATGAATTAGATTAAAAGTAGTGTCATAATTAAAGGTTATATTTCTGATCAAGAAACGATGTCTAACTTTTCATTTCATTTTCATTAAAATGAACAAAATGAAAATATTGTTTCAAAAACAATATTTAAGACTGCAAATTATTTTAGACAGTCCCAAAGAGAGTAGATCTATGGATCAAACTTTTCAAAATGTGTTTCTTAAGACACCAATCCCACTGTATGTCACAGTTACAAGGAACACTGTCCTGTCATCAGATGAATTTGGGAGATACTGAGTTAAACACTCAAATTGTTTTCTTTCCTGCAGGACTTCTGAGAGACAAATGTTATTGTATGGTGTGAATTTTTAAGAAGGATGAAATGAAGCAGTGCCTCCCAAACATATTTGACCACTAAACTCTCTTAATGTATAAGATCTCATGGGCAACATCTATGCACACACATTGGTAGATACTGCTCTGTGGGAGCTCTGAACCTCCATTTATTTTGGCTTCAAACATCAGTTCTAATCTTTAACAGCAATATGTTCTTCTCAGCAAGAAATTTCAGGTTGAGAAATAACAGAAATACGGAAGAAGAAAACTAGAAAATTGGGATGCAACACATAATATAGCTTCCCTGGAACCACAGGTTGTGAACTTGTTTTATTCCATTCTTTTAATTAATAAGGAGATAAATAGAATCATGAGCTCTTCAGCGTGAATATGTGTCATTTAAATGAGATGTTAAAAGCTAAAACTATAACTGCTCTCAAGAGACATTAAAGGGATCAGACTTTCATAAGAATGAAAGTTCGGCATGAATTCTTTGGCAATATTCCTGGCTCTTGCCTAAAATGTGCTGTTGAACAGGAGATGAGCCATACCTCCATGATATTAAGGGGCTGGCAGCCTGATGAAAAGTAAGCTTTGAAAGTGCTTGGGGACAATGGGCCGTGATTGTTGGGAGAGAGTGAGAAATCATCACTGAAAAGGCAGTAATGGAAAAAGTCAAGCAATCTCACTACAGACCTCAATAACCACCCTCCATCTTTCCTGCCTATCTCAGAGGCCTCTGTCTGGGCAGAACAAACTACTTTGTGAGGCATAGTGTGAAGGCACAAGGAGGAGAATAAGTTCAACTGAAGGACCATTTACTGGGGCCAACATACTACGACCAAATCACTGCATTTAGCTCTGAAAGAGAAGGCACATTTCGGTAGATGCTGTCCCGATCTTCGAGGAACAGGCAGAGCAGGATGTAGGCTTATTTTACACAAAAATAAATTCCTTGAAATATGTAGTACATTTTATGTTACCAAAAGAAAGGGAGAGTTCACCTTTGGCTGGAGGAATCAGGAAAGATTCCACATAGGAGACAAAAAGTAGGCTTTTTGCTTTGCTGATAGAATAACTGACTGCTATACTTACTTTCTTTTTCTGTACTCTTCACCAGTAATGCAACATGTCCCAAAAGACTGGAAGCTCTGCTGAGGGCAGGAAGCAAGCATCTTTCATCTTTGTACTTTCCACTTCTCCTAGCATACTCTTAGACATTAATAGATGGCTAATAATGTTTTATGAGTTAAACTGAGTATTGAATAACACTGGAATAAGAGTAACTTTGGCTTTGGGTAGTTTTTATGGCGCAACTCAAATTTATTAAGGAAAATTACAAGTAGTGTTTACTAAACTGTGCATAATCCACAGCCTTTCTCTTACTAGCTGCCCTCTGAAGTACATCCATAATTCCTTGCTCCATATTTTCTAATTCTTCAAAGGCCATTCCTAGTGAATTAATGCAAATCTCTTTAAGGCATCAAAGAGTGAGCCTGGATGTGGTTATTGTCTCAAGGATGACATCAAACCCCATTCTCGTGCCTCAAAGGATACCAATACCTGAAGACACTTATAGCAGACTGGGTCAGAGCCAGTTTGCAGTTGAAGCTGTCCTTGTCCTTAACCACAACTCTGTTCTTGGCTGGGACTTTCTGAAAGGTAAAAATCCAATCTCTTCTGTCCATTCACTTTCCATCAGGTCAAGAAACACCTGCTTCCCATCCAAATCCATCCAGCATGGGATCTTTACCAAGAATGTGTTGAGCTCCAAAGATAAACCAAAAACAGGAAAGCTGAGTGAGGAAGAGAGCATTTATCTAAGGGAATCCTAGAATTTAAATCTGTAGCCTTGGAATTAAAGGTGCAGTAAATATAGGACTATAGTAAATTGCTTATGATGTAATAAACTAGAATTATGGATGTGGCAATAAAGAGAGGCAATAGAATATTGTATATTTAAGGAGCAGCTATCAGCAAAGGAATAGATCAAATTGCCATCTTGTTTTCTGTTGACAGCTTCTGGAATGGTTATTATTCCACAGGAATGCAAAACAGGAGTCAACACTACAAACACTTTCCATGTCTTGATTGTCAGCTAATGGTTTTACCTTTCTTCCTGGATGACCTCACAGATGGTCACAACAGGCACACAGAAGTTAGTTAAGGGAGCAAGCGAGCTTTGTTAGAATACATACGGTATCTTGGCACTGTCACATTCTGAATAGGTACCATAAACAAAAAACTCAATGTGTTGTACAGTACAGCTATGTGCCATATTTGCAAAAATCATGCTAGAGAGTTAAAAATTGCTATTTGAAGAACTGAATAAAATAACATTTTACAAAGAGAAAAGAAACACAGCAATTAAAAGTGACCAATATGAAAACTTCCTAAAGACAACTGAGATACTGCATTAGTTTCCTGTGTCTATCATCACAAATTACCACCGATGGTGGCTTAAAATGACAGAAATTTATTCTCTCACAGATCCCACAGGCCAGAAGCCTGAAATCCAGGTATTAGCAGGGTCTTATTTTCTCTGAGGGCTCTAGGAGAAATTCATTTCTTTGTTTCCTCCAGCTTCTGGTGGCTCAGTCATTCCTTGGCTTCTGGCTGCATCACTCCAGTCTCTGTCTGTTTTTGTTTGTTTTGTTTTTTGAGATGGAGTCTTGTTCTGTCACCCAGGCTGGAGTGCAGTGGTGCGATCACGGCTCACTGCAACCTCTGCCTCTCAAATGCAAGCAATTCTCCGCCTCAGCCTCCTGAGTGGCTGGGATTACAGGTGCCCGCCACCATGCCTGGCTAATTTTTGTATTTTAATAGAGATGGGGCTTTGCCCTGTTGACCAGTCTGGTCTCAAACTCCTGACCTCAAGTGACCCATCTGCCTCTTTAAATCTACACGTACTCCTAGGTGATGCCATTCAGTCTCATGGCTTTAAATGCCACCTTTATGGTGATGACTCCCAAATTTCTATGTCTAGGCCCAATCTCTCCCCCATAAGATCCAGACTGATATATCTAACTTCACAGCTGGCCTCTCCACTTGGACTTTAAAAAAATAAAAAAATAATTTAAAAAACTTTAAGTTCAGTGGTACATGCACAGTTTTGTATATAGGTAAATATGTGTCATGGGGGTTTGCTGTGCAGATAATTTCATCACCCAACTATTAAGTCTAGTACCCATTAGTTATTTTTCCTGATCCTCTCCCTCCTCCCATCCTTTGTCCTCCAATAGGCCCCAGTGTGTGTTGTTCCCTTCTACGTGTCCATGTGTTCTCATCATTTGGCTCCCACTTATACATGAGAACACGTGGTCTTTGGTTTTCTGTTCCTGCAGCAGTTTGCTGAGGATGATAGCTTCACTTGGACTTCTAGTAGGCAGCACGAAAGAATCATGTCCCAAGTCAAGCACCGTCTGCATCGCTCCTCGTCTTGGTCAATGGCAATTTCAAGCCAAAAACCTGATGTTATCCTCGACTCCATTCCTCTCACTTATGCTTCATCAGCAAATCCTGCTGAAGTCCTTCAGATTTTGTCGAGAACTCAACCACTTTTTGTCACATCCCAGTCCCACTAATCTGTACAAAGCTGTCATCACCTCTCATCTGGATTATTGAAATAGACTCTTACTGGAATAGCCTATTATTGCAACAGCTCCGAGGGCAGATCTCCCTGTGCTTTGTTCTTGCCCTTCTCCTCCCTTCAGTCTATTCTTAATACAGAAGCCAGCTGGATTCTCTTGAAATATGTCATATCATTTCACTCCTCTGCTCAAAGATGGCCAGTAGTTTCCCATCTCACCCAGAATAAAACCCACAGCCCTGTGGTGGCCCTTAAGGCCCTCTGTGATCTGCTTCAATCCACCCATCACTTCTCTGAGCTCATCTTCTACCAGTCCGAGCCCAGCTTACCCAACTTCAGTCTCACTCTTCCTCAAAAATAGCATTAGGCTGCTCCCACCTTAGACATTACATTTTCCCTGGCTGCAACGCTCTTCTCCCAATATCTTTAGAGTGGTTTTCTCATTACCTTCAGGCTTTTGCTCAAAAGTTGCCCTCCTAGCAAGGAATTTCCTTGCCTCTCACTCTGACATGTCAATGCCCGTCTTCCTGTTCGTGACCAATTCCCCTTCTAAAATAAAAGCTACAAAAGTAAGATGTGTATCTCTTGCTCACTGGCACATCCCAGTGCCTCACACAGTATCTGGCTAGACATTTTACAAATAAATGAAGAAATAAATGAACAAATCATTGGATGAGTTATTCATTAGAATCATGGACATGATATACATATATATACACACACATATATACATACATATACACATATATATGATATATACACATATATACCATATATATAACCATGTATATATATATAACCATGAACTGAAGTAAAACAACAACAACTAAATATAGGAGAATTGTAATTCTATCACATTTCCAAAATGGTTATCATTGGAATATATTTACCATTACAAGGTAAGTTGAGTCCTTGAGAGGAACAAAATGGAAAACCATTATTTTCCTGTGTGGTTTTCTTTTTTTATCATTAAATGAGATTGATTCTCTGCCACAATGAAACATTGTCTGAAATTCCTTTTGGAAAGAAGAGGGTAAATTTAATACGTTCACTCACCTCTCAGCACAGGCCTCATCTAGAGACAGATGGAATCAGTAGGCAGCAGTGGAATTCCCTCCCTTTAAGGTTCTTACCCGTAACGATGGCTTCAGTTTTCACCATGTTACACTGAGTTGATTCGGATATCTCCCTGTTCCATGGAAACAGTCATTGAAAAGCAGGTTAGGAAGTATCCTTGGAACCTAAAAAAAAAAAGTCAATCAGTGAGACCTAGAGCCAGGCATGCTTTTTTTCATATTAAGATTGCTGAATCCACCCCTTTGACATTATGATTCTCTCCATATGGTGTGGGATTAAGGGAAAGTTTGGAAGTCATTGCTGTGGGTTTACCTTGGGTGTCCTCACAAATAGCACATCATTGATCTTAGCCTTCTCTAAGTGTTACCTTTTGCCTACAATGATTGTATTGTTGAACCAGCAGTTGTGATTGAGAACAATTCTCCTGTAAGTCTAGATGGAATTATGTGGCAAACCCAAAAGCCTTTATGACAACCCTTCATTGCACCCATCATCCCCACTTAAAGACCACCAGCTGGGTATACAGGATGCTGCCAACTGTGGCTTCCATCTGTGTTTATGTAGTCACAAAACACAACTGCCTGCATCCTCACTGCACCTCACTGGTTCAAGAGTCTACCCAAAACAGACAGAAACGCTCCTGTGTTGACGGAACTCTGCTGTCTAGACCAAGATTTCAAGTGAATTCCTCTTGGCTTATCTTAAATTACTGTGCTGTAAAGTCGGAATCTTATTAGAAGAGAATATTACTTGAATATATGTGATTTCCTTTAAAATTATTTTCAATTTCAAAGCCCTTGGGGGGGGGGGGGAAGAAGATGCTGGCCAGGCACAGTAGCTCACGCCTATAATCCCAACCACTTGGGAGGCCAAAGCAGGCAGATCATCTGAGGTCAGGAGTTCAAGACCAGCCTGACCAACATGCTGAAACCCTCTCTCTACTAAAAATACAAAAATCAGCCAGGCGTGGTGGTGCATGCCTGTAATCCCAGCTACTAGGGAGGCTGAGGCAGGAGAATTGCTTGAACCTAGGAGCCAGAGGTTGCAGTGAGCCGAGATGGCACCATTGTACTCCAGACTGGGTGACAGTGCGAGACTCCATCTCAAAAAAAAAAAAAAAAAAAAAAAAATGCTGATAAATATACTAGTCTGTGCTAGGTTTGCTATAAAAACAAAAACAAAAAACCAACCAAGTGAAAAAGACCATAGACTTGGTGGCTTAAACAACAGACACTTAATTTCTCTCAGTTCTAGAGGCTGGAAGTCCAAGATCAAGGTGTCAGCAGGTTTGGTTTCTCCAGAGGCCTCACTTCATGGCTTGCAGGTGGCCTCCTTCTGACTCGGCTCTCACATGGCCTTTCCTCTGTGTGCACAAGTCCCTGGTATATCTCTGTGTGTCCAGATTTTCTCTTCTTATAAGGGCCAGTCAGACTGGATTAAGGCCTACCCTAGCCGCCTCATTGTAACCTAGTCACTGTTTTAAAGACACTATCTCCAAATACAGTCACATTTTGAGGAACCAGGGGTGAGGTCTGCAACATATAAATTTAAGGGAGGATGCAGTTCAGTCCATAACAGTGACTTACAAAAACAGCAAGTCGCATCTGAGTTTCAAAGCTACTCCAGAATGTAGGCACAGGCCTTATTGTCTCATACCCTTTGTTTAGTGACCGTATGTGGCACCTTGTCTCAGGTGAGGGAACATACAGTATGAAGGACAGAGCATTTTAGCATCAGCATTATTTGTACCAACATCTATCCTTCCCAGAAAAGTACGGTGGGAATAATCAGGACAAGGTCCTTATAAGTAAATCCTAAATATGAACATGTATTAATTAGAAAGCATTAATTTTTCAGAATTCTTATCTATTCTGGTGTTTACAAGCAGTATGATTTTACCCTTATCATTTTAAATGGCACAAATATCCACATAAGAAAACAGACTCATTACTCAAAAAAAAAAAGCCAAACTTCTTTCACTTTCTGACCCTTTGCTTGGACAATGGTGGGTGAGGTGGGGAAGAGGCTGGTGAGGTGGATATTAAGCATGCCCTCTGACCCTTGATCAAACTTCCTAACGATGATCAGACAGAGGATTACTGCCCAACAATTCCCAGTCTATAAAGACTGCCACGTGATCTGTACCCACTCAAACTGATCTACAACATAGAAAAGACAAAAAATAGTTTAACAAAGGACAAAACATAGTTTAACAATACTTCTCATGCTTCAGGTACACATGAGCAATGGAAGAGAACATGGATAACTCAGGCCTGCCGATTTTGAGGTTTCTCACCCTCCTGTGTTCCATCTGCCATGCTCTACTTTTCTCAAGAATTATAGCAGAATGAAAAAGCTTTTTCTTCATCCTGAGATCTCAGAGTCCTGCTTTCTCCCTTCACCCACTGCCCTGGCTTGGGAAATTTCAAAAATAAAAGGGGAGGCGGCAGCTTTGCCTCTCTTCCTTGAGCCTAAGCTAGATTTTTATTTCAATTTCCTAACCCTTCCATGGTCCGCTGCATTGTTAGGAGTAGAAGTCAGGTCAGCTCAAATGAGAGAGAGGGAAAGGAAGAGGAACAGAGGGATGAACAAGGTAGGGATTTCTTGTCTCAAATCAATGGGCCTCCAAATGAATGAGGCCAGAGGTTCACAACATGAAGACCCCAAAAGCCTTCAGACGTCTCATTCACAGCTCACACTCACAATTATTAGATAAAAGAAGTAAAAAGGGAGGAAGGGAGGGAGGCAGAGAGAGAGAAAGAGAAAAAGAAAGAAAGAAAGAAAGAAAGAAAGAAAGAAAGAAAGAAAGAAAGAAAGAAAGAAAGAAAGAAAGAAAGAAAGAAAGAAAGGAAGGAAGAAAGGAAGGAAGGAAGAGAAAGAGAAAGAAAGAAAGAAAGAAAGAAAGAAAGAAAGAAAGAAAGAAAGAAAGAAAGAAAGAAAGAAAGAAAGAAAGAAAGAAAGAAAGAAGGAAAGAAAGAAAGGAGGGAGGGAGGGAGGGAGGGAGGGAGGGAGGGAGGGAGGGAAGGAAGGAAGGAAGGAAGGAAGGAAGGAAGGAAGGAAGGAAGGAAGGGAGAGAGAGAGAGAGAGAAAAGAGGAAGGAGAGGAAAAAGAGAAAGGTAGAGAGAGAACAAGAAGGAGAGAAGGAAAGATGGAAGGAAGAAATTATGCAAGGGCTCCAATGTGTGTGTCCCTTTATTCTTCTTATTAAAGACTCTACATCCCGTTTTGTTGTACCTGAAGCTATGGGGAGGAGAAGGAGGGAGGAAGTGGCTAATCCTTAAACAGTCTGCCCACATATCAGGTAATGGTCTGACTCCTGTTAATGCCTTTCTCCTGTTTCTGTCAGATCTCACTTTTTTGGTACTTCACCAGCTTTCTATATACCTCGTACCACAGTAGATCTCTGGCATTTATCAGCAACCCTCTCTTGGAGAAAGAGAGTGTGATGGGGTCTTAAGCTAATGACACCTGGTGAAAAAATGAAAAAAAAATTTCTCTGAAAGTGACAAAACAGTTTACCTGCACACTACCCAAGCACATAATGAAAACACTTGTAATTCCCTTAAACCCAGGTTCATTTGGCTTTATGTGATAGACAGCTATACAGCGAAAGAATAGTTTTGAGGCGAGTAGTCAGTTCACCAGTTGGTGCCCAACTCCTCTTTTTATTTCCATTATCCAGGTACAATAATATAAAAACATATTTCTAGGGAATTTTTGAGTTTTCAGGGCACTTTGATTACATTTTCTCATTTGCTTTATAGAGCAATTCTCCAAGGGAAGCAAGACAACATTATTGGCCCACATGTATGAGACAAAGAACAACAGAAGTAACTTGATGAAATGAAAACATTTACATTTTTTGGAGATTCAGATACCAGAGTCAGTCCCAGACAATACTGTGACTTTGAATAAGCAGGATATAATGCGTAATCTTCCCATTCACTTTTTCGTTTATAAAAATGGAAAAAATCCTCCTGTGTTGACTGTTATGAAGCGTAATTAAACATATGTAAAAGAGCGATTTCGAAATAATTTTATTTCTGATACTTAAAAATCCTCCTCAAAGAGGAAGTAGGTAGATCAGGTTTCAAAGTTCAGAATTTCTGCTTCCTATTCAGGTATTTGTTTCCTCCAAGCAGCCTACCCTATACAGATTAATGGTGCTCACATCCATGCCAGTGATTGACTTTTCCCCTAAATAGTTGCAGCCTGAACATCCTAAAGATGCCTTGGTCTCCCCGAGGATGCTGATTCTGAGTAAGACACAGTCTCTCTCCATGTGGGCTCTCCCTGTGGGATTGAGGAGATAGACAAGTAAATAAGTAATTGCTAATCATCACCGTGGAAGCCCTATCACCAGGCAGCCCTCTGTATGGGTCACCTAGATGGTGGCAGTGAGATGGCCTTACATCCACCTTCTGGTGACCAAGTGTCTTTTCTGTCATCTTGTTACCTCACTGTTCAGCATCCACCAACAGTTCTGAGAGGAACTGAAAATCAACTCCAGAGCCTCTCCCTACTGCTGTCTGACAAAAGTAAAACACAAATTCACTTGAACAGCAACATTTTTCCTTACGTTCATTTAAATGGCTCCTTAGCGAAAGCTTAACATTACCAAATAACTCTGTCACGTAATTTTCCTTTTTTTAATTTTTAGTTTTTGTGGGTCCATAGTAGTTGTATCATCATATAGTTTTCAACTATGATTTCTCAGAAGACAGGGAAATTATCTATACCTGAATGCCTCATATTATCCGCCTACAAAAGCCAGAAATATTTCCAAAAGGAACCAAAATAATTCACTATAAACCATCTTAGCTTTCACAACCCAGCACTGTAGTTAGTTATTTAATAAAGTCAGTTCAGCAGGAACATTACAGTTGTGTATTTGTTTATTGCTTTTCTTTCAAAGCAGGATCAGGGTAATTTCTTTGGATTAGAATCTGTCCGTTGGAGTTCACTTTCTAACAAAGAATGCACATAAATGATGCGTATGATGGGTGATTGTGATTTTCGTTTCAGATTTTTTTATATTATTTTTCTTCCCCCTTTGAATGGGGAGAGAACTTAGAGCACTTGTAAATCAATCTAGAGTAGATAAGTTGGGAAAAACCTACAATTGACTTTTGGTAAGGGATCACTCAATAATGAGAATAGATTAAAAATAGCAGCCTGGGCTAGGCACAGTGGCTCACGCCTGTAATCCTATCACTTCGGGAGGCCGGGGAGGGTGAATCATGAGGTCAGGAGTTCGAGAGCAGCCTGGCCAACATGGTGAAATCCCGTCTCTACTAAAAATACAAAAATTAGCCAGGCATGGTAGCGCGCACCTGTAATCCCACCTACTCAGGTGGCTGAGGCAGGAGAATCGCTTCAACCCGAGAGGCAGAGGTTGCAGTGAGCCAAGATTGCACCACTGCCCTCCAGCCTGGGCAACAGAGCAAGACACCATCTCAAAAAATAAAAAAATAAAAGATAGGCCGGGCGCAGTGGCTCACGCCTGTAATCCCAGCACTTTGGGAGGCTGAGGCGGGCAGATTACGAGGTCAGGAGTTTGAGACCAACTGGGCCAATATGGTGAAACCCCATCTCTACTAAAAATACAAAAATTAGCTGGGCATGGTTGCACGTGCCTGTAGTCCCAGCTACTCTAGAGGCTGATACAAAAGAATCACTTGAACCAGGGAGGTGGAGGTCGCAGTGAGCTGAGATCATGTCACTGCACTCCAGTCTGGGTGACAGAGTGAGACTCTGTCTCAAAAGTAAATAAATAAATAATATATGTATCAGCCTGCCAGTTAGAAGTACTCAGCATTTCATGAGCATCAGTTAACATGTGTTTTCAAAAGAAATGAGGAGTATTGGTCAATCAAGGAGTAACTTAAATGGAGATGGGTTAAGAAAGCTTCCACTGTAGATCCTGTGTCTATTAATAATTCTAGGACATCTCTCAAAGAGCATTTAAGAACTGTACAGTCAACAGCACTTACATTGTCTCTATCAAAAGTCAATGTCTCAAGCAAAATCAGAGCTACATTCTCTGATGAGGCTTTAAGCACTAATATTTGTTACTGTTGCTTACAGTGAGGTCCTCATGTTTAAGACACCAGAGCCTACCTGGCACATGTGCACTTGCTCAGTGAAGGGACATATTTCTCTAGTTACCAGATGCAGGTTTGCTTTGGACTAAACAGTTCCAAAAAAGAAAAGAAAAAAGAAAAAGGAAAAGAAAGAAAAAATACAGTTTTTTGAATATTCTCATGAACTTTGGAAAGTACTGGAATATGATCTCAGAATTCTGAGCCATGAAGCACAAAAAAGAACATTTTTATCCTGAAAAAACTAACAGTATTTATGTGTCATTTTGATCCCATCAACTCTGCATGATCCCCTTAGAGTCTGGAATGTAGGCTTCTTAACAGAAAGATCTTCATTCTAAAGAAGAATGATCCTACAAGGTTACAACTCAAATTATGTTTAGGTCAAGTACGGTGCAATTCTTGTCCACATCACAGAAAATCGCTTTCTGCCATATTATCGGTTACACTTTTATGCCACTAAATATTTGGAATACATTTGCCATCTGAGAGACGGTATACAGTCCAACATTGGATTTAAAATCTTAAGCATACATATGCAGTTAGTCCTATTTATCTGCATGTGGCACATGCTGATAAACTTCACTTTTAGCCCTGGATTTGGGATCTGCTCTGACTATTCCTCTATTTATCACTTGGGGTCTTTTATTCATATATTTGCATTCTTTTTACTGGCCGGGCGTGGTGGCTCATGCTTGTAGTCCCAGAACTTTGGGAGGTCGAGGAGGGTGGATCACCTGAGGTCAGGAGTTCGAGACCAGCCTTGCCAACATGGTAAAATCCCGTCTCTACTAATAATACAATAATTAGCCGGGCATGGTAGTGCACACATGCAATCCTAGCTACTCGGGAGGCTGAGGCAGGAGAATCGCTTGAACCCAGAGGCGGAGGTTGCAGTGAGCCAAGATCACACCATTGCACTCCAGCCTGGGTGACAGAGCAAGACTCCATCTCAAAAAAAAAAAAAAAGAAAAAAAATTACATGTGAACCATGTGACTAATGCTTCTCATGCATCTCTTTTTGCTTCTGCAGGAGGGATTTTTGAAACAGTGGAAAATGAGCCTGTTAATGTTGAAGAATTAGCTTTCAAGTTTGCAGTCACCAGCATTAACAGAAACCGAACCCTGATGCCTAACACCACATTAACCTATGACATCCAGAGAATTAACCTTTTTGATAGTTTCGAAGCCTCACGGAGAGGTAACTATTTTCCCACTTTTAAAAGCTTCTTTGGGTGATGTGTCTGCTCTCCAAGTCACCTTCTTTTTGCTACCTGCCCTCTTTTAAAGCAGATATCTTTGTGCAAATGGGTTGCGGGAAATCTGGGTCTTTGATGTCACTGATCAATGCAATCTGAACTAACCTAATGGACGTTGCCGAGCACTGTTTTCTGGGCCTTTCTGATGAGCTTACCCTTCAGTGCCCTCCACTCTATGATTAACTAGTTCAGCTGTGAATGGAAAATGTCAAGCTTGATCTGTTTTTCTTTCCTGAAGCTGAGATACCACCATGAAATCGTGCGGTGCAGTCAAATAAAACATTGCGGAAGGTCACATCCACTGAGCATGTGGAAATGCCCAGGACACACATAACTGACACCCTGAATTTTAACAGGTTGTAAACTACTGAGTTTACCTAGCATCCTCTCAACTTTTTTTTACTCTTTTCCACAAAATCATAGAAATATGAAGATTAACCCTGTGAGAGCAATGTCTGTATCTGATCCGCTTTTTCTTCTGAACTGAAGCCAAGTGCCTAGCCTAAAAAATAATCTAATTCATATGTCAGCTGCAAGGTTTCTCTCACAGAAAGATTCATTCGGAATAGCGGGGTTTGTTTAGACATCTTCTGGACAATTCTAGGACAAGTCTTTGAAGTAAGACCACATTCTATCTAGTTGAGGGTTGGCTTCTGACAGGGACACTATCGAGTCACTAAATAAATGTGCTTATGTGAAAACAAAGGCTACTCATCACCCCAGATTAGGAGGGGTTCTTTGCCTCAGAGGGGAATCTTTGCCTGCTAAATACACACAAATACATGAAATACAATGAACACCATGTTTATGCTGATTTCCAGGTAACTAAATGCTGGTTGTTTCCATATAGAATTAATCTAGTTAGATCACAGGTTGTGTCCACCTGACACAGCCTTCTGAAGAATCCCAGTGTTCTTTGCAAACAAAATATAAAACTTATTTTCTTAGGAGCACAGATAAAAAATTAACAACATAGCAGGACGCAGTGGCTCATGCCTGTAATCCCAGCACTTTGGGAGGCCGAGGCGGGTGGTTAACGAGGTCAGGAGATCGAGACCATCCTGGCTAACATGGCGAAACCCCGTCTCTACTAAATATACAAAAAAAAAAAAAATAGCCGGGCGTGGTGGCAGCTGCCTGTGGTCCTAGCTACTCAGGAAGCTGAGGCAGGAGAATAGCGTGAACTCGGGAGGTGGAGCTTGCAGTGAGCTGAGATTGCACCACTGCACTCCAGTCTGGGTGACACAGCGAGACTCTGTCTCAAAAACAAAACAAAACAAAAATTAACAACATAATCTTTTTATATCTATGGCATGACTTAAGTATAAAAATATTTTCTTTTTCAAGATGGGTAGACTTTGAGATACCCTATAGGTCAAAATTGTCTATGGACAAATAATGAAACTGTATATTTATACAGAATTTTAAAGTTTCCAAGCTATCTTCACATAAATTATCTCTATAATGTAGAGACAGATCTACCACTTTTCTTTCTTTCATCTCTCTCTCTTACACACACACACCTATGCAAACAGACACAAACACTCATACACATTGTTGAGCAAATACTGTAGAAAGCCAACCACATTTAGCAATGAAGCTCGAAGCCACATAAAAATTGAAAGCTTTCCTGTGATCTGAAGTACCTGGCATACTTGTCAATTAAACACCCCCAGAGCTTCTTAAAACTGGTAATTTGCTGGCAAACAGAACTCAAAAGGATTGATTTTCTGTCAAGTAATATTAGTATCCCAGAGCTAAATATTAACAGGAATCTCAATCCATTGCTTATGCTGGATAGAACAACAGTTCACACACTCCCATACTCTCATTTTATCTGGCTAAATAATGAAAACATAACCAGAAAATAAGCTTCTGAAGACAATGACAATTTACACTTCCAGCACATAATGCATAAAACTGGACATCTTCATAGTTCATGCAGTAATTCACCACCAAAGAGCAGAGTACCAGAAAGTTTTCCTTGTAAACATATGCTGTTCCATAGATCCCTGCGATATAGCTGTCAAAGCTGTATCAGTGATTCTGTCTGAATTATGTCAGGTAGCTACAGAGCCATATCATTTTTCTATTTTTATTTGCAGAATGATATTATTAAATACAATTGATGTATTAATTTAGCTAATTTGATATTTAATTATCTGATGACAGTTCTACATTTGTAGAATTAAAATATAAATTTGAAAGTGTGTTTAAGCTTTTATTTAATTCCTACCAACATAAGATTAATAGGCACTATTTTACATGGTTGTAGAGGGCAAACTGCCCCAACCTTTCTGGAAGGGCATTTGGTTAATATGTTTCGCATGACTTCAAACTATCTATACCTCTTAATTATAAGTGGTGACTTAACTTCTGGAAATCTACTCTTAGAAAGTAGCATACGATGCAGAGAAAAATGTAAGAGCTAAGGTAAGTGTTATAATATTATTTAGAATAGCCAAAACTTAGGAGCAGCTTAAATGTTTTGGGGGATGTTTGTTTGTTTGCTTTTTGAAACAGAGTCTCACTCTGTCACCCCAGCTGGAGTTCAGTGGTACTCTCTCAGTCCACTGCAACTTCCGCCTCCCGGGTTCAAGCAATTCTTGTGCCTCAGCCACCCAAGTACTTGGGACTACAGGTGCACACCACCAGACCCGGCTAATTTTTGTATTTTTAGTAGAGATGGGGTTTCACCATGATGGCCAGGCAAGTCTCGAATTCCTGACCTCAAGTGATCTGCCTGCCTCAGCCTCCCAAAGTGCTGAGATTATAGGCATGAGCCAAATGTTTTATATTGTAGGAATGCTTAAATAAATGATGACACACCTTTTCAATGGTCTATTCTACAGACACTAAAAATATACTTTAGGAGAATTTGTAATGACTTGAAAGAAAAGACATGCTATGGTGTTGAACAAAGAAAGCAATGCATCAAGCTGTATTTATATAATGATTCTAATTTTCCCAAATATTAATAGATATTTTTCCCAAACGATAGGATTAATCACAGGGCCTTTTTATCCTTACATTTTAAACATTCTAAATTCTCTCAGTGAGTGCTTATATTCTTACAATGAGAAAAATACATTTATGTTATAAGTAAATTTTTCAATAGATATTGACTTGATTTATTTAGGCTACCTGTCCGCCGATACTGGGGTAGAAAGAGGCCTGACGTTGAGCTGAAGCTCCCGTCCAGTGGCCATGACTGTGTCCATTGTCTATGAAATGAGTGGGTTGGACAAAATGTCTTCTAAGATCCCTTTAGGCTATGCTATTTCATTATTTGAAAATTAGTTAGACATCAGCACTGCTTATGAACATTCTTTAGCAGTATTTCATTAATCTGGAACTTCTTTCTGAGTTTTGGAAAGATAGGAGCTAAAGCACTTTGGGGTAACCAGAGGTTCTGTCTTCTGAATTTTGTAACCACATTAATATTTTCAATGCCGCCCTGCTGCATGACAGAACTTAATTCATACAACATTCATTTGGCAAAGGGCTTGTTGATAACTAGAAGTGCTTTCAGGTAACACCATACGAAGCAAGGGATTTAGACTCCATCTGATTAAAGGTAATAAAGTGAGACCAGCAGGGAGTTGGTCTTGTGGTATATTGCTAATCAGTTCTAAGTTTACATCTATCATCATATTAGTAGCTCAAGAAAGTTGGAAGTTGGACCAAGTATATTTCCTCAATATAGGGATTGTAAAAGATTTTTCAATAGTTGCATTAAAAAGAGGAATCATGAACGAAAAAATTAAACTCATAGAACTCTCTTTTTCTCTCCCCCTTTCCCTGCCTTCCCTCCCCATCCTCTCCTCATCCTTGGGCATCAGCATGTGACCAGCTGGCTCTTGGCGTGGCTGCTCTCTTTGGCCCTTCCCATAGCTCCTCCGTCAGTGCTGTGCAGTCTATTTGCAATGCTCTCGAAGTTCCACACATACAGACCCGCTGGAAACACCCCTCGGTGGACAACAAAGATTTGTTTTACATCAACCTTTACCCAGATTATGCAGCTATCAGCAGGGCGATTCTGGATCTGGTCCTCTATTACAACTGGAAAACAGTGACCGTGGTGTATGAAGACAGCACAGGTATGGGACTCACCCAAGACCTCACCTGACCGTGTCTGCTCTGAACAAAGAGAACGAAAGTATCAACTAGTCATTAAACTCATCAGGTGGAGCACACAAAAATGCTCTTTTATATAAAGCTAACTGAATATTCTAAAGTAATTTAACAATGCATATGTATATAATTCACATTTATTTTTGTTTGTTGATCCTTTCTAATGACACTTTTATCATCAAATATAGAGGAACGTTTTTTAAAAAAGAAATATCATCTTATTGGGATGTGTTATAATCCAATCACAATATTAAATACGTATTTTCATTTTCCCAGCTCTAATAAGACTATGACCACAATTGAAAATGACCATGAAATGTGATTCCAACTTGATAAGTAGCTATGTAAATGTTTAGAAAAGTTTCTAAGTAAGTTAACAAAGAGGAATTCATTTAGAGGTTGTAGCAATAGAGTGGATTATTTCATGGGAAAGGGACTATGAATCCCCAGTGATGAGGGCTGAGTAAAGCTTGCATTCTCCACGTGCCTGTTTAGGGTGCAGGATGGAAATATGGCTGCTTGGAGTCCAGTCCTCATCAGCCACTTTCTCTGACCCACCCCTATTTGAATTTTACTTTACTGGCACCTCCCCTTTGCTTTCTGCTTATTATTCAGGCCCCTTTTTATTTAAAGTCGGGCAGTGACCCTCCATTGTCCACATAATAAAGTTGAATTCCTTCTAATTCAAAACTCTTCATCATCCAGCCATTTTCATTTTCATTAACCCAGGCACTAGCTTCCCTCATTGCCTATACTCTCACATGAGTTATGATGGAAAGTTTTATCTTTTCTTCAATATCCCCACGTTCTCCTGACTCCTGTTTTCTAAGGCTGGCCCCTCATTTTGTATGATCCTTTGCACGACCTTCACGGTGATGAACTCCCTCATTCTCCACGACCGCACACACATTTCCCTCTTCCTTAAAGCTCCCTGAGACTACCGGAGGGTTCACTAGCACTTTGGAAGCAAAAGCACTGAATCCCAAGTTATATTTCAAATATCTGTTTACATGTCTATAAGACTGGAAATTTCTAAGCATCCGAATTTTATCTTATTTTTATGTTTATAACCTGCTACCTGTCGTAAGCCTGACATACAGGAAAGAGTTTAGTAATTCCACATGGATAGAATAATACCATTGATTGTCTGTTTTTTTCTCTCCAAGAGTTGAAATGAGTTGCTTTCTTTGATCTACACATTTGGTAATAATGCTACGAAAATTACAAGTGAAAATTAGTAAAGTGAAACACTGTCAAACTTTGCAATACGATTTCACTTTTCACTGCCCCTTTCACCAAGCACTAGCACTTACTATTCCTCAAAGGATGAATACGTGCCTCCTCTTTGGTGTTAAACTCTGGTTCCATTTTATACTGTCAGATAAAAGTGATGAGTGTGGTTGGAAATATGCACTTATGTATTTTCTTGTGCCTCATCTCATTTAGAAAGAAGTGAAGATTCTAAGTGACTGGGTATATATTTTATAAATATTGTATTCAAAACAGTCCTATCAAGAAGAATAAGCTACAAGCAGCCATAGTTTTAGAACTTTACCTGCTTGCTGTGAAGGAAGAAATCATTGTCTAATCAAATCCACACGGATATTTTAGAGGGTTTTGAAAAAGAATATCACGTTGTAAACACAAGTGTGGTTAGATCTTGCATGCTGCCTACTTTTGCTAAACAGGAAATTTCGTGAGCTCATAAAATCAAGCTACATCTCATTATGTTGTGATCTCTGTAGTATAATCATCTCTCACCATTTCTACAGCAAAGTTGGAACATCTAAAATGAAAACATATCAATGAATAACATTGAAACTCCTGGATTTAACTTAAGAAAGAGGTCAACTAAAGATGTGGGCATTGTAGATTTCAAATTGTATTTAGACAAAATATAATTAGTAAGTAAATGACAGAAAACTTGATATTCTAACCATTCTCTGACATCAGGTGAGCCACACACATGTGACATCCATTTTGCAAAGCAAACACCAAGCTATCATTTCCATCATCTTCCACAAGAAACTGAAATGTCCTTTTCATCTTTGTCAAGTTCACCCGTGCTCAGTGACACAATAAATACTTGTTGAAATCGACAATCCAAAATGATTTGATATGTCGCCCCTTAAGTGAGAGATGATTCATGTTAAAATGATTTTTGCCCACAAAGACATTAAAAATGTAGATGAATAATCAATTGAGCCATTAAATTGGAACCCAGAGAATGAACAGGTCAACTGAGATCAATAAAAGCAGAAGCCTTGTGACTCTGAGTGGGTTTTATACTGCTTGACTCAGGGTTCTTGCCTGTAGTGATTATCACACCATCAAAAGGAGGAAACTTAGTAAACCTGAAAGAAAAGAAAGGACTTAGGTGTGCTTAGCACCCGCCCCTACACCAGAATTAAGTACCCATTAAAGAGCACTTTATTGGGATTTGTTTAGGAGTTTGTTAAATAGCCTGAAGCCAACACAGATGTCGAGGGACCAAATGGCCCATTACTCCCATTGAAGTAAATGGGAGCAGTGTGCACGTCTCTAAGGACAAAATTCAATTCGCTAAATACTAGCAAGCAGAATTCTGTCCTCTAGAAGTTAAAATGTCGAAAGACTCTGGAGAACTCTTAGAAGGAGTGAAGTTTCGTCTCGCCTCATTTCTCTTCTCTCTCTTTTCTGGATGTCCTTCCCGTTAGTCACCCACTTGTCGCTGATTCCCACACCCAGAGGCGACCCCAGGCAATGAGAAATTGCTGCCCATTCGACCTCCTCTCATGATTCATTAGACCCTGGTGGAAACCTGGTTATCACTTGACACACAGCAAAAAGAGCTGAGAAGCTGAGCCTCAACTGCGGTGTGCGGCATATTCAGCAGTTTCTGCCTTCTCAAAGCCAATTTCAGGGAAATGCACCCACAGCCATTCCTGGAGAGCCGGGATCAGCAAACTTTTTCTGTGAAGAGCCAAGTGCTGAGGCTTTACGGCCACGGGGGTCTTGGTCAAAACTACTCCACTCTGACAAAGTAGCAAGCAAGCACACGGACAATACGTAAATGAATAGACCCAGTGTGTTCCAATAAACCATAAAGGTTGCAAAAACATATGCTGGGCTAGGTTTGGCCTTTTGGCTCTAATTCACCCCTGCTAGAGCCTTAAAAGATAAGACAATTGAGCTAAAAACTAAGATTGTAATTTTGTACACATATGAAGTGGGTTCAGCTCACATCCACAACTCCTTCATTTTGGTATCTGGGTTTTCACGCTCTTCTTTCCTCCTCACTGGCCCTCCTGGCTTCCTCATCAATACGTGTCAGTGCCATGTCTCGTTATCTCTGTGGGATTTGCCAGGTGATATTCTGGTTCATTGGATAAACAAATTTTCAAAGAGGTGTTGGGGGAACAGATGCTTTTCCTCACCCATCATAACGATCACAACTGACATTCCTGTAACAAAAGACAGGTTAACAAGAGAAAATCACAGCAAATTTGTTTAATCAAAGTTTTACCTGACTCAGGAGGCTTCAGAAATGAAGACCAAAGACCTAGGGAAAACTGTCTATGTCTATGCTTAGATTCAATGACGAATGAACAACATGTGGAAATGTGATTGGACAAAAGGGTAGAATCTAGTGTTAATAGAATGAGGGGAAAAGCCCAACAAGGCCTGTGTGTTCGGATTCTTCTTAGCCTCTCTGTGCAGTATTCCTTCCTCCTGAGTATGGGGCAGGACCCCTGTGAAACGAGAGTCTTCAAGGGAAAAGAGAATCTTTCTAGATTTTATGTCTTGCTTTGGGGGAGAGGAGTTCTAGTTTCTACGCTTCACTTGGGGAAGGGAAATTCTGCTTTCTATGACTCACTTCGGGGGATTAAAAGGGGTATGATGCTGGGGGTTAGGAGAAAGTCAGAAAGACCTCGTTTCTGAGACCTTTCCTTTTTCAGTTCAAAGTAGTCAGCATGCCAAGGTGCCATATTTTGGGGTGTCATGTTCTGAGCCCCAACAGTGTTAATGGCGAGTAATGACTTAAAATGCTGTTTCTTACTTTAAACTAATTACAGCACATTTTAAGTTTGGCTCTCTTAAAAGACAACAAAAGCATTGAATATTGCATGCCACAGAGAGTGGGATTTCAAAGTGTTTTCTTATGCTTGGTTAGGTGATTACCTACACAGTCAGCATAGAGAGCTGAATCCAAATAAGCAAGTGCTAATTCAAATTTCAGTGGCAAAACATTTAAAAAAAAAAAGCAAAAAAACAAAACAAAACAAAACAAAAAAAGCACCACCTATTCTGCTTAGCTTTTATTTTGTGAATGATTAAGAAAAACCTACTTTATAGTTTTGCCTGTCTCTCTTCTCTACTTTAACTTGTCCCTAACTAAACTGGCCCAAAGTTTATATTCATTTGGTTCAGGTGATATTTTCTGAAATACTGGGGAAAATAGTCAAGACAGCACATACCTGCATACTCTGTACTATGGCTGCCCTTTCCTGAGATCTAAATGGCAATATATTGTTTGAAAGTTTTATTTTTATATAGTTTAAAAAGAAGATTGCTTTCTTTACAAAATGTTAAAATGGAGAAAAGTTTAAGGATGTCCTTAACAAAATATCCAGAAAAACTATCACAGATAATGTCTTAGTGTATATTCTTTTAGCTATTAGATAGGCAGGCAGGCAGACAGACAAGGAGATAAATAGGTAGGCAGATAGATAAATAGATACATACATAATAGATAATAGATCATGATAGGTAGATGATAGACAGATATTAATAGATGATAGGTAGATGATAGACAGTAGGTAGACAAATGATGAATGATTGGTAGAGGATAGATGATAGAAAATAGATCATGATAGGCAGATATTAGGTTGGTGCAAAAGTAATTGCGTTTTTGCAGCCTGGCACGGTGGCTCACGCCTGTAATCCCAGCACTTTGGGAGGCCGAGGCAGGCAGATCAGGAGATCGAGACCATCTTGGCTAACACGGTGAAACTCCGTCTCTACTAAAAATACGACAAAATATTAGCTGGGCGTGGTGGCGGGCGCCTGTAGTCCCAGCTACTTGGGAGGCTGAGGCAGGAGAATGGCGTGAACCCAGAAGGCGGAGCTTGCAGTGAGCCGAGATCGTACCACTGCACTCCAGCCTGGGTGACAGAGCGAGACTCCGTCTCAAAAAAAAAAAAAACCCAGTAATTTTGTTTTTGCTATTAAAAGTAGTGGCAAAAACTGCAATGACTTTTGCACCAACCTAATAGCTGATAGGTAAATGATAGATTAGATAGATATATATAAATAAGCAGATGATAGATTAGATAGATAGATGATAGGTAGATGATCAATTAGATAGAGAGTTGATAGTGAATATAGTTGACAGTTAAATAGATAAATGATAAATGGTAGATAGATGATAGATAGATAGATAGATAGATAGATAGATAGATAGATAGATAGATAGATAGATAGAGATGATAGATTCCCTTGTTTCGTAGACATTTACTGCCAGGCATTATCCTAAATACTGGGGATAAATCACACACAAAAAATCTGACTTCATGGAATCCAGTCTGTTTCTCTGTTGAACAAAATATATAGTAAATATTTAGTATGATAGATAGTAGAAAATGTTATAAAGAAAAATAAAGCAGCAAATGGTATTTGGGAGACTAACAGTAGAGATGGGATTTACAATTTTATGTAAGAATACCAGGGAAGTGCTCTAGAAAATACCATTTGAGTAAAAATTTAAAGAGGATAAAAAACAAATCATGTAGATACCTGGGGGAGAGCATTTCAGACGTCAGGCAGAGGGAACAGCCAGTGCAAAGGCCCTGCCAAAATAACTCTTTCCTGGTAGCACTGTGCTGAACCCTACCATTAAGTCTTTCATACCATGGAGGATTTGCATATGTAAATAGCTAAAAGGACAATATTTAATAATTTCAACTTTTGTTTTAGATTAAAGGGTACATATGAAGGTTTGTGCCATGGGTATATTGCATGATGTTGAGGTTTGGAGTACAAATGATCCTGTCACCCATGCAGAGAGTGAGCACAGGTAGTTACCAATAGGTACTTTTTCAGCCCTTGCCTGCCTCCTCTAATAGTCCCTAGTGTCTATTGTTCCCATCTTTGTGTCCATGTGTACCCAATGTTTAGCTTTCACTTATAAGTAAGATCATGGGTATTTGGTTTTCTGTTCCTGTGTTAATTCACTTAGGATAATGGCCTCCAGCTGCATCCATGTTGCTGCAAAGTACATGAACTTATTCTTTTTTATGGCTGCATAGTATTCCGTGGTGTATATGTACCACATTTTCTTTATCTAATCCACCACTGATGGGCATCTAGGTTGATTCCATGACTTTGCTATTGTGAATAGTGCTGTAATGAACATCTGAGTTTGTGGGTTTTTTGGAAGAATGATTTTCTTTTGGATATATACCCAGTAATGGGATTCCTGGGCCAAATGGCAGTTCTGTTTTAGGTTCTTTGAGAAATCTCCAAAATGCTTCCCACAGTGGCTGAACAAATTTAAATTCCCACCAACAGTATATAAGTGTTCCCTTTTCATCACAGCCTCACCAACATCTGTTGTCTTTTGACTTTTTAATAATAGCTGTGTGACTGCTTGTGGTTTTTATTTGCATTTCTCTGATGATCGTGATGATGAGCACTTTTTCATATGTTCTTTAGCCACTTGTGTGTCTTCTTTTGAAAAGTGTCTGTTCACCTCTTTTGCCCACTTTTTAATGGGGTTATTTTTGTTTGTTGATTTAAGTTCTTTATAGATTCTGAATATGAGACTTTTGTTGGATGCATAGTTTGCACACATTTTCTCCCATTCTGTGGGTTGTCTGTTTACTCTGTTGATAATTTCTCTTGCTGTGCAGAAGCTCTTTAGTTTAATTGGGTCTCCCTTGTCAGTGTTTGTTTTTGTTGCAATTTCTCTTGAGAACTTAGTCATGACGTATTTGCCAAAAATAATGTACAGAATGGTATTCCTTAGGTTTTCTTTTAGAATTTTTTTTTTTTTTTTTGAGACAGAGTCTTGCTCTGTCTCCCCGGCTGGAGTGCAGTGGTGTGATCTCCGCTCACTGCAAGCTCTGCCTCCTGGGTTCACACCATTCTCCTGCCTCAGCCTCTCAAGTAGCTGGAATTACAGGCACCTGCCACCATGCCTGGCTAATTTAATTTTTTTGTATTTTTAGTAGAGACAGGGTTTCACCATCTTAGCCAGGATGGTCTTGATCTCCTAACCTCATGATCTGCCTGCCTCAGCCTCCCAAAGTGCTGGAATTACAGGCGTGAACCACCACGCCCAGCCTAGAATTTTTATAGTTTGAGGTCTTACATTTAAATCTTTAATTCTTCTTAAGTTAATTTTCGTATATGGTGAAAGATAGGGTTCCTGTTTTATTCTTCTACATATGGCTAGCAAGTTATTCCAGCATTATTTATTGAGTAGGGAGAAGAATAATATCTTGAATTCTTGTTATAGACACCATTAAGCTAAATATTTAGACAAAAATTATGTAAGCAAAAGAAGAAACAGGGTGCTTCAAAGAGGAACTTTCCTGTTCTAAAATTTACCTGTGGATAGGCCTACCTCCCAAAATTCACAATGACGCTATCCCTTACTTCCTTATAAATATGTGAACATTGAGAATACTCATGTACAGAGTATATGAGTAAGTCTAAAATAACTAAAATGTTTGGGCTGCAAAGGAAAAACACAAGGACATAGAAGTTAATGGCTACTGAAGACTGATATCTAAAGGGTCATGAAATAGAAGCTGTAGCTAGTCCTCTGGGCTTTCATGGACAAAGTGGATGAAGGATTGAGGGAAGCAACTTTAGCATCACTGAAAGAATTAACTTTTAATCACCAGATCTCTCAGGGGATGAAATGCATTTCTCTCCAAAATATTTAACACCCTAATCTGGAAGAGTTCAAGTCCAGGCTTGGGACACCCTGTCACAGGCAGGTCCTGATAAGGATCCCTGCAGTACCCAAGAGGTTACCCTGGAAGACACCTAAAGTTGTTCCCAAATTTGGATAAATTGTTTTTCTAAAACCGAAATTGCCACTGCACTGTCCCATCATGATGCCACCCTGGTAAATCATACGTTTCTTCACCTTCACTAATGCTGTCAGTCTGTCATTCCACAAATATTTATTGGACACACCAATAAATATTGGTACCAGCACGTGGAATACATTAGTGAATAAAACAGACAGAACCCACTGACTTCAAGGAACTTAGGTTCTATGGGAATAATAAACCATTTTCTCTTTCTATATAAAATGATTATAATTGTTGAACGGTGGTGAGTGCTGTGCAAGAAAGAAAAAGTAGAGCAGATTGAAGGGAATCTGGAAGCCAGAAATGCGGTTTGCAGAATTAAAGGTCATGTCACATTGCACAGATGAGGCTTGAGCAAAGGCTGCAAGGAGCTTAGGAAGTGAACCACGTACTGTGAGAAAGAAGGCGGTTCTAGGCAGAGAGAACAGCTAATGTCTCAGGTAAGAGTGTGCCTGATACATCAGAGCAACAGCAAGGAGGCCAGGGTGGATGGATCAGAGTAAGAGGGGAAGGGAGCTAGAAGAGATGGTCGGAGAGGAGGGCCTTGTAGGTCATGGAGGGCTCTGTAAACCACTGGAGGAGCTTGTGCTCTGCCCGGAATGGGAAGCCATGGAAGAATTTTAAGCAGAGGGTGGATAAGATCAGAGTAACATTCTAGAGTAGTCTCTACTCATCCTAAGGGGATACATTCCAAGACCTCCATTGGATGCCTGAAACCACGGATAGTACTGAACCCTATATATGCTACGGTTATTTTTTTATTTTATTTTATTTTTGAGACAGAGTCTTGCACTGTCATCCAGGCTGGAGTGCAGTGGCACGATCTCAGCTCACTGCAACCTCCACCACCTGGGTTCAAGCAATTCTTCTGCCTCAGCCTCCCCAGTAGCTGGGATTACAGGCACTCGCTACCATGCCCAGCTAATTTTTGTATTTTTAGTAGAGACGGGGTTTCACCATGTTGGCCAAGCTGGTCTTGAACTTCTGACCTCTTGATCCGCCTGCCTTGGCCTCCCAAAGTGCTAGGATTACAGGCGTTAGCCACCTCGCCCAGCCTGCTATGTTTATTTCTAAGCATACATACCTAAGCACTTGTTCTATGTTTGTATATATAGTACTTGTATGAATGATACCTATAATAAAGTTGAATTTATAAGTTAGGCACAGTAAGAGACTAACAACAACAGTGATGAAAGTGATTCACGTCCCGTGTGGACAGAGTAGGATTGTACAAGACTTCATCATGCTATTCAGAAGGGCATGCAATTGAAAACTTATGAATTGTTCATGTCTGGAATTTTCCGTTTAATATTTTTAGACCACCATTGACTGTGGGTCGCTAAAATCATGGAAGGCAAAACCTCAGATAAGGATGGCCTGATCCTGAAGAGTAGTAGGAGTAAAAGAATCACTGTACACTCTACAGAGGCAAAGGTAGAAACATAGCAACCTGCCAGATGGCTCCTATGGAAACTCAGGGAAGAGATGGAGGCAATACAGTAGAGGAGTAAGATACACTCAGGTTCTGGAAACATTTTTAATGTACAGCCGGCATAATATCTGAGAGGATATTTGAATGTGTTCCCCACTTGAAAGTTTTTATTACATATGACCATGTCCTCTTTTCTTTTTCTTCATTTATGTGGTGACATTGGGCTGTGTTTGAATGATTGCTCAAACATTGTAGGGTCTTTGAGAAAACTGCACAAAAATCATCGTGGATATTCTCAACTGCACGCATTTTATCTTTTCACTACCATTTTAAGATGTCTTTTTGAGTATCCAGTACAACCTTTGGGTCTGTATGACACTTATTTTGATTTAAGGAACTCAATGACCTGAGAAACTTGGGACATCTCAGGTTGCCTCAAGAGATTAACCTGTTTAACAGGGAAGATAGCAAGCGTATTCCTTCCTACGGCAAACTCCTCTGAAATATCAAAGTTTGGCCCAGTGTTTCAATTAAATCAAATGTCAAGAAAAACACTTTGTATTCCTTAGACACAAGACAAATGCCATATGTTAAGTTTATTTTAAAATGGAGGATAAAAACAGGAAGACCATGTTGCAGTCTGAGAAAATATTGACGCCATGGTGTTGCTGAGGCAGGTTATGGTTTAATTCATACCTGTAGATTAAAGAATCAAAAATGAACTCAAAATAATAATAATATCCTGAGGGAGTAGAGATTAAGAAAGAAGGAAGAGAGAAATAAAAGATTGATCTTTTTGTCCTGAGCCGAAGGATGGAGTTGTCATTACCTGAAATAGAAGTTATAGGTGGAACTGGTTTGAGGAAATAAGAATGATATCAGAAATTGAGTCATTAACCTGTTAAGTTTGAGTTTCAGGTATCTATCAGACATCTGAATGAAGGTAAGAACAGGCAGTTAATACACGAGTCTAGAGTCCAGAAAACAGGTCTGGGCTGGAGACACAAATTTGAGTGTCCTCAGCCTATAGATAGGACTGGATCGATACATCAAGGAAATGAGCACCAGATGCCTCTAGCCCTAAATTTATAGCACATCAACCTTGATAAGTTTATCTTTGTTTACTTAAGTCATTTTTCTCAACACATCACAGCCATGAGATTTCTAAAATGCAGCCTGCAGTGAAGAGTTGTTAGTCATCACGTCAAATATAGTCTCCAAGCTTTACTGTAAGGATTAATGTGAAATGAGATTAGCATCCCTAATAGTGGCAGAGACTGAAAAAACCAATCAACCCTGGGAGAAAACATACACGAAATGAAAATCACAAAAATAACAATAACTAAATTCTTGACTGCTGACTATGTGCACTGTCCTAAATAGATTATTAACTCAGTTAATGTGCTCAACCAGCCTGTGAGTGAGTGAAGTATCTGCTCTTATGGCTGTATTTAAGTACTGACTTAGTTTTTAAAAACTCTGTGTATCATAGTTCCTTCCATTTTCCCATAGAAAACAGAGATAAATATACTCTTCCAGAACCAAGAATCTTCACAGAAGCCTAAAGTTTGGACTCAAAGAAAATCAACTTTGGCATGAGTAGTCAAGCTAAAATGCAAGATATGCTATACACAGTCAGTGCCAAATAAATGACTCTTTTCACTTTCTGTCATCACCACTCTCCCCACTGTGTCGTTATGACCACTTGTGATAGCCAAAACTCTTCTGCTACGTGCTGTCCCATCATTCCACTTGAAATAGCCCAAGGATGGAACATTCTTAAAACTCAACAGCAAAAAAAACAATAAATTATAGTTTCTTTTTTTCTCTGGACTCACTTTTTTCTACCCTTTATATCTCCCACCTCAGTTCTTTGACCAGAACCCTACTTAAATATTCAGAACTCTGCCCAGGAAACCAATCTTTAGGTATTGCAGGCCAAGCATATTAATTTTAGCTACTGTTGAAACTTCACGAGAATTCAGCACCAACATATACTGGTGGAGTGCAATATACTTTCTTGAATATTTAGACTAGATTCTTCTTATAAGGTCCTTTGTAACCAAGGTACACAATTTTTCTTTTGGGAAGACTCCCACTTGCCTTCTCTGTTGCACTTCTGAAAAACCCTATGTATGAAGATCTGCACTTTAAAAGTGTTTTATTTCCACAGGTAATTCGCTCACATACCCATTTTCATTTTTCAGTTTTGATTTTTCCTCTGCTCTGGATGATGCACAGATCCCCTTAAGAATCCTATTAGATCTGGGTATATTAATATACCCACAAGTTTATGAAATGCCATTTTGCATATTTCCAAGTTCAATAGAGAAGAAATTAACATTTAAAATGTGCAACCTGATCTTTGGGTCCCAGTGGTTTATTACATTCATGTTTATGGCATCAAACTCACTGATGGTTTAACAAACAAGACATTGGATTAAGACTCAAGAAAACCTAGGTACTTTTCTTTTGAACTGAGACTCATTAAAGATAGCTAAAGCTATTGAGAAATGGATTGGACTGCGGTGTAAGGTAGAGAATTTCTCACACTAAGAGGTGTTCAGCAGTGGCTGTGTAGAGGGGACTCATGCGTCAAGAGGAGTTTGACCTGAAGGTCTCTTCCAATTCCTGCTATTTGTGACCCATTTTCAGGGCCAATCCAAACAATTAACCTCACCATGCCTCACTTTCCTCACTGTGAAATAGCACTGACACCTATTCACCTCAGAAGTATATTCTAGGGTTTATTTCGCTACTTATAAGGCATGGAGCAGACTTCATAAAAAGGGGCAATCTAAATAGCAAAGTTTGTTATTACTTAAAAGGAAGGCATAGGAAATTTTCAATGCTCACTGGAAATAGCAGAGGTTTTTTTTTTCCTCCTCCATATGCTCCACCTGTTGCCTGAGTTACCCAATGTGCATGCAAATCAGCATTTTTTCTGTGTCACATCTGAGTGCACCGAGTAGACAGGCGGCCAAAGCAAGTGTTTAGAATTGGCCATTTGTATATTTTTGAAAGTTGTATCTATATGCAGAGCTCAGCTCAAATTCATGTGAAAAAAAACAGTCTTCTTTCTGTAAAGCGTTTATTCAACCAAAGTTGCATTTCCAATTTCATTCTTGGGGATACAAGTGGAAGAGACTTTTATGATATTATTTTGTATCTGTACGTTTTGTCTTTTTATTTAGAAAGATCTGAACTTAGAGAAAAGTTGCAGGACATGTACAATAAACTCCTGTACACCCTTCACCTAGATTCATCATTTATTATCATTTGGCCTCATTTGCTGTAATGCTCTATCATTCTCTTAATATAGAAACACCTACAACAATAAAAATAATACTAAGTAGTAGCACTGTTGAACCATTTGAAAGTAAGCTGCAGACATCTTGACCTTTTTCCCTATAATACATTAGCATGAATTTCCTAGGAAGGACCTTTCTCGTTACAACCACACTACGATTATCAAGTACAGGAGACTTAACAATAACATAATAATGTTATCTAAATACATAGAAATATATATTTGCTAATATTGTTATTGGTAAAATAATAGTATATATTTGATAATTGTCCCAGGATCACAAATGGCATTCAGTTGTCAATCCCTTTCGTCTCCTTTGATTCAGACAATTCAGCCTTCTTTTGCCATATATGACACTGACATTTTTAAAGAGTCCAGGTCAGTTTTATTGTTGCATGTCCCTCTATTGGGTTTGTCTGGCTCTCTCTTATCTACATTTTATTTTTAAATTCTCTCCATCTCAGTGAGCCAGAAGAAAATTCACCTTATCAGCATTATACGCACCTTTACCATTCACTGCAACTGGGGTCCTGGCAGGGCTGGGTCACTCCATCAGGGCTGGCTTCCACACGTGGAAGGATTAGCAAAGCTAGGTGTTATGCCTAAATCAATGTCCTCCCTCTGAAGTAATTATTTGTTTAGCAAATGATTTTTAACTGCTCATTACAACGAAATGTAAATGACTGATGGATTGCTGCAAAATGCAAATATAAGGGAAAGCTTTCTCTAAATGTTGTCTACTGTGTCTTTTGAATTGTAAATTCTCCATCATTTGCTAATGAAGGCAGAAAGGCTTTTCTTAAGCAAACAATTGCTTCAGGAAGAGAAATGTAAAACTCACTCCATCCCTGTTCTTTGTTCTCACCCCAGTTTCGGTCCCTAATCTTTAAATCTGCTGATCCTCCCCCTTTCTGAAGCCAATTTACTTATATACTGGCAAAAGGAGAAAAGTAGGAGTTTAACAGTGAGCTTTTTGTAAAAGATAAATTTATTCCAATTAGAAACTAGTCTTTCTCCCATTTCCTCTATTGGTATTAAAATATACCTTCTTTTATGATACAATTTTAAAAGTTGATGGTCACATTTGGGGGTGTGTGTTTATTAATGGTCTAGTGTGCCAAATAAGGATTTAATATTGTGTGCTGGTCTAAAATGTTCTTTCTCTGTTTACTTATATAGCTATTTATTAATATAGTTAATTAGTCAGCTTGTTAATTAGTTTTTCATTCAGTCAGTTGACAAGAGATCCTGAAGTTGGGAGGGGCCACTGATTTGGAGGAAAGAGCCCTAAATTTGGTATCAGAAGGTGGATTTGGCCTTAATCCCTGGGTCTGCCATTTATTAGCTATATAACCTTGAGCAAGTTACTCCAGCCTGCAGCAGCCTTAGCTCATAATCTGTAAAATTAAGTGGTAATTGATGCCCCATCTACCTCAAGAGAGCAGGGATAAAATTCTCCTCCTGGCTGTGAGGACTCTGAAGCAGTTTGTGTTGTCTTGCACCCTCAGGGCCTAACATGAAACTTGGCATCTAATGAGCATCCAGCAAATGTTTTCCCATAAAAATAAATGAAAGAAGTGAGAAAATGTATGTCAACTTTAAATCCCATAAATATGTAAGTCATCATGATAGAAAGATGTGACATTCTATTCAACACAGAAAAAGAGAGCAGTTCATTGCAGCACACGAAATGCACTTTTTAAATGTTTTCTCCATGTTATTTAGAGACCACATTAAACTGTCCCTTGTGGTTATAGTCATGAAAAAAAAATCTATGTGATTGCAAAGCAGGTGGGTGATAAGAGAAAACAGGAGAGAAACTCAGGCAGCCTGAAGTCTCTATTTTTTCTCCATCTCATCAAACAGTCCTAAGCCGTATCTGTTCCCTCAGCACTAACAACTTGTATTTATAAGGCAGGATGGTGATGTCAAAAGATTAAGTGTTGGATTCACAAACAGCAATTTTAATCCAAGATTCTTCTTAACTATCTTTGTAAGTTACTTAACTACTCTGGGCCCTGAATTCTTCATTTAAATAATAATAGGAATAATGGTTACATCATAGGATTATTTCAAAGATTAACACATATTATGAATAACAAATATATGAACACACGTTCTATATTTTCTTTCATTTTTAATGTTTCTCTGTAGTTCAGGATGTGGCTCTGGAAGTGAGAAGACAAGCAGGTGATTATAAGTACCTGAGGGACTTCAACCACATTGACTGATTTGAAAAGGAGCAAGAATCCAGGAAGCCTGTTATTCTAGCAATTCAATTTTTGTGTAAAAAGAGAAAAGGTTCATGTATTAGTCCATTTTCACACAGCTATAAATAACTACCTGAGACTGAGTAATTTATAATGAAAAGAGGTTTAATTGACTCATACTTCCACATGGCTTGGGAGGCCTCAGGAAACTTACAATCATGGTGGAAGGTAAAGGGGAAGGAAGAAATGTCATACATGTTGGCAGAAAAGACAGAGAGAGCCGGGGGGAAGTGCCACACTTTTCAACCATCAGATCTCGTGAGAATCCACTCACTATCACAAGAACGGCATGGGGGAGATCCACCCCCATGATCCAATTGCCTCCCACCAAGTTCCTCCCCCGAAACATGGGGATTACAGTTCGAGATGAGATTTGAGTGGGGCCACAGAGCCAAGCCATATCAGATCATGAGCCCTAAATCTTGATAAGGTTCTACAGCAACTACCCTCCCATTCTACCACTCCCACACATTTAACTCTGAAGTTCAATATCATTATACATTTATTGTACATCAGAATCAAACCTAACTATGGTGGTAGAGAAACCTTTCCTCATTTGAGCCACACACAAAAAATGTACCGTCTAGTTAAAAAAAAAAAAAAAAGTAGCTACATAAGTAAAACAAGAAAAAGAAAAATGTGAGTTTGGCAGTAGCTGGAATCCATGCTGAATCTTGCACTGAACATATCACAATTTTCATCTGAATACTCATAAAGCTTAATATTCCCTATTGATTACCTAAAGCTGACAAACCCTGAAGGCACAGAACTGCATACAAAACAAACAAACAAACAAAAACCTTCAATTTTTCAGTGTGACAGAAGTCCTTACTCTGAGAGCCAAGGTGCAGCATAGTGAGCACCTGTTAACATTAGAGGAAATAAGAGGGAGTCTTTTACACAGTGGCTTTCCTTGCCCTAGTAAAGCACTTCTATTAGGAAACAGTGCAAATCAATACATCCACACCTGTGGTAAACCAAACATTCTCCATCAAGTTAGTTAGACATATATGTTTTGTTGCAATAACCAATAGAGAATTTTTTTAAAATTCTGTTTCTGCTTTTATGATCATAATTTCTAAAAATTCTATGGTCTTTTTAAAAAAATCAAGTAGGATTTTCCCATTTAGCATTCAAATATATTAGGAAGAAAATGTAATGAGCATGAGCCATTTACAAATAGTTTATATGGCAGGAACTGAAAGATTATATACAGCAACCCGACTAATTAGCTGGTTAAGAGTATTTTTATATAAATACTTAATAAAAGGCTAACAGAAGTTTATAGCCTCGACAAATCTCCATATTCTATTAGCTTTGTAAGTGAGCAGGTGTGATCTATTTCATCGAACTCTTTTGGAAACTTCAACCAACTTTTTGTTTACCAAGTTTTACAGTTGCAGGCTTGATTTGTTAAAGATGGGAGGTGTTTGCTGAAAGCTGGAAAGGACAATTGCATTCTAAATAAATTTAAAATGCTCCTGACAAAATTATGCTTCCAAGCCACACATACCCACAAAGGGGAAATAGTATGATCCACCACAGAAAGATGAGTGACAAATGGGAAGTCAGGAGTGTAACCGTTAGGAAGGTGGTCAGTGGGTACATTTTGGAGTTGAAACAAGTTTAACTATAGATAACAATAAACAATACTCTGTCGACAGAACAGTCTCTGTTGCATGATTGGATGTCATTTTCTAGGTCTAATTCGTCTACAAGAGCTCATCAAAGCTCCCTCCAGATATAATATTAAAATCAAAATCCGCCAGCTGCCCTCTGGGAATAAAGATGCCAAGCCTTTACTCAAGGAGATGAAGAAAGGCAAGGAGTTCTATGTGATATTTGATTGTTCACATGAAACAGCCGCTGAAATCCTTAAGCAGGTAAGAGGGCTAGGGAGGAGGTGCAAGTGTGGGAGAAATGTTATTTTCTATTTTTCAAAAACGCCATCTAGTTTTCACTTCATGCAGCATGATAAAACTGCAGCAGTCCAGTTTAGGCTGAAGATTATAATTTTCAGAGCCCTTTTAAAGAGGCAAGGGGCTCAGAGAGTTCATGGGGCTTCAGTGAAGCTGTATGTGAGTGTTTAGTTGTAAATGTGTGCTTCTATGGGTGGACCAAGTGGTATGTGACTCCTACCAGCAGAAGATGAGAGGAGGACATCATTTCGAGATGATTAAACATCTCTCTCTCTCTCTCTCTCTCTCTCTCTCTCTCTCTCTCTCTCTCTCATGTCTCCTGAAAAGACTGTGCCAGATTTCATTTACACAATGCCTGACTCGTCCTAAATACATCTTCCTCATGGCAAGACCCCTTTTGTCAAACATGCAGGATTGCAAACACAATAAAAAAAGGCATACAGGGACAGTTACAGAAAAAATGCCTCTTTCTTCTAATTTGTTGTAGACAATAAACTGCTATGCATTAATCTCCACAGACAATGTGGGTGGAAATACTTAGTAAATTGTGAAATCCTACATAAATGAAGACATGAGTAATGTTCAGAATAGTAACAATAGAACAATAATTTCTGAGCACTTGGTCTTATGTTTAAGAAAGCAAATTCACTGGGAGGCCGAGGCAGGCGGGATCACCTGAGGTTGGGAGTTCGAGACCAGCCTGACCAACATGGAGAAACCGCATCTCCACTAAAAATACAAAATTAGCCGGCCTGGTGGCACATGCCTGTAATCTCAGCAACTTGGGAGGTGGAGGCAGGAGAATCCCTTGAACCCGGAAGGCGGAGGTTGCAGTGAGCCGAGATCGCACCATTGCACTCCAGGCACTCCAGCCTGGGCAACAAGAGCGAAACTTCGACTCAAAAAAAAAAAACCAAAAAAGTAAATTCAGAATTAGAAGAAAAAAAAAGCATAGACTAGTACTTCTCACTCCAGAATGATTTTGCCCCCTGGAAACTTAGAGCAATGTCTGAAGACATTTCAGGGTGTCATATTTGGAACAGGGTCCTCCACTGGCAACTAGTGGGTACTGCTAAACATCTTGTAATACACATCTGGAAAGGCTAGCGAGATGTTTAAAATAGAAGCATTAATAAAAGATCAGATGATTGAACCTGGAAGAAAGAAAAAATAGCCAGGTTTTATTTATGTGGTCTGCCCGCCATCTCTTTATGTTTAAGTCGTTATTGTGGCATAGGCAATGTTTTTATCTAAATAACACAAGCTGTTATTGTACTGTTTTGTAAGGTCTGGGATTGCTATGTTGTTGACGGTAAGGGCTGGTGATTTCATAAGTAGATAAACCCCTCCACAGGAATGCAGAACTGTGGATTCTTGAATCACTAGAAAGAGCTCCTTTCAAATAGTCATCTGGCCTGACTCTCTGGTGCTCCATCTCACACTTGCAGAGCACCTCCACACAACCGTTGAGTTCAGAATTGAGTTTTTAATTGCACTGAACATCGACAGTCAAAAAAGTTAACCAAATGTTTCTATTATCTGCTGGATGATTAGAGTAAAAAAGAAATCTATTTAAAGTTAGAGTTGGGAGGCTAAGGCAGGAGGATCACTTGAGGTCAGGAGTTCAAGACTAGCCTGGCTAACATGGTGAAACTCGGTCTCTATTAAAAATACAAAAAAAATTAGCCAGGTGTGGTGATGGGCACCTGTAATCCCAGCTACTTGGGAGGCTGACACAAGAGAATCACTTGAACCTGGGAGGTGGAGGTTGTAGCGAGCCAAGATTATGTCACTGCACTCCAGCCTGAGTGACAGAGCGAGACTCCGTCCCCAAAAAATTAAATAAATAAAATAAAAAGCTGGGAACACAAAGTTGCATTGAAAGCAATTACAGACATCACCATATCTAATTCTCACACTTTGCAAGATATAAAATGACATCGCCAGAGTCATACATCCAGTGCTTTCTCCACCATGACATACTGTCACTCCTGTTAGGCAGAAAAGTATTGGTTTCTTAATTCTATGCTATAGTTACATTAACAAATCTTTAGATATTAAAATTATCTCTCAATAAAGCAAGCAAGCATGTGGCAGTAGTGTCAACAACTGAAGAACTTTAAAGGTAAAGAAACGCAATCAGTAATCCTTTATCATAAGGCTTCATTTGAGAATGCTAACACAGTCCATTAAAGGATGTAATGAAGTGTGTGGGTCAGAACTGAGAAAAACACCCAGATTTATGTGTAGCCCTCAAAAGGCAAAGAAGCTTCCCTTCCCAGGAGCCTGTTGTAACAGAGGTTGAGGACGTCTGTTAGATTTAAGAGAATGATTTTCTGATGAGGCTTCTCTTTGCTAGATACTCATTTGTCTCACATAACTGGCCACACCTCTCCCAAGGGCAGGTTTGGAATAGGCAAGAACAGTGTACGGTGGTGGCAGGGAAGGGCTGCTTCTATTTCACTAAATTTGGACTTGAAGTTCCTTTGATAGAAGTGGCTCTTTCCTAGTAGCCTGGGGATGACATCATTCAAAGGACAATTAAGACAAAAACAAAAGCAAAATATCTAAGAGCAGCACTCTCAAGAAATGTCTAGCCGGGACAGCAGGGAGTAGGATTAGTTCAGCTTTGTGCCAGCCACTGACACAGACGTTTTTCTCTCTATCCTCTCTCTTATGTTTTAACCTATGTTTGCTTTTCCTAATCATTTTAGTGTTAAGAGTGGCTGTGAGGCTTGGAGGAAGACACTAAAGAGACGGCTCATCCAGTTTTCATTCTAGACTAATAATCTGCAAATACTTTGGAGATAAGAACCTTTTTTAAAGGTCCTAGCATGAAATTCCTCCCGTATTGCATGTAAAAGGGCAATTGCTCTTTTTGGAATAACTACAGAGGACTCAGGTCAGCTTAACAGGACTTCATTGGAACCTCCAGAGGCGGATGTGCTTGAAATGGGATATTGGAGACATCAGAACTTTTCTGTTCTGGTCAAAGTAAGGCCTAAGCACTCTATGTGATCCAGCTTAACTTGCTCCATTTGCCCCGGGGAAAAACCTGTAGAAACAGAGACTTGTCGACTAAGAGATTCCCTAGGGAGGCTGAGGACTCAGGAGTTCTGGTTCCTGATTCAGGCTGCCATTCCACTAATCCTTGAACCCAAGGAAAGGAAAGGAAGGAGACTTACCTCTTTTACCGAGGGTCCTAAGAGGTACCAACGAAGGTGCATGGCATCCTACATGATCATAGCATCAATCTCAAACCACCCCCTGAGGTGAGTTGGGTATTCTCGCTTTCGAGGTGAGGCAACTGATGCTCAGACAGGATAAGTGGCCCATATAAGATCACTCTCTGAGCCTGGCTAGGCTGACATGTGGTCTCCAGACTGCCTCATCTCAGAGCCTGTGTGCTCACTTTACTCTGAAGGGCCCCCAAGCAGTATGGATGACTATTCTGAAGTAGGCTTTCAGAAATGTCTGGAAAAAAACACAACCATATGCTGCTGGCCTTCTTTAGATAACATTAGTATTAATAGCTTTTACTTTTCTGGTAACTGAAATCACTGCCAAGAACATTTCTCTGCCAGGTCAATGTGGTACTCTCTTTATGTGCATTTGCCATCATTATCCTGCATTTCCCTGCATCTTTATCATATTTTCCCACCTTTCCATGATTCTTAAGAAAAGAAGAAATCAAAGGCACTTTAAAGATATTTAACATTTATCCAAAAGTAAAAATTGGGGAAAAGTCTATAGTTATTCTTGGGCATGCTAATTACTCCAGCAAAGTAATTATTTCTATTCATATTGAACAAGTACTATATGATGAGAATCTGAGAAGTTATTTCTCCAAAATTCATTTGAAATTTGAATGTCAAGACTTGATTAGGCTACAGAAGATAGGGCTTTCATATGAACTTTCTTCATGAATTTCTACAGTTGGAAAGTTTCCATAAACCAGAAGGTTGCATGTGTCCTCTCCCCAACTTACCCACCCACCACCTCGCAGCATGGTCCTGATGCTTTGAAAAGATGCTGCTCTCTCTGTAACCTGCCTTCACCGTGGAAACCACTGCTCCTCCTTACTCTCATTTCCCCAAGTCCAACTACTCTTTCACTGACTCTTTGCTGTTTATCCTTCTTATACACCCTCATTCATACCGAGTGTGATTTTACTGAGGGAACGGCTGAAATGAGATGAATTTAAAGAATGAAGCAAAGGGCAAGAAAGCTCTACCTATGGAATTCCCAACTTGTGCCTAGCAGGATGCTGGGTGCTAAGCAACCATCTCATGTAAGTGACCCAAGAACTTCTGATATGATTGGTATTATTCCTCTTTTGCAACTGAAAATTGAAGCTAAGGTAATTTTATCTACCATATACTGAGCATACTCTTAAATATATAGAAAGTACCAAGGCCTGCGTGAGCTGACCTTGCCTCTCTCTTCAGCCTTCTTGCTGGCCTCCAGTATCTGATACTCATTTCAGAGGAATCCTTTCTGGCCACGTGACACAGCCTTTTCTCCCCACATCATAGCCTTTGCATTTGCGGTTGCCAAATCCAGGAACATTCTAAATTCCCAGTCATTCCCACCTAAGTTTTCATGAATATCTCTTGGGAGATAAAAGAGAGGAAGCTCCCTTCTCATTCTCTATATCCCTTCACTCTACTTAGTTTGCTCTGTCACCACAATAAAAATCATAGTGAATTAACACATTTACTCATGTGTTATCCATATCCCTTACTACACTGTAAGTTCCAAGAGGACAGAAACCTTCTTTGTCCTTTGCCCCCAAATCCCTAGCACCTACTACATTATTTGACACATAACGAGTGTTCAGTACAGCTCTGTCAAATGAATAAATGAACCAAATGAATGAATGAGCCAAGAACTGTTCTAGATTCTTTCAGTAAATCATCCCCAAAGTCATATTTTCTTCTACCCCAGTGAGTCTGCTATACTCTCATCTCTGCCAAGTACATTTGGGTGAGTTGCTCCTCCATGCCTCTGTTACCCCGAAAGAAAGGCTTTGTTCAACTATGAAATCCTATACTATTAAGGAACTGTAATGCATCTGAGCCTGTGACTTCACTTCCTGAAAATAAATTAGGCTCTTTGGAGAACTGCCTAGTTACTTTTAAATCTATAGTAGGATTGAGTGAGCAAATCGCTATTTCAGGCACCCATTCCTAATGGTTCTCTGATGAAAAAGCAAGGTGGCACTGCCTTGCTCCATTCAGTGGGAAGCCCCCTGGGGGCTGGGCCAATTTCCTGAGCTGGAGAATGGCCAGCAGGTGAGCATGAACACACTGTTTCACACTCAGAAAACCTGCTCTCTCCTTTATATGAACAAATCGAGGAAGGATTTTTTCTCCCACAACGCTAGTGGCAACGAGTATTTAGCTATAATTGAGCCATTAGTCTCCATAAAACATTTAGCACCAAAATAGTTTGTACAGCTATATTGCATTCTCTCCTGTCAACATTTGCATGCTCTTGCATGCTCTTGCATGCCCCCCATCCACTTTTTTGTTTTTTATCTCTTTCAATTAACATAAAAACAAGGCGAGGAAGAAAACAGTTTTTTGTTGTTTGTTTTCTTAAATGCCTGGTTTTCCTCTGCTAGGAAGTGCAAGGACAATGCTAGTTAATCAAATAATTTTGTGCATTGATTCTCTCCTCATGTATGTTGTGCCCACTGGCTGTAATGATGGCAAACAGAGATGGTTAAATTGGTTTCATCTCTCATTTAGATAAGACAGAAGTAACCATCGGCTGTGATCTCTCATGATAGAAAACATCAAGTCAAGCATGGCACACTATGCTAAGGGATTGTAAACATGTGCCCACCAAGTCAGATCTATAAGTCAATCATTTTTTTCATCATAAACACATAGAATAGGCCAAAGACCTCAGGGGCCATTTTATACTGAACACGTACCGGAGGCTGGCACTGTGCTAAACAGGTTAAATGCATCAGTCATATAATGTTTACAAGAAAATTCTGTATAGAAGAAACTGACAGAGCCCAGAGAGATTTTGTAACTTGCCCAAGGTCACAGAGCTAGCAAGTGGCAGGTGTGGGATTTAAAACTTATCTGAGGCTTTGAAAGGAAAAAAAAAATGTAACCTCTTCTGCAACTGTTGTGTACAACAAGATGTCAACTGATTCTTGTCTTATTGCAACCTGAAACATATTTTAGTTAAGCCTTGCACTTCTTGAATGAAGGTGTTTCATTTTATTCTCAAACATCCAATCATGTCTAGCTTTACACAATTCCTTAAGAAATGGTGAACAATGAGTTTACTTGGACTCTGGAAGGGGAACACCACACCGGGGCCTATTTTGGGGAGGGAAGAGCGGGGAGGGATGGCATTGGGAGCTATACCTGATGTAAATGACGAGTTGATGGGTGCAGCACACCAACATGGCACAAGTATACATATGTAACAAACCTGCCCGTTGTGTACATGTAACCCTAGAACTTAAAGTATAATAAAAAAGAAAAAAAAAAGAAATGCAAATTATATCAAATGTCCCATGGCCAAGTAGAGAATGTGGTAGGGATATCGTAGAGAAATTTATTCTTTTATTCAATACTTATTTGTTGAGCACTGATTGAAGGTGTTGGAGATACAATAGTGGAAGCAACAAGAAGAATAAAAACCCAAATCTCTGCCCCATTAAGGCAAAAAAAGACCTTGAAAATGAATGTAGCAAGTGTAAAACTATCCAATGCTTGCAAATTGGCCTAATACCATAAAGATACTTTCTTTTTTTAATTAAAAAACTTTTAATTTATTTATTTATTATTGTATTTGAGACAGAGTTTCGCTCTTGTTGCCCAGGCTGGAGTGCAGTGGCGTGATCTCGGCTCACTGCAACCTCCGCCTCCCAGTTTCAAGTGATTCTCCTGCCTCAGCCTCCCAAGCAGCTGAGATTACAAGCATGTGCCACAACGCCCAGTTAATTTTATATTTTTAGTAGAGACGGGGTTTCTCTATGTTGGCCAGGCTGGTCTCAATCGCCCGACCTCAGGTGATCTGCCCGCCTCGGCCTCCCAAAGTGCTGGGATTACAGGCATGAGCCACTGCGCATGACCTACTTATTTATTTTTGAACTTTTGTTTTCTGTTCAGGGGTACATGTGCAGGTTTGTTATATAGGTATATTCCTGCCAGTGAGGGATGGTGACTAGAATCTTAGACTGAAAGTTGGGAGACCCATTTGCAAGTTCTGCTTTTTCCCTAATAGAGTAAAATAACTACCATTTATTTGGTATTCCCTGCATGCATAATGTGCTGTGTGTTTGACTGGAATGATCTCTTTTTATCCTCTCAAAATAGTCTATGTCATAGATGAGGAACATGAGGCTTCAGGTCACACACTCAATGACAGGTCTGGAATTTCAGATCAGAGTATGATGTTCACATCACTCGCGTTGCTCACATCCTGTAAACGGGCAGCTTCGAGAAATTCTATTGATGCCTCTTCAACTCAGTCACCTCATCTATAAATAACATTATCAAAGCCTGCTAATATTTCCATCAGCTCTGAGCTTCCATGCACACGTGACCAAGAGTCCTCTTACCGGCGTTTAGATATAAAGAACTTGCTTGTACTTAGTAGGCTCTCAAAGAAATAGGAAATTAATTAAGCAGTTCATTCTTTCTTAAAGTTTCTCCAGTCCTTTGATAGTCTTTGAGCCAGTTAATTGATAAGTTCATTACTTTGGATAAATCCTGACAATGTAATAATGATGAATCTCAATTTATACTAATTTGGTGATAATTTGTAGTATGTTATATAATTATTTTGGCGCTACTTTCTCATCCTAATTATGCTGTTCTCAGGCTGATATTAACATCTATTTATATTCCCTGAACACATAGTTAGTTTTAGTTGTAAGGAGCAGTTCACAGATATGAGTATATTATTAAATGTATACAAGGATTAATTGACATCTGTGGATAACCAACAATTTACTAAAGGTTTGTGCAATTTGCCCATATTCTTAGTGTCCGGGATATCCATTTGAGGATTCTCAAAGGCCTCCAAAAAGTCAATTTAAGAAAGGACTTAGATTTGCTTCAACCTGAATTGGGAAGTGAGAAAAACCGTATATGTGTATGCTTCAAAAATGCTCTAATGCTTAATTCCAGTTATATCAACATTTGACTATAGTAGGAGAGAAGAAAAAATTTCCTTGCAGTGGAAGCAGGGGTACTTTAGAAGAAATTGTGAAGAGTATTTGAAGATGTGTATGCCGGGGCACATCTTAAGCCTATTTTATCAATGAACTTCAACTTTATTCAAAATTGTAGGAATGTGCATGCTCTTGGATGTGCCTTTTTCGTGGAAAGGGGTTTGTAGTATCCATCAGATTTTCTAAAGAAGCCTGCACAGTAAAGTGGTTTAAAAATTACTTTGCTAGGTTAACCTTTTCTACTTCCTCAACCCTTCATAAATGCAAGATTTTATCAATCCTCCTACTTTTCCCATGACTGTTAGCCAAATCCTCTCGGCTATAAGGGTAATCCTGTGAAATGTAACTTTCACCATTTATCCAGCCAAACTATGTGCCAGGTATTTTTTTGGCCCATGGAGTTCTATGTGCCAAAGAATCTTCTGGGGTGAAAGGGGAATTACAATATCATTAAAAACTCTAATGTATTAGATGAGATCATTATTTAGTGAAGGATCCGGTGATTCATTATTTTCCACTTCTCTAGAAAGGCAATGTATTAGTACATATGTCATATTATTTGAGAAAATTTAAATGTGACAATGGATTAAATATAAGGTATTAAGCTCATCACCAATATATAACATATTTCGCTTAAAGATTATCGTTGTCATTAGTAGCAGTAGTCTTGTGTCTAGGCAAAACTACAGGTGCGATACAATTCTTAGAACTGGCTTCCCAACTCTAACATCCTACATCACTCCCTGCTCTACATCATAACAATGGTTTCCAAGGCTCTTCTCAGCCTAACATACGTCTCCTTGAGATCTCACCTGACCTAATTACATTTCCATGCTAGAATTAACACTTTGCACCCTTTTCGTTCTTCCCTCAACCAACCAGTTTCTCCTCCTCTGTCCCTTTCTTGGTGACTAGAAATTTCATCCAATTGGCCGGGCGCGGTGGCTCATGCCTGTAATCCCAGCACTTTGGGAGGCCGAGGCGGGTGGATCAAGAGGTCAGGAGATCGAGACCATCCTGGCTAACCCGGTGAAACCCCGTCTCTACTAAAAAATACAAAAAACTAGCCAGGCGAGGTGGCGGGCGCCTGTAGTCCCAGCTACTCGGGAGGCTGAGGCAGGAGAATGGCGGGAACCCGGGAGGCGGAGCTTGCAGTGAGCCAAGATCGCGCCACTGCACTCCAGCCTGGGCGACAGAGCGAGATTCTGTCTCAAAGAAAAAAAAAAAAAGAAAAAGAAATTTTGTCCAATTACTGCAGCCAGAACCCAAGAAATTCACCTTACTTGTTCTCACCTTTCACATTCATTAGTTAGCAAACTGGAGATTTTCTGCCCTTGGAATATGTTTCAGATTCAACCTCCTTTTCTCTATCTCTCATCATCTTCTTTCTGTACTAATATAATTGATCTCTCTGCCACAAGTTCCTTTCCCCTCCTATTTCCTAACCATCCTCTGCATAGTCTCAAACACTATTCATTCTGAGTAAAATGTCCGATGTTATACCTCCACGTTTGAAGCTGCTGAGGGCCACCCTCCCCACCCTGGATGTTGCATTAGGAATAAAGGACACATTTCTTAGCATGGCGTGCAGAGCTCTCCACACCTGTTCCCACTGTCATTATAACATCTATTACAAAAATATCTATTATGTCTAATATACCCTTTTAGCAAAAAAAAAAAAAAAAAAAAAAAAAAAAATCTGTTACAAATTTTTAGAAACTATCCTTTCTTACTCCATTAAGGAGATTAAAGTTATTTCCAAATGTGACCTAAAGGGATTTAAAATCACAAGAAAAACTGTATCTAATTAATTCAGATATCTTGAGGGATGTCATAATAGGAGATCAAGGTAGGTCTGAATTCTTACAGAAGAACTGTGAGTGAAGAACCTCCTAGTCCCTGGAACATCGTCCAAAGAAGGCCCTTTCACAGCTGGGTCCAGCATTTACACAGGAGGCTCCCTCACGAGTAGACAGGAAACTTAACAAACTCTGGTGGGTGGATCGATGCATCCTACTTAAGATAAAGCTTTGACTCCTGTGGTTCTAACTGTGGTCTTAAATAACCATATGCTTTTATTTGGGTTCTCAAACGCCAGCAGAATTTTGTGCAAATTATTAACTTTCCTGCCACTTACACCTCCTATTATCAATTAAGAAATTAATAAAGCCCTAAGATCCCAAGATTGAAATCAAACCTGGGTTCAGATACTATAACTATGCTTTGTCTCTCAGATCTATAAATTAGGAATAACACTTTCTCTCCAATTAAATGTCAAGAACCTATTACTGTAGTGAACATCATGCTGTGGCACTCAGCAAGCAGTCACTGTGAATATTATTGTTGTAGCTTAAAAATATGAGCTTGGTTAATATAAATCAGTGGTTCTCAGCACTGGTTGTACATAAGTATCACCTGGGGAGTTTTTAATAACTATCAATGCCTGAAACATACCCCAGACAAAATAAATCAGAATATTTAGGAATGAGGCTCAGCCATTGGTATTTTGGAAAAGTTTCTTGTTGGTTCTAATAATATACTGAGAAACACTGATATAAACTGTTTTCTAAGCCTGATAATTTTCAGATAAATTGACAAAGTCAAGTCACCCAAAAAGTTGAAGATCAGGCCCCAGACTCATGAAGACTTTACTGGGTAATAGAGGTCTAATGAGACCAGCAAGATCACCATTTAATGGCTGCGCCCCTGTGTCTCCTTCAAATTTGTCTCAAGCAAATTTGAAGTATAGTTTTCATGAACATCATTATGAAAGAAGCTTATTACAAAAAGATTACACTGAATCATCTGGGGTAGATAATAATTCAAACTATTCTGTTACCTTCCAGTTTCTAGATTTTGTTCAATAATTTGCTGTTAAAATTTCTTTCCCCTGTATTCTGTCTTACATATCATCTTTCCACCAATTTTCCCTAGATGTTGCAGAGAGGTGATTTTTTAGGTTCATGTAATTGCCCCCAAAGTTCCATTCTCTCCTATTTACCGGATTGCCTATTTCATTCTGCCATGGGAAATCTTCTTTTCCTGCTCTGTTCTCAACAGTCTGTCCTCCTTAAATAGCATAATCTCATCTGTTGTGCACCTGGGTGATGCAATCTGGCTCTTCTAGCAGGATCATCTTCTAAGCTAAACTCAACCCCAATGATTTCCACTCCACTTATTAATATCTATTAGTATGAGCTTGCTTTCTCTTGCAGACCATACCTCCAGGGAGAGAAGCTTATAAAGGAGTTAAGACTGAGAAGAACTTCCAAATAGTACAGTTATTTAATTCATCAACTCTTTGTGGAATACCTTTTGCTTTTCTGTAGTTTAACTTGGAGGCAGAAGAAAAGGGGGCTGAATTTATAAATCGTATAGCACAGTTTTCAAATGCAAGGAAAACCCCTAGACTTGTGGTTAGCTTATCACCTGTGTACATGCATGTGGTTAATACGTGTAAGTGAATGGAGGAAACAGAGAAATTTAGCAAGCTGTCAACCTCAAACCGAAAAAAAAAGTCAATTTTTCCAAAAACATGACACATGTTTTTGACGTTACCAAAGCTGCAGTAATGTACCAATCACTGGAGTTAGGGTTATGGCAATTTCATATGCCGTAATCACAGAAAGATGAGAAAATGAGATGTATTGGTTTTCCATTGCTGCTGTAACAAATTATTCCAAATTTAGTGACTTAAACAATATATTCATTTGGAGTTATAGAGATCAGAAATCTAAAATCATTTTGTCAGCAGGGCTGCTTTTCTTCTGGAAGCTTCTGGGGAAAATCCAACTTCTTGCCTTTTGTTACTTACAGAGACGGTCCTCATTCCTTGTCTTGTGGCCCTGCGTCACACTCCCTTTTTCCCTCTCCTTCCATTTACACATTCCCATTTACACCTTCTCTGCCTCAAGACCCTGCTGTTTTCATTGTGATTACATTGGGCCCACCTAGATAACTCAGAAAAATCTGTCCATCTCAAAATCTTTCGTTTGATCACATTTGTAAAGTCCATCTCCATGTAAAGGAACACATTAGTTGGTTCTGGAATTAAGACGTGGACATCTTTAGAGAACCATTATTTAGCCTCCTCCATAAGGAGATGGGTATCTTTCTGTATATCAGGATCTCTGTGGGGTCTAATGCCATTTTCTGTACATTCCACTGTTCCTTTTGTAGGTGTAAGCTATAATCACTCAGTGTGGCTTGAATGTACTTTCTATAGCAATAAACAGTGATCTAAAGACTGTTTTATGTCTACCTTGTTTTACTGATGACCACCATTAAAAATTGCATGGCCAAAGAGGCATCTGGCTCAGAGGATAGTATAGATATAGCCTAAAATATTACAGTTAGCAAATAAAAAAGAGCTACACTCTGAAGCTCAAACTTTCTTCTTAAAATTGCTGCTCAGAGACTTGATATCATTCACTTGGTTTCCTGAAGACTCTTGTGCCAAAAATACCTTATTTCTATCTTGAGGTAAAACATTATTTTAGCCACATTGCATGTTCACACATTTGGAAGTTATTCACTTGAAATTATTGATTACAAACCATGTCTGGTGGTTTAGAATTTATCCTGATATAGAGAAAGGCTATAAAAAGAGAAATACACTTCAGCTTAGTCAGTATAAACTTCCAAGATGCCTATTTTTCAATGGAAAAAAGCAGTAATAAAAAAAAACCCCATAAATATTACAAGAACACCTCAAAGTTGCTCAGGAGCACTCCAGGTTCCATTTTGAGTTTCTGCTACCACAGTAGCAACAGCAGACCAATTATGTGTGATATACGGATTCCCTTAGTGATGGTTGCTGAGAATTTGTGGAGAGAAATTTTTCGTCTGTGTCTCCATAGCTCTGCATTGCCTTCCAGAAAATGATCAGACTGAAACATGGTGCAGGCTTCTTAAGATACCTCCACATGTTGTTGGAAGACTCTGAGCCAAAGACTTTCCCTGTATTTTATAGAATGACTCTGTCACCAACCACAGCCATTAGACCCCTATGAACTACGTCCTGGTCATCTTTACCTAGACTTCATTGAGGACTCACAAGACAAACTAAAATACGGCCTTGGTGCTGCTCAGGCTGTATGTGATAACTTCACCCATCAAGATCTAAGAGATCATCACAGCCAGGAACAACTAGACCAGACTAAGAAGGTCAATACCACTGTGAACAAGGTCATGAGCGTTCTGTGGCAAAAACTCCAGAAAGCAACTGGACCAATGAGGGATCACTGTTGTCAGTGAGCAAAGACTGTGTCTCAGGATATATTGATAACAATGGGGCCTTAGAATTGTCCTTTCAAGAGCCAGCTGGCATTGAGGTTTTGTTGTTGTTGTTGTTGTTGTTTGAAATGTAGTTTCACTCTTGTTGCCCAGGCTGGAGTACAATGGCCTGATCTCGGCTCACCGCAACCTCTGCCTACTGGGTCCAAGTGATTCTCCTGCCTCAGCCTCCTGAGTATCTGGGATTACAGGCACGTGCCACCACGCGCGACTAATTTTTTTATTTTTAGTAGAGACAGGGTTTCTCCATGTTGGTCAGGCTGGTCTTGAACTCCTGACCTCAGGTGATCTGCCCACCTCGGCCTCTCAAAGTGCTGGGATTACAAGCGTGAGCCACCATGCCTGGCCGGCATTGAGTTTTTATTCTGCCTTCTGATGACCCATTTACTGGAAATAAAATAAAGCAGTAATTATTTTTTAGCTACTGAAACAATGGAATAGTCTTACAGTATTTCCACGTAGAGTAGCATGATATGGAGAAAGCATTTACAATAGGTACAAGCCACTCCCCTGCCTCTGATTTAAGGATTATGTTATCTAGATGGAATGGAAGGTCCTAAGTATGCAGGAGCTTAAGTCCTTTGGTATTGATGTCTTTTGAGTTCTTATAATTAATTCTGTAACAATATAAATTAGAATTAACTATCAGTGGTGATCATTGGAGTTAGGGGGAAAAACTGTTTTGTTGGAAACCTTTTTTTCATTACTCTAACCCAACTCACCTACATCAGATCTGAAGAATTCCACCCATTTATATGGGGAAAAATTATTTGACTTGTCCCAATCATGATTATTTGTTTGTTTGTAATATCTTTATTCTATAAAGAATTGGAGCTGCCTAGAAAATTATATTTGAAACAAACTAATAAATGTTTTTATAAGGGAAGAGAGTTGGCACAAAGGAGAAAAGTAGGTAACAAAGACATAAAGCTGGATAACATTAGCACACAAAAAATGCATGCCCTGTGCTCCTGACTAGTTGCCAAAGGAAGACCCATAATTTTGACCCTAAACCTCCTAGCAATCAAAACAAAGTTGTAAACAAGACGATTTACATGACTTGCAGTATTCATGAAAGAGAAAAATGTATTTATTCAAAAATGAACAGCTTGTTCCGGCACTGATAACAATGCTAGTGATATTAGGGAACTGAGATCTCTGGAGAGTGACATACGTCAGAATCATCGCCACTTCATTGGCTAGAACCAGCACATACCCCTACCCAAGCCCAAGGGACTAGAAAAGGCAATCCTAGTATGTGCCCTTTGAGTTGGAAAACTGGAAAAACAGTACTAATGACGTCCACACTAGGAATCTTCCAAAATCAATAGACATTCCACACCCTGCCTATTTTAGATACATAATGTTAACAAAAGGGCTGGGTTGTTTTTAACTGTCAATCTAATTCAATGATACATCAAAAGTTGTTTAATAAGATTAAATCCATTAAGAAATGAGCCTTGGTCAGGTGCAGTGGCTCACACCTGTGATCCCAGCACTTAGGGAGGCCGAGGCAGGAGGATCACTTGAGGTCAGGAGTTCGAAACCAGTGTGGCCAACATGGTAAAACCCCATCTCTAATAAAAATATAAAAATTAGCTGGGCGTGGTGTTGCGTGCCTGTAATCCCAGCTACTCAGGAGGCTGAGACAGGAGAATCACTTGAGCCCAGGAGGCAGAGGTTGCAGGGAGCCGAGATCATACCAGTGCACTTTAGCCTGGGGTGACAGAGTAAGATTCTGTTTCAAAAATAAAATGAAAATAAAAAAAAGAAATGAGCCTTATTAGAAGAACATATTAGTGGAAGCAATTCAGAGGAATATGCTATCCATATGAACAGTATTGATAGCTGCCTTTATTACATTTTAGTGTGTGTGACATGATATGTTTCGTGCCAAAAAAAAAAAATTAATTGTGACAATTAAGTAAAGCCAGAGATAGTTCCTAGCAATACTGCCCTAATAAAGTATACATACTGCCTAGGTCAGCACCACTTGGTCAGGTCGGCAGACAAGTACCGTATCAAAATTCAAAGAAGCTACTCATTCTCAGGAGAAAGTAATTTCTGCAAAGAACTATTAGAAAACTCCCCATATCGTGATTATACTTTTTGTTTTTAAAACTGACATTCATTTTGATGTGACATTTTCTTAATCCCTTAATGACTTTTAGTTGAAATACCAACATGCAGAGAGAAAATCAAAATGGGAATGCAATCGTTTTATTGATAAAGTATGCTACAATTATATGACAGGGCTGCTGGTCTCAACCAGCTTAAAGACCATCACAAGAACAACTGCTTTAAAAGCACTGCCTTTGGTGCTATTGACTTTGTTGTTCTTATCAAGATGTTTTTCATTCACCTGGGTGAGTGTTCACAACGTTGACAGGCCAATGATCAATGACTGGACTCGTTTCTTAATTTCCATTTCTAGTAAATTCAAGAGAAGAACCAGGAGGCACTAATACAAGCAAGTAGCTAGGAAAAGGAATGGGGATTTTTCTACTACAGCAAATAAAATGTGTACCTGGAGGACCCCAGGGTTCTTTTTGCAATAACAGCCGGCCTGTTGGCTGTTTATTCGCTGCATTTTAATATCTCTTTTCTAACACTAAGAGGCATATCAAATGAATATTTACCTCCAGGAACTTTAAAAGGCAATAATAAAAATAATTAGTTAAATGGTTGTTTAAAAAACTGCTTCTCTCTTGACAGGGGATCCAAAGCCTCCATAATGAAGTTTAAAAAGAAAAATTTTACCCAAGTGAAAAGCTATAAACACAAATGCCTTTGTGTTCTATTTTCAGTTTCAGAAACAAAATTTTAAACCTTAATATCCAGCTCTATATCTTCACATAAAACTTGCCCAGTTCCCTTTCAAGAGGTAATCTTGGCTGCAATTACACTATCTAATGACCAAAGTGAAAAATGGGATTTCTGACTGACCCTGGCAGGCCAGCTCTTTATGCTCAAATGATATAAGAGAACAGCTAACAAGACCTCACCATGCATGGCCTTAAATGTTATTGATGGCACTAAAGCAAGTCTACCCTTTAAAAAAAAAATCCTTTAAGGTGCCTGGTCTTGTTGTCACCATTGGAGTGACTTACATCCTGTGGGCTGATGATTCATGGACAGAGTTTCCTGTCATTTGTCTCATGTTCATGACATTACAATTTCACTAAGTATTCCTCTGGTTTTCACGTTAATAGAGACGTTGTTGAGAAGTGTAGGACTGGTGTTCATACAGTTATGTGCTGTCATCTAATGCCCTCTTTATTACTTATGCCCTTTCATGTAAAATCATTCTAGTTCACATATCTTAGGCACCTTCCAGAACCTCTGATAACTTGCAGTGCCTTTCCCCAGACCTTTCCAATCCATCTCTTCAACTGAAGATCTGAAAGTCTTTGTTATTTAATGCAAATGTACATGTTTTCCATAGAGCAGTGATTTTCAAACACAGCTGTGAAATGCAGAAATCCAGGCTACACTTTCAGAAATCGTAATTCAGGATGTCCCTGTGATGGAGTCTAAGAATCTTTGATATAAAAACTTCCAGAGGGGATTTTTACTTGCATCCGGAATTGACCAGAGTTGTGGGGAAAACTACCTTGGAAATGTGATTTCTACATCTTCTCTCTTCATTGTATGATTTCTATGCAAAGACAAAAAAAAAAAGAAAAAAAAAAAAGCACCCAAAGCACCCAAATAGTTATTTTGGTAATCTATCCAAGGAAAGGGATATCCTTATTCATATTTAGAAAGAATCATCTCTAAACCATTTGCAGCCTCTTCTCAGTTGACACCATTTCCGGGACTCCAAAAGTAAGATCACAGTTTAATGAACGTAGAACCTCTGTCCTTCTTATCCACCTCCTTTTTTCCTTCTTTCACAAAGTAAAAACAATATACACACTCACAGAATGTCTGGAACTATCCCGATCCAAGTAGCTATTTAGCTATTTGAGAATTAGCATGAAGAAACAGTGTGAAATTGGTGTCAGAATAGTCCCTGTCCTTTTATCTACAAATGAATCCTCTCTTCACCTACTCATGGAAAAGGGGGAGAGAGAAAGGCTTCAGAGATATACTCATTTATAAATCTTCATTTAAACATATCTACATGCCATTATTGACAATTCAACATTTAATGAGTTCTACTCATAATGAGGGTGGCATTATGCTAAGTTGTAAGCTAGGGAGATCAATAAAAGACATATTTCTAAGTATGAGATTGCTCAGACACTTAGGCAGTGGGAAAGACAAAACCCTGTGCATTATGGACAACTCCAAATACAAAATTTGTTTAGTACAAACAATTTTTTTTTCTTTTTTTGAGACGCAGTTTCCCTGTTGTTGCTCAGGCTGGAGTGCAATGGCAAGATCTCGGCTCACTGGAACTTCTGCCTCCTGGGTTCAGATGATTCTCCTCCCTCAGCCTCCTGAGTAGCTGGGATTACAAGCATGCACCATCAAGCCCGGCTAATTTTGTATTTTTAGTAGAGACAGGGTTTCTCTATGATGGTCAGGCTGGTCTCGAACTCCTGACCTCAAGTGATCCACCTGCCTCGGTCTCCCAAAGTGCTGGGATTAGAGGCTTGCACCAATGCACCTGGCCCAAACTATTTTTAAATTTGATCATCAGACCCATTACTTTGATGTAGGTCAAGCAGTGTGTAATGGAAATAGTGTTGGCTGGAAGTCAGTTGGCCCGCTCCACACCAGCCACTCATTGGCCTCAGGTTTCTGATCTGCTGAGTTTGTGGATTTCTAAAGTCCCTTCCTGTTCTATGTTCCCAAGCATTTGTAGTCACCCTAGAAATTATCCCATTCTTATTGTAATTCTGCTCCTGATTCTTTCCCCTTATTTCTCTTTTGCAGATTCTGTTCATGGGCATGATGACCGAGTACTATCACTACTTTTTCACAACCCTGGTAAGTGCATCTGGGAGAAATGTATTCCACATGGTAGGTCTTCACACAGTTATTTCAGAGTCAGCCTCACCAGTGTCAAAGGCAGGATATCGTCATGGAGACTTGCCTTACTTTCCTAAGAATCCTCTAAATCCAGCAATGCTGAGCAGCAGGCTTCTTTCTTTCTTTCTTTTTTTAACTTGTATCAATGCATGTGCATTCAGAAAGGGATTAAAATGAAAATTCCATTAAATAGAAACTATTAAAGTAAAAACTATTCATAAAAAAGCATCATCTACAATTTTTATATACATTAGAAGGTGCATCCAAGTGTGTCTGGCATTCATTGATTTCATGTGGCTTTCCTGCCTGTGTCCAGTAGATAGCCGGGTTAGCCAGGGGTTACCTGTCAGATGTTTGAAAAACCTTCAAAAAGGGGAGTTTTGGAGATGCTCTGCACAATCAACATTATGCACCATTAAGAAAAATCATGGTCCTAAGCCTTAGAAATCCAAAAGAAACCATAGGACATCTTAAATTTTGAGAGACTATCTGATCATGGAGAATGATTTAGGGTATTTAACACATCAAAACGATGTGATAATTTTCATTCAGTCAATTTCAGAAATCAGTGACAGCCCCCACCTCCCCACCTACACACCCACACACTCCACTTTCTCACATGAGAAGAAAAACAGAATCAAGCTCGTTTTCTAATCTGTAAGATTGTATCAGCTAAATTCGACCTGGATTCTGGGGGACTCAGTAACAGTACCATTTTAGCAAATTCAACTGCCAAGCTAGTGAGTAGGGGAATCCAAAGAATTTAGAATAAGGATCCGAAGTAGTAAATTCTATTTCTGACTCAACTGTCTCTGAGAGTGCAGAGGACACCATGAAATGAATGCTTTGGGATAGTTGTCAAAATCATTACTGCTACTGAGCATAGGGTGGAAGTGGGTACAGGGTAGAAATTCCTGAACTAAGGTTCGCGTCGTCTTCCCATCTGCCTCTTCCTGCTTCTTGATCACATCATCTTTGAGAGCAGCTGAGGGAAAACTTGGGAACTGCAAAGTGTCTTACTCTGCTCACAAGTATGGTTCTTCCCATCACCAAGAACACCTCACGGTTACTCAAGGTGACATGGCCATCTGCCTCGGAACTTTCCACCCCCTCCAGGTGTACACACCCTGGAAGAGCTGGTGTGGGAGAAATTTGAGAAGGAATACCAACAATGGAATCTAACAAGGCTAGGAGACCATAGAGGATGAATAAGAGTGCGCTTTTATTCCTCTTCACCCCTAACACTCATTCTGCATGCACAAGGGGATGTAGCAAATTGGATTTTGGATTTCCGACATTCTTTGTTGCATGGAAACCCTAAATTGTAGGACAACCTAATTTTGCACATGTTTAACGTGCTTTATTTTAGCATGTTAAATCTATGTAATATTGATCCTCTGTGGGGGTTCATGTGTATTCTCGAAGTTTCTGTCTTACCTCCTGAGACTGGAGTTAACTGTCTTTCTATCCACTGAGTGTACTAACGGACTCATTTTTTCCTGGGTCTTCTTCTTTAACTTTGCTTCTTTCATCCTTTTCCTCTGATTTTATCTGCATTCTGTCCTGGTTGGCTTTTATGTTCTTACCATTCTTGCCCATGAGTATTAATAAAAGTTAAAGAAAAAAAAAGGTACTTAGTGTTAAGGAAAAAAATATATAATGCTTTAAAAGGCAGTATTGTACACCTTTCTGATGCTGATCTAGGAGCACAGAGCTGTGCTTTTATAGTTCTACTGCCTCACCCAAATATATCTTGGGAAAGAGAGAGTTCCTCAAAAGAATAAATTTGTATGCATCTTCCGCAAATGCAAATCGCGAAGTGTTTCTGAATCTGCTGCTCTTCAGTACCTGTAATCATCACGAATAATGTCCTGTCTTGCATTGCACTTTCAGAAACCAGTTACATTGTTACGAAACTTTTATGGAAGTATTTTTCCTGTTAAATGTTATTTTGAAAGTTGCGTTTCTTCTGAAATGTGATATATTTTAATGATATATTTTTTAATCTAGTCTTTCCATATAAGAAAAAAGTTGAAATTATTACATAAGCCTGTCTTAAATGTGAATCAATTAAGAAACTTCTGGTTTGCACCCAGCCTCGTCTGTAATAGAAAAATTGTAATAGAAAACACTAGGATGAGTTCAACATTTTTTTCCTGAAACATTTGTCTGAAAGGGAATGGGTTCCCTTATTAAGATGTTCTTGCATCCATGCAGCCTTGTACTCCAACATATCCTCTGAAGAGAATCCTTTGGTTCCTATTCTGAGCCTATGTCCAGTGAACATTCTTCATGCCCTCATTGTGTGAGAGATGAGTTCTTTTCAACAAGCCAGGAGGTGATTTTTTTTCTGCCAGGAGTGATTTTCCTGCCAAACGCATATGCAGTTTTCAAATTTCACCTTTGTGGCAAGACCTGGAACAGCCTGCGGTGGAAGATTTGATGGAGAAGAGTGGGTACTGCCAGTGGTTTATTCTCGTCCTGGTCACATCACCACTCAGAACCTCAGTTTCTTCATATGTAAAATAAAAGCACTGAACCAAATGGGAATAAGTATTTTTTCCAATACCCCAAAGGCTATAAACTGGAAACAGAATTCTTAGCTTTTTAGAATGTCACAGCCTGTGACCAAGGACCTACTAATTATCAACAGCCAAATTCCTCCTCTTGACTTATCCAAACTCTAACAGTACGGCAAAAATAAAACAGATGAAAATGAAAACTGATGACTGCCCTAGAAGTTTTAGGGCAGCATGTGAATGGAAAACAATGGGAAAGATGTTCTTTTATTGAAATAGTGTGGTATGGCTGCCATTTTGTTTTAATCTATAGCAGCTCCCCTTTATCCAATGGGTCTATGTTCTAAGACCTCCAATAGATGCCTGAAATCTAGTATGGTGCCAAACCCCATATAGATTATGTTTTTCTTATATATGCATACTTAGGAGAAAGCTTAATTTATAAATTAGGCACAATACTCTTGCAGACTGGGACCATTATGAAGTGTAAGGGTGACTTTTCAAAGTACTTCCATACCGCAATAGCCGACCTCGTAACTGAGACAGCTATGAAGGAACTCATGAGCAGGTGGCATCTGTATTATGGAGACTCTGGACAAAGGAATAATTCACGTCCCAGGCAGGACAGCATGGGACAACTCAAAATTTCCTCATGCTGCTCAGAATGGTGTGCAATTTTAAAATTACGAATTGCTTATTTCTGAAGTTTTCCACTTAACATGTTCCAACTGCGGTTGACCGCAGGTAACTGAAACCATGAACCACAAAACCACAGATAAGAAGTATCACTTTATTAGTTGCTGCTACAAGCATTAATTTTCTTTCGCATAAAAACATGGAAATGCTAATTATTTTCCATTTTATCCTTTTTGATACCATGCAGGACTTATTTGCTTTGGATCTGGAGCTCTATAGGTACAGTGGCGTAAACATGACCGGGTTTCGGCTGCTTAACATTGACAACCCTCACGTGTCGTCCATCATTGAGAAGTGGTCCATGGAGAGGCTGCAGGCCCCACCCAGGCCTGAGACTGGCCTTTTGGATGGCATGATGACAGTAAGTCATTTTCAAATAAAATCACTCGCGAGAATATTTGAATTCCTTCGGGGTTAAGATCACACGTGTCTTTAAAATGTTAAAGAAAAGTGTTACAGTGGGTGCCTTGACTTGCAGGAGAGAAGAAAGAGTTTGTTTTTTAGGTAATTTGAAAGGCTGTGACTGGCTACTAGCAAAGACTGCTATTTTTAGCTTCCTGGATGTACTCGCCGCAGATAAAAAACTTGACAAGAGTAGCCACCATTATCAGCCAAACCAGTGCCAGGACGAGTTGAAGAGCATTTTATTGTAGGAATGTGGCCGTGGGGAAGGTGGCTGGTTGGGGAAGAGGAGGAACAACGTGCCCGTGAGTTTTGCAGAGCCGGTTTGTGTTCCTCACTTCTGCCACATTTCAGTAAGCAGAGCCAATGTGGAAAAATGCCGGATCTACAAACAGTTGGTGTATTCAGCTCTTCCTGTCCTGGATGTGTATAGGCTCACCTCTGCAGAACTGACAGTGTTTAACACCAGCCATATGTTGCTCTTGAAGCAGATGCCAGACCTGCCTCCTGACAAGTCAGAGATACTCTGCTGAACAGATAAACTGCGAACTGCCTCATCAGAGAGCTTCTCCCTAACATCATTTGTCTCTTGTCAAATGCACCTACCTTCACTTTATTTCTCTAATGAAGCTCCCTGGGTGCTGAAGAAAATAGCAGGAAATAATTTTTTTAAAATGCTTCCTATGTGGGAGCCATCTAAGGGGAAAGATACTGTGGAATGCAGGCAGGTAATAGCATTTTAAATTGGCACAGGATTTTATTATCCATTCCTATCATCGGGAGATGCACTCTCGCTTCTAAGATGCAATTTACCCACCATCTCACAGAGAACTTGGAATTTTTTTCCCCTTTTTCTTATGAAGAACAAATGAAAATGAAGAAATAAATGAATGAATGAAGCGGCTCTGGATGATTCCATGTTCAGGCTCCCTAACTGTTTTTCAAACCTGAAATAACTTTTAAAATATTCAAAGTGAACTGAGAGATAATGATGGAAAGCATCTTGGTACAAACGACCCCTGGGATGATTCTTTGAATAGGAGCAAGTAGAGAATATCCAGGGCAATACTAGACTTCTGAAAGGGAGAGGGAACACCAGAGACAGAGGGAGAAGCATGCTAATAGATCGGTTTTTCTCTTACTCCTCTTGGGTTTATAATTTCAGTGAGTTCAAATATGGTTCAAAATCCTCTGCCCACTCTTCCAATGAAGTTTCCATCACAGGATGAGATCTCAAATCATTTTTACCTGTGTTTGGGATATACCACTAAAAGAGTTACAGTTTGAATCTATGTTAACACAGATTGTGGAATTAGGCCAAGCATTAAATATTCATCACAAGTATGGCTTCATTTACAAAGAAAAAAAGTCCGTGTGTTCAGTTACACGGAGCTGACAAAACAGTTCGTTCATATTGACTGAGATGAGGAAGACTGTTGAACGAAGGAGACAGACCTATGCAGTTAATGTGGAATCAGGCCAAGCATGAGGTGATGCTGCCACCCCAGAGCTGCGGCCGGTGTCCTGGGCTAACAGTGATCCCAGGGGCAGGAAGTGTGACAAGGTTGAGTCCCAATGGATGGAAGAGGCCCTGGTCTGCCTGAAGATTTTTACTGTCATCCCAACTAAGAGAGGGGTTTCTAGGCTGTGTTCTTCCACTTATTATTATAATAAACTATAAAAAGGAAAGTGGGGATTTACCAGAGCTCACTGAGGTGCTGTAGAAGTGGGTAGAGTAACTATTCAACATATCAGGTAGTGTCGATACTAATTTTTTAAAAAGTGATAGGATGCAGGCACCAGTAGGAGCTGTATCCAACAGTCATGCAGATAATAACTTTGAAATTACGTGAAGGGTAATACTTACTTTCTTTATCCAAAGAGTCTGCTTTGCACTTGACTGTTTTCTTTCTGTTTCTCCTGGATGTGGCTACTTTGGGAATGTGGAAACTGTGTCATGGGAGGTGAAGGGCATTGAAGGGCATGAAAGGACATCCATTTGACCAATAGCTAAGCCAAGAGAGCAAACTTACGACCCCAAGCCCAGGCCCAATGCCAACAAATCTTTGCTGTCAAGTTGCCTCTATTTAAACTCTTTCTTCTCTACCTTAAAGATAAAAAGTCCTTTGGTTTCAATTTCATTGGGTCCAAATAGCAGACCCTGCCCTTCATTTATTCTTGCATGTCAAGCACTTGTTGCCCCCGTGCCTAGAAGCAAACAGTAGCCCCTTCCCTGGTTTTTCTCTCTTTCCTCTTACCTGTTTCTGTTTTCTTCTTAGCCCTTATGATCTGACTTGTTATATTTTGATTTGTTTGTTTAGTACCTTCCCCTACAAGAATAGACACTTCATAAAGGCATCTTTTATGAAAAAGAGGCTTTGTGCTTTTGTGCTCTGCTTTCTCCCCAGCACTAGAAAAGGCCCAGCGCAAAGTACACCTTCAATAAATGTGTATTTAATAAAGAAATTAATGCACTAAATAAATAAGAATTAAGCTTCTACTAAACCTGAAGATGTTAAATGAAAAATATTTAGGCAGCCCTGAAAATAGTCCCATAAAAGTTCAGAGAGTTCCTATAAATAAGATATATGTGAATGTGCATGATTAGTAAAATAGAGATTACTTTAAAATAATAGTGTTTTTTAAAAATTAGTCACAGACTGGCCACTCTTAATGTTTAAATAATGCCATTACTACAATAGAATTGTATTCTCTGAAATCATATGCTTCATTCCACTATTATTCAAGGTGAATTTCCCTGTAACTGTTTATAGTCATAGTTTTGTGTGTGGTACATACGTATATGGATGAATATAGGAATTAGAAAAAAGCATAAGGAAAATGCATGTATTTTGATTTCCCATTCAATTGTCTATTTTTCTCTCTAATATTTTTAACTATTAAGCATTTCTTAGAATTTCATACACTAAAAAATCCTCAAATAATATGATTATATCAAAACATTCATATCTGAAAATAACAGAAGCCAGTCATGCCCATATCCAAAACATCTTGACACCAGACTTAAGAACAATAGAATTAAAGAAAAAAATTTAGTTTAAAAATTAGGTTAAAATTAAGTTAAGAAAATTAAGTTAAAATGTTACTGAGTCAACCGAGTTCAAAAACAGTAAAACTCATTATTAAAAAATATCTTGAGAAAAAAAAGAGTGTTTTATCAACTGAAGTGTTAATTGACAAAATTAACAGAAGTTTGGAGTGAATTTTATAAAATCTACTTTGCTCTCTTTTATAATCTTTAAATTTTTTCTCAGCAATTGGGGTGATTCAACCTTTCAGCTTTTGGATAGACTGGGATAATACAGAATGGTTCATTCTCAAATGGGTTCTTCTCAGTGGACCAAAATTGTGTATGAGTCAACACTGCACAGGAGTCAGGGGAACAACCAAACATTGATCTGACATCTGCCTTTCCAGTTCTTCACATCCACTCACAACATAAAGTTAAGTCAGTAGCTTTATCCTGCTCTCTTGCCTGTAAACATTTCCCTTAATCATGACCCATAGGGAAGATGTCCTAGAGTTCCCACCTTGTACATCCACTTAAGCAATGAAAGAAAATAGGCAGCTGGATTCAGTACAAAAAGCAAAATCTTCCCAGATAATGAAAGCCTAGGGTTAAGTCCTGGCTATGTCTCCTAACTAAGTGACCAGAGCAAGTTATTTAACCTCTCCCAGTTCTCTGCTCATCTGTAAATCTGTACAGTAATGCCTTACAGTGTTACTCTACAGATTAAATTAGATCACATATGTGAAGCCTCTAGTACATAGAATTGAATTCACTTGATACCTGATGTTTTGCCTATTTGTAGTCAATAAAAGAACAAGAGGCTGTGCATGGTGACTCATGCCTGTAATCCCAACACTTTGGGAGGCTGAGCCAGGTGGATCACAAGGTCAGGAGTTCAAGACCAGCCTGGCCAACATGGCAAAACCTTGTCTCTACTAAAAATACAAAAATTATCTGGGTGTGGTGGTGGGTGCCTGTAATCCCAGCTACTCGGGAGGCTGAGGCAGGAGAATCGCTTGAACCAGGGAGGCAGAGGTTGTAGTGAGCTGAGACTGTGCCATTGCACCCCAGCCTGGGCAATAAGATCAAGACTCCATCTCAAAATAAATAAATAAATAAATAAATAAATAAATAAATAAATAAATAAATAAAACAAGAGATATTCTGAAATTTCATAGCAGAATCTGCATGTTTCCAAGAAACACATTCCTTAGCTTGCACATATAGCCCAAGATGGACCCTTATCTGGGACCTGTGTGACCCTGTATGATCAGCCCATTTGATCTCTGAATATTAGGTCTCTCTTCAGCACCCCAAGCTCCTCCTGCTTTTTCCAACAACAATTATGTGCCACGCAGACAGCTAAGTATGAGGACTTTGTAAGGCCACGTGGTGTTGTTAGTCCTCATCTCTAAGATGAGGTGGCATCTCACTGGCGTATGTTGGGAGTCCTCAAGACCATCTTCAGATTTGATGATTTGCTAGCAGGACTCACAGAACTCAGAAAAGCTGTTGTACTCACAATGACAGATTTATAGCAAAAGAAGACAGAGCAAAATCAGCGAAGGAAAAAGTGACAGAGAGTCCACACAGAAAAAGCACCAACTTCCAAGTATCCTCTCCCAACAGAGTTGCATGGACAACACTGAATCCTCAGCAATGATCTATGACAACAAGTAGAAAGTATTGCCAGCCATGGAAACTCACCCAAGCCTTGGGGTCCAGGTTTTTTATTGGGATGATCGGTCACATAGGCATGGAGCTCCCATATAGTTGGCCTTAGTTACTTAGTATCCAGCCTTTCAGGAGATCAAATTGATACAGCATGGCCCAGAGCCCTAGGTCAACAAAAATAGGCATTCATCATAAATCACATTTTTAAAATAAAGTATCTGACATTACCCAGGACCCCAAGAATACAATGACGCTCTTATTGGGGTATTCCAAGGAGTTGAAGGTTATCTCTCAAGAGCCAGTCAAGGGGCTGGTCCTCTCTTTGGAATGTGCAAAGTCTGAGTACCCTAAGCCCAGTGAGTTAATCCTTTACTGCAAATTGTAATAATCAAAACATTGTGTACTGGGGAGAAGTATGCTTTCAATGTGCTTATTTCATGGTTCAGATTGTGGTAAAAAGATTTTCTTAGGGTCATTGAGCAATGTGATTTCATCCAGGCTTTAGATATATATAAAATGTGAACATAAACACATTTGGAAACACAAGAGGAAAATTTGAAACATAAGCCAGTTTCTATTATATTACCTATTACCTAAAATGATGACAGCCATTCAGTAAGCAGGCCTCAAGCACAAAACTGAAAGGGGGAGGAAAATCAGTGGTAGTATATTAGTGCTATAATATAATTAATGTAAACATTTTCTCCATCTAAGAAAACATTGTATTTCAAGGGGCAGCATATTTGTTAGAATAAATAGTTTTCTTCTTTGGGTTGAAAGGCACAGATTAGACCTATAATTTTGAATCATTTTATTGCCCTTCCCAATATGGAGCCCGCCTTGAGAAAGAATGTCCATCTTTTCTAAACTAAGTTTATGGAAAAATCAGATTATTAGAATTCCAGTCTTTATACTTCTCTATCAAATTGGTCATTCAGTGAATTAATGAATACAGATACAAATTTTCAAAAAAGTATATCCTATTGATAAAAAAAAGTCCAAGTCATCATAGCATGTGGCTATGGTCATGAGCTGAAATCTGAGTTTGCATCCCAAATTAGAATTCTCATTCCTTCCCTTGATGGCTACAAAATTTTAGGTAAGTTATTCTACCTCTACAAGCCTCAATTTCCCCATCTGCATACCTATTTCAAAAGTTTAATTTCAGTAATTAAAAAAGATGACTTATGTAAAATGCTTATAGTGCCTGGCACATAGTAAATTATCAGTGAATATTAACCTTTATTGAACTATTATTGTGACTATTAAATCATCAGACCAATAACTTGGTTTAGAAGCAGCACAGCTTTATGGTTAAGGGCATATACTCTAGCACCAACTTCATGGGTTTGAATATTGCCTGTCCCTCCATGAGTTTGGGGATCCCATTTAATATCTTTATTTCTTTATCTGTAAAAGAATAAAGGTTATAGTGAAAATTTCATGTTTGCAAGGGATTTAGAACAGCATGCGACATAAGTGCTCGATAAATGTCAGCTATTGTTATTGATTGCATTTCAAAAAGTCTCAATCTGCCAGTAGCTTACTTTCCTCCAATTAAACAGAATTAGTACAGCAAAGTGGTAAAGATCATGGGTGCTAGAATCGCGCATGTGCAGGCTCAAACCCTGGCCATGAAATTGATTAGAGTAGCCTTATACTGGTCAATTTCCATGAGCCTTAGTTTTCTCATCTACAAAGTGGATTGTGTGAGTCTTGGACTGAAATGATCAAAACATTTTTAAGCTTTAGAAATTACTGCCACCACCAATCTAATGTCTGTATGTCAATTACATAAGTATGAATGAAATGTTTTTTCTTAAAACTACATCTTAAAGCCTTGCAATTATACAGTTCTCACAAAAATAAATTTCATTTTAAGGGATTAAGTAATATGAATTTCTTCAGTGAACATGTTTAAACAACTTTCCGTATCAGGAACCATGTTAGCCACCAAAGCTAACTTAAACTTGAGCAGTTTCTGCCTTCAAAAAACCAATATTCTTATTAAGAAATGGACATAAAGACCTCTGACCATGAATAGATGGAAAATACAATGATAAAGATTGTAGAGAATAATAAGGATTCAAAGTAGAGGTATTCCATGGCCTCAAAGACCGATAAAATTGTGAGATATAGTAACCCCGTCCTTGCTTTCCACCTCCACCAAGACATGAGCAATCAATGCATAGTATATGTTGAATGTATCAACCAATTTTGGAAAACCATATGATAATTTTCATTCCATGACCTAGATTCTAGGTTTAACTCTGAAAATGATTGGCTATGTATATAATCCCTATTACTCTCCAGAAATAATAAGCAGAAGTAATGACATCTCTGGGATTTCTCACTATGATTGTGTGTATGTTGTGTGTGTGTGCACATGTGTGTGTGCACGTGTGTGTGTGTGCCCCTCCACAAATATCCTACCTCGAAGTGAGTTTTCTCACATAATAAATACCTTTATCTCTTCTGCTTATTTTGAAGACTTGTTGAGAATTTCAAATGAGCTAATGTATTTGAAGTTGCAATGAAACCCTCAAGTGAAATGCAAGGCTGTTATAAGATTTTTTTCCCTAAAGAAAACCACAGGGAAGTATATTTTATAAAATGCTGTAAGTATTATGTAAAATTTTGCACGTGACAGGAATTTCATGAGGAAGGGAAGAATGAGATGCCCAGTCCCCTAAAAGGAATGACTGACTGGTTTCAATCTGTCTCAAGAAAGCACGTGCTGGCAAGAGGAGGCATGTTCTGAGCCAGTTGCACGTGTCTGCTCTTCAGAGGGCCTCCCAAAACTTGCTGTTGAGTTTCATTCCATGACTATGACCTTCCTAACTCTAGTAAATGAAAGTGACCAACACCAGTATGCTTATCTGGAAACCACCTGTTAGTGATTGCAGCAGTTTCTTTCTACCAAATATAAACCAGTAAGTAGACAGATAAATAGTTATAGACAAATACTGAAAAACAAATCTGATATTGCAACTTTGAGCTTTAGTAGCTTCTAGCTCAAGTAGTTGATTTTAACACCGTGCTTAACATAGAAGACACTTTGCAAAATATTTGTTCCTTGAATCAAGTCTTCTGTGGCTGATCTGGGGTGCTTTATTTTTTTTTTAAAGAACTTGAAACAAAGCAGAGTTATGACTTCAATTTACTCCGAAGTGTGAGGTATTATTTTTTGAGAAAAATAGCTGTTGGAGAGTGAAAACTACCTAGCTGAACAATAAATGGCCTTCGAGATCAGATAGATAAGAGCTATGGAAGCAGAAAGAGTGATTATGCAGGTAAAGGAAGGTAAGCAAAGGTGGAATTGAAGATGTGGTGTGTGTTTTCCTCCACAGACTGAAGCGGCTCTGATGTACGATGCTGTGTACATGGTGGCCATTGCCTCGCACCGGGCATCCCAGCTGACCGTCAGCTCCCTACAGTGCCATCGACATAAGCCATGGCGCCTTGGACCCAGATTTATGAACCTCATCAAAGAGGCAAGTGATGCTCCCTCACAGCCCAGGTGCCCTTCAGCTGAGCACTGTTGGGCTTGCCCATTTGGTATGGTCCTCCCCACATGGTTCTGTTGGCATGATGCCCATAAGAGAGAAGAAGCCATCATCAACCAGTCTGCCCAGATTTCAGTGTCAAAAGTTTGTCCAGAAGGACTATCAGGAATTTCCCATTGTGATGCTGCCAAGTTCAGTGACGCTGCAAGACACCATCACTTCCTCTCCTTCATGCCAGCCATGGCCGTAGCTCCTGCTGGCTCTCCACATATGTCCATAAGAGCATATGGGTGTTTCTTCCATGGTCCACTGAGTCAAGGGGAGGGTTGATCCACTACTGAAGGGTACCAGAGAGAGTTCCAGTATTATCAGTCCACAATCCCAGTGGCTTCCTAAAGCTCAGGTTGTACAGGACTGAGTGGAAGGACCTCTTTATCTTAATTACATAGTGATTGTTTTGTCATTTGTCAGCTAACTGGAAAAGTTTATTCCCATTCAAAACCTACCCAGCACATTAAAAGATTTTCGAGAGTACAGGATATTTGCAGGGATAGATATCTTCACTGATGTCCTGGGATCCTGGACTGTCCTCCACCTTTTCTTTTCTCTGAGGCAGTTTGACTCCTCTTCACAAGGCCCTTTTCTAAGCCCCGGGACTCCTTATTGATATGTATCCTGCATGATTGGCCACTCCACCACACACCTCAGGGTGTGTCTGGACTTGGTGATAAGAAATAAGGCTCTTTGACTTGGCACGGTGATTCATGCCTGCAATCCCAGCACTTTGGGAGGTCAAGGTGGGCAGATCACGAGGTCAGGAGATTGAGACCATCCTGGCTGACACGGTGAAACCCCGTCTCTACTAAAAACACACACACACACACACACACACAAAATTAGCCAGGTGTGGTGGCAGGCACCTGTGGTCCCAGCTACTCAGGAGGCTGAGGCAGAAGAATGTCACGAACCCGGGAGGTGGAGGTTGCAGTGAGCTGAGATCTTACCACTGCACTCCAGCCTGGGGGACAGAGCAAGACTCGTCTCAAAAAAAAAAAAAAAAAAAAAAAAAGAAAGAAAGAAAAGAAGAAAGAAATAAGGCTCTTTGGAGTAGCTAGGCCTGAGTATGCACAATGCTTCAATATGCTATTCTAATATTTCTCTATGGGATACAGACATGTACTTCTGAAGTGAAGAGTATTTTTTTTCCTTTCTGTACTGGAGAAGGATGGAAACATAGTGGAAGGAAGAGGGAGGGCACGTGAAAATGCCCAGCTAAAAGCAAGGAAAGACACCTGCTTTGGACTCCTGTCTCTGCTGGTCTCTTCCATGCCTGCACACCCTCTCAGGCTGTTCAACACAACGAAAGGCTGACTGATCCATGAGGGTGAGGACCAAGCAGGCAGGATGCATAAGGATTAAGTACCTAGGCTCCAAATCTAGGTTGCTTGCAAGCCCAGGATGAGGGTGCAATTTAAGGAAACATCCATTCTCGGGTGAGAATTCTATACTTGCACAAGATGAAGAGGGAATTATCCCTTAAACTTTGTACTCTGAGCACCTCTCTTACCTTACCCTAGTCTTGGCAGTGACTGCTTGGGTTTAAATCTTAGTTCCACTAACACTGATGAGCAATATAAACTGGGCAAGTCTATTGGTCTGTTTTCATGCTGCTGATAAAGACATACCTGAGACTGGGTAATTTATAAAGAAAAAGAGGTTTAATGGACTCACAGTTCCACGTGGCTGAGGAGGCCTCACAATCATGGCGGAAAGTGAAAGCATGTCTGTGTGGTGGCAGGCAAGAGAAAACTTGTGCAGGGAAAATCCCATGTATAAAGCCATCAGATTTCACGAGACTTATTAACTGTCACGAGAACAGCATGGGAAGACTCGCCCCCATGATCCAATTACCTCCCACTGGGTCCCTCCTAAAATGCATGGGAACTGTGGGAGCTATAATTTGAGATAAGATTTGGATGGAGACACAGCCAAACCATATCAGCAAGTTACTTACACTTCTTGTCTCTCAGTTTTCTTATCTGTAAAATGGGAACAGTATCATCTACCTCACAGCATGACTGTAAGGAAAAAGAGTAAGGCAAATGTTTGTGAAGAATAGTTCAGAAACCTAGTAAGCATCTGAAATACTAACTATTCTCTTGCCATTAGAAAGCACCACTAGGAACAGCCTCATTCAGTTTACTGAAGATGATGCCAGGAATTTCAAACTGGCAACAACAACAAAGAAATCACAAATAGGCATGAAACAAAATACCTTTTCTGACAGCTACATAACTCTGCCACACTATGCCTCATAGAAAAACATCACACGATCTCCTTTTCCCTGCAGCGATCATGGTTGTGTCCTGAATCGCCATCCTGATTACCTTGATCTTTAACAAGAAAACAAGCTGGTTTTCTTTTATCTCCTAGAAGTTCAAGGAGAGGCAGAAGTGACATGAAAGCTTGGGATCAAACACTCAAGAGCCCCCAAGGCACCTTATCACTTGTACTTAGGTTGCATAAGAAGGTGAAATTACCAAGCCACATTTAGGCATGTTTAAAGAAATAATGAGCTCCAAGATGAGGGACCACACTGAAAATAAGAAGGTATTTTATATTCATTCACTCCAAAGAAGCAAATCCCTTATTTTTAATCTCCACAGTTAGGGGTAACAGGAAGGGAGGGGGATATGAATCAGAAACCATTGTCAACATTGTACTCATCCTCTTTTGTCTCCTGAGTCAGGATGTCATACGCTACCTTTGGCAGGGTGTAGGTACCTGCAGAGAAGATGGAATGGGAGTAACTAGAAGCAATGCCTCAGCCTGCTGGAGGACTGGCACTGAGGTAATTCTGAGACAACCTAAACTAAAACATGCAAAAAAGAAAATGCACGTGTTTCTTCAGATGAGTGCATAACTAAACAAAGTTTTGCAAGTATCAGGTTTCATTAGGAAACATGAAATAAGGAACTTGGTCCCCAAATTTCCCCTGCTTCTTTTTTTCTTTTTTTTTTTTTAAGTAATTCTCACTTTGTAAAGAAGTTCCAAAACTAGAGCCAGAAAAAAAAAAAAATGAAAAGAAGCAAGTCAGCAGATTGAATTTATGGGGTGAAGATCAAATTCATCACAGGAGGTAAACTTCCTGAGCAGAGGTTGTTGCATGTGCGGTAATTTCTGATAACTCCACACACTGTTGGGAATCAGTAAGCTTTTCAGACACATCTTTCCAGCTCACTACCTTTCAGTGTTTGAGACTGACTAGATAAAGGGGAAGAGTTAAAGAACATTTGAAACATGATAGAGTATGTTATTGTGTTAGATCTCTGAGCATTTGCTAAACAAATGCATACTAGGAGATTATACATTCCCACTCAACAAGCATTACTGAAACTCCACTACATAAGTAATATTACTTGGCATCTTAAGGGATAATATCCTTAAAAAGTAGAAGGCGTGGTTTCTGCCACCTAGTAATGTAAATTCTACATGGCAGAGGATTGACATGTTTCATTAAAGCTTTTTCTTATACCTCAGGATAAAACATACACTCTTCAGCAGGATATACAGGGTGTCTGATGATCTCGTTCCTGATCCCTCTGCCAGCTCTCTCATCTCCTGCCCCATCTGCAGCATCTGCTGAACCTACTGTGGCTCCCTTGAATATGCCATATGCTCCTACCAAATTATTTTGCCTCTGATTGCAATGCCATGCTCTTCTAGGTCATGCTTTATGTCTCGACTCAAGCACTAGCTCATATCTGCAGGGCCCTGACTCACAGATGTAGACTCTGTACCTTCATTACAACTGTGGGTATGCTATCGTGTTTGTTTCCATGTCTATCTCCAAGCTATGTGTTTTCAGTCTTAATTCCCTAGCTCTTGCACAATGCTGGGCATAGAATGAGCACCCAATAAATACATGCCAAACCAGTGAATGGTTGATGAATGAATGAATGAATGAATGAATGAGCAAAGGAACTGAAGAACACACACTTACAATCTATAAGCATGTGCAGTGCTTTAGGATACACTCTGTTCATAAAAATCATATCCAGAAACAATTCAATAAGACAGAGTCAGGGGCTGGACTAGATCTGTCCACCAGGGCCGTAGGTTTTGATAGGAGAGTGAGGCAGGGTTTTAAGGAAAGACCAACCTATTTAACTCTGGTGCTGGGAACACAGATTCTGAGATTTCATCATACTTTGCCATCAGTGTGAACTTAGTCAAGTCATTTAGCTTGTTTCTCACTCCTTCCTCCTATAACGTGGGGAATAAAATGCGCACATCATATGTTTGTAGGGATTACATATTTTACATGTACAGCCTAGTAAAATATTTGTCATGTAGTGGTTGCTTAATGAAGGATAGCTACCATCAAATGAAAGGTTCTGTTAAAAAATCAAAAACATTTTTCCATTTTCAAGAAAAGGAAGTATATTGGAATAAGATTGCAGTTAGATTAACACCTTTTCTTGAAATGAATTTACAGAAAAAAATGTACATGTATAATTAAGTTCACTGTATCCTCCTTTAAACTAGTTTTATCTGCTTGTTTTCTCATAAATGAGTTACATAAACCTTTGACATATTTATGTGTTTTTAATATTCTAATATCACAAAGCAGCCTTTTGTTTCTGTATTGCACTTTAGAGGTAATTGTTATTTTTCCACCTCTTTGTACAACTGATATGGTCTGGCTTTGTGTCCCCACTCAAATCTCATCTCGAATTGTCATCCTCACGTGTGGAGTGGTGGACCCATAAATCCCCAAGTGTTGAAGGAGGGCAGTGATTGGATCATGGGGGCGGTTTCCCCCATGCTGTTCTTGTGAAAGTGGCCGAGTTCTCAAGAGATCTGATGGTTTTATAAGGGGCTCTTCCCCTTTTGCTTTCTCCTCTCTCTCCTGCTGCCCTGTAAGACATACCTACTTCCCCTTCTGCCATGATTCTAAGTTTCCTGAGGCCTCCCCAGCCATGCAGAACTGTGAGTCAACTAAACCTCTTTCCTTTATTAAAAAAAAGTGTCTACCATGTAAGGTACTGGTCAGGAGAAATGAGGTAATACCTAGGAAACATTAAGTATATTGCCAAACATATAAGCACTGCGTGTTTGCTATTACTGTTATTCGTGTCATCATTATTATTATTGGAATCTAGGATAAAGCAGCAGTTGTTTGCAAAATGGAAGACAGTATCTAGTGGTGGAAAACTGGAAGTTCCATGGAGACAGGCATGCAGCATGCAGTAGGCCAACTTCAATGAAGCCAGGGAATGAGGACTTTCAATCATAGACCACACATATGATTGTTCAAGAAAGGTGAAAAGACATTAGGCAAAAATTAACCAGGCTGAGTGTCTTAGTTCATCTGGGCTGCTGTGACAAAATACCATAAACAGCAGAAACTTACTAGTCATAGTTCTGCAGACTGGGAAGTTCACTATCAAGGTGCTAGCAGAATCCATTGTCTGGTGAAGGCTGGCTTCCTAGTTCATAGACAGCTGTCTTTCACTTGTTCTCACATGTTGAAAGGGGCAAGGAATCTCTCAAGGGCCTCTTTTATAAGGGCACTAATGCCATCCATTCACCTCTCAAAGGCCCCACCTCCTATTACCATTGTCTTGAGGGTTAGAAGTTCAGCACATGAATTTTGGGGGTAAACAAGCATTTGAACTACAGCAGGAGCTACCAGGATACCGTAGCAAGTTGCTTCTCAGGTCAGTCTGGGAAATGGTAGCTGAATGTAGGAGCTGAGGAAGCCAAGAATTACGCTGTGTCCAGATTAGGTTCCAGCTGGATATAGGGCAATCAGTGGAGCAGCTGTGGTAGCAGCAAGCACGGAAGCATCTGGAAAGAAGGTTTCTAATCAGGGGTGCTGGAAAGAGCAGTGAACAGAGTACAGAACCGGGAATCAGAGATCTTAGGTTACGTCAGCTGTTCTTAATTATTTTCTGGGTCACATGCTTCTAGTAAAACTGACTTAAATGTAGATCCATTGTCCCCCAAAATGCAAACACATTTGTCTATAATCTCAGGGGCCTTAAAGACACCCTGGCTTCCCTAAAACCCATATTTAAGTGCCTGAATTGAGTTTTAGAGTAGAATTTGGTTGAAAAGGCATTGCTGTATAGTGAATGGCAAATGTGTAAATGAAGCATAAGGAATCCTGTTGGGCCCAGATGGAGTGATCCTATGTGGAAGCAGTGAAAAATATGCTTAAGTAAATGTGGAAAGACAATTGGAAGTTGTCTGCTAAAGTTCAAATTTGATTGATAATTGATAGAAAGCCACTGTTTTTGAGGCAGGGACAAAATGAAGTTTCAGATAGTTTATCTTGGTAGCTATATATAGGTATGATTGAAACAGGTAAACCAAAAAAGATTAATGAGGAAGGAATTGCAGACATCTTGGTTTAGAAGTGATCACCATTCATAAAGAGCTGAAAGGAAAAGGGATTTGTTCAAGAGAAATATGCAAGTGTTTCTTTGAGTACAACCCTAACTTTTCTCTTAAATTTAAATTCATCCAGTCATCTCCCTGCTGGAAATTTCCACTTGGTGGTTCTGCTGCCACCTCCATCAACAAATTCTCCATCAGGATATATTATTTTTTGACTGTTAAATCTATTATTGTTAAAACAGCTCCACTGTCAGTTAATGACAATGCAACTGGTATATCAAAAAAACACAACTAGTGAAACAGCAAAGTCAATTCTATTTTTAATCTTCTCTCCTACTTAAAATTATTCAGTAGAATAATCTGGGCAAATCTCATGACTTTTTTTGTTGACTTAAGGTAATGACAGTCCTAGAGCTTCCTTATGGTGAAGCACAGCCTCAACTTCATGATTAGAATATCTAGTCTAAGATATTAATCAAAAATCCAAGTTGATTTAACATCAAATACCTCCCCTCTCTGAGCTTGATCCTTCTGGAAGACTGGTGGCATGATGGAGGGGGCATGAATACTTTCTCCTCTTTCTCCTTTCCCTGCTTACTTCCTCCCAACTCCCTTGGCTGTTGTGCCTTCTACTAGGCTCAAAAATAAATAGGACAGATCTCGCTGGGCTGGGCTGCTCTGTGCTTTCTGGGCTTAGCAGACAGTATAAGATGGTGTCCCTGGTAGGCCTGGGAGATTTCTGAAGCTAATTCTTTTTCTTGAAGCATTTCCTTTTGACTCTGTGAGTTCCTATTTGACCGTCTCTTCTGAAGTTTCTTTGACTCACTGGATGATGGATTCCTATTTCAGTGGAAGCTTGCACTGTTTCCTCAGCCTCTTGACACCCAGGGGTACACCTCATGCTCTCTCTGCTGAAGCCTCCTGACCCCTTCGGACAGTCCCATTGACTATCTAAACCCAAGACATTCCCACAAAGTCTGCTGGATTTAAATCTGGCACACAGGAAACACTCCTTTATTCCTTTCTTGGAAATTCTGGGGTTGTCTCTAATCCCAGTGCAAGCAACTTCTCCCTGTCAGCCAGAAAAGCAATTGGTCAACTCTGGTCAGCACTCTTGTCACTTGGGAGTCACATCACAGTCTGTAGTCCACTTTGCCTTTCTCACGTTTAGATCAGCCATTGGTCTTCTGCATCTTCAGCTGCAGTGAACCTATTTCAGACTTCTCTTGGGTGACCCCCAGAAGCTCTATTAACCAGGAGTGGTGTTAGAAAGTGGCATCCCAAAGACAAGACTGGGCAGTGTGGACACACAGAGAGACAATAGCTGTCCCCAGAGAAATCTCTTTAGCAATCACCTGTACCACTCTCGTGACCTCTTTTATATATGCTTGATTTCGTAGTTGGACCCACAAGATCTAGAACCATCTCTGGAGAACACTTCCTTTATACTTATGTATTGGGAACACTGAGGGGTGTCTGTCTCCCACTCTGGCATCCTGATATCCATTTTACTAGTACCTGAGTGGAAACATTACAGTAATATGGAGCCTGCCATTCACATCATAGCTCTACAGGTTACCTAAGACCTCATTCCCTTAGTATACTCATCTGATTAACTAAGTCCTGTCAACTGACTGAGATATTTTTTCTCAACCTCTTTGCCCACTGCCCTCATCATTTTTCACCTGGACTATTGAAATAGCCTCTAACTAGGCTCTGTATCTTTAATCTCAGCCCTTTTGTAACTATTGTCCACATATAAACAAAGCGACATACATAAATGCACAGCAGGTATTCTACCCTTTACAAACACAAACCTGCTCATAGCTTCCTGTGTCCACATCCAGTTCCATATAGAGTGGAGACAGTGGCTTTTTGTTTTCCTGACTAAACCTGCCTAATAACACCCTTTTTGTCATATAACTTTCAGCCTGCTTGCAAAGCCCTACCTCCCATTTTTCACTTAGACCAACTCTTACTCAGAATTTCTTGTCTCTAGCAAGCCTTTCCTGAACCTCTGCTGGAGGGTGCATCCTCCTTTCAACTCCGTAGCTCTGGCATATCTTGATGTTAGCACTTAACATGCTTCACTCGGGCACTGTAAGATCTTTCCGTGGGACAGAAAGTCAATTTATCTTTGTGTCCTCAGAGCACTGTGCCTGTACATGGCAGGCATTTAAAAGATGCTTATTGAACTGAAGCCAGAAAGTTACATTCTAGCAAATTCTTAATAAATTTTGCTAAACTAATACTCAATTTTAAACTATATAAATAGTTCCTAATTGATCTGCTCCAAAATAAATTTACTGCATAAGACTGAAAAATTATTTCTAAATGTCAATGCTTATGGGATGTCACTGAGAGATATATGAAATACGGGCAGTTTTCTGCCACTGCTTTGCTACAAAAAATGTAATTTACTGGTTCTATTTTGATGAAATGGAGATTATACATTTGACTATAAAAACCTAATATTTGAATTCAGCTTTTAAAAATCAAAGAGTAAAAGATAAAATTATTCATTTAGGCACCTATATGTGCTTCATATTTGTTTTTATTTTTACTTAGTAGGTCACTATGGAGTGGGGTCTTTGGTTGGTTGGTTGGTTGGTTGTATGGGATCTGGGTAAAAATTTACAGTATTGAAAATAAAAAAAAGTCCCCGGAGAAACGTAAGCTCTGACATATTTTTATCCCACTGCGTCTTCACTGAGTAACACTTCCCATTATTGCATGCCATTTGATCTTCATTGCCAGGACAAGCTGTTTCTTAGTTTAATTAGATGACTTTGGATCTGGCAGCAACCTCAGTCACATTTCTACTCTTTAGAAAAACTTCCATTTATATGTCTCATTCTGCACCTCTTGAAAGTTACCTGCATTCTGACTCTTCATTCTTCAGCATCCCTAGCTAGTCTTCACTGTGTAAAAGAAAGCCGTCTATCCCAGTAGCCCCTCACATTTAGGATATGTGGACCTAAGAAAGAGTGGGTTTTTCAGGTCCTTCCCTCAATTCCCTGTACAACTCTGGATGGATAAAATAGATTAGTTTCTAAAGGTTCACAATTGACATTTTTACATTTTTTACCAATCATATGTATTTGTCTTTTGTATAAACATCTTTGTTTGTATTATAATAGCACAGCACCTGAGACTGGATAATTTATAAAGAACATAAATAAATAAATAAATAAATAAATAAATAAATAAATAGTATTTATTTATTTTTGAGACGGAGTCTCGCTCTATTGCCAGCCAAGAGTGCGGTGGTGCGATCTTGGTTCACTGCAACTTCTGCCTCCCAGGTTCAAGCAATTCTCCTGCCTCAGCCTCTGAGTAGCTGGGACTACAGTTGTGTGCCACCACGCCTGGCAACTTTTTGCATTTTTCGTAGAGACAGGGTTTCACCATGCTGGCCAGGATGATCTCGATCTCTTGACTTCATGATCTGCCCGCCTCAACCTCCCAAAGTGTTGGGATTACAGGCGTAGGCCACTGTGCCCGGCCAGAAATTTATTTCTTACAGTTCTGGAGACTGAGAAGTCCCAGATAAAGGTACCAGCATCCAGTCTCTGGCAAGGGCTTTCTCACTGTGTTTCCACGTGGTGGAAAAGCAAAATGGCAAAAAGGACCTAGCTAATTCCCTCCAGCCCTTTGTAAGTTTCCTAACCCCCATTTATTAGGGCTCCAGCTTCATGACTTAATCCTTTCCTAAAGGCCGCACATCTTAATACTGTGGCATTGGAGATTAAGCTTCTACATGAATTTTCAAGGAGACAAAAGCCTTTGAACCATAGCAATAACTAAAGCACTAAGACGCCTATTCCTGAAATATTCAATCAGTGGCTAGGTGAACAATCTCCAACAAGAAATGTTGCAAGGGAGTGTTGGCCTCGAATGAAGGATTCTGCCAAACTCTTCTTAGCTTACATGATTCTAAATAACATTGATATTTATAAGATAGCATCAGGGACTCATGTCAATTATCCTTGTTTTCCCATTTAACTACTAATGTCCTGGTTCTACCCCACATTGATTAAAGAATTTGCTTTCTGTACCAGTCTGTGATATATGTGTGCCTGTATGTGTGCACAGTTGCACACATGTTTAATTTACTTAGATGAATATCATTTTACACATATACATGTTTATGGAAGGAGGTGAAGATATATGTGTTTTGTGAGACTATGTGTGCGTGTGTGTATTTGTGTCTGTATCTATTTCTTTGACAATTTGCTTTTCCAATTATCTCAAGTTTTGAATTATATCTAAGTTGGTACATATTTATTATTTATCCAGTTCATTCATTTTTCACCAAAATCTAGTATTCTATAATTAATCCATTCCAAAAGTATTTACTGAATACCTAGTATGTGGCAGATACTCTTTTAGACACCAAGAATGCAATCATGAGCAAAGAAAAGTCCTCACTCTCAAGAAACTTATACTCTAGTCAGGGAAATCAGACAAGGATCATTGAAAAAAAAAAAGCTCAGAAGAGGGAAGGGCATACCATATAATGCCCTTAAGAGAGAAATGGGCATTGCTATATTATAAAACTTCTCACAAATAACATGGGACTTGAATAAATCTCTGAAAGAAAATAGGGAGCAAAGCATGCAAATATTAAGAGGATAAAAGATCCAAGTAGAGGGAATAACTTGCGCATTGAATACACATCAGCGTACTTGTCCAATCCCCTCTGCATGGATATTTTGGCTGCCTCTTTCTTTTATCCACACAGTCACACAATGCTGTGTTGAACATTTAAGTAATAGGCTCTCATGCACAAATCCAAAATTTGCTCTAGAGAAGCACTGCTGCATTGTCCAATAAAAACGTAATGTGAGTCGCATATATATTAGAGTTTTTAGTAGCCACATTAAAAGTAAAGGACAGGTGGAAAGGAATTTTAATAACATATTTTATTTAACCCAGTATATCCAAAATATTAGCATTTCATAATGTCATCAATATACGAATTATTAATGAGCAATTGTACATTTTTTCATGAGTCTTTTTAATCCAGTGTGTCTTTTACACTTACGGTACATCTCAATTCTGACTAGCCACATTTCAAGTGTTTGACAGCCTCCTGTGGCTACCATAATGAACTGCTGTCTTAGCTTGGGCTGCTGTAACAAAATCCTGTAGACTGGGCGGCTTAAACAACAGGCTTTTATTTCTTGTAGTTCTGGAGGCTAAAAAGTCCATGATCAAAGTGCCATCATGGTCAAGTTCCGGTGAGGGCCCTCTTCTTGGCTCGTAGATGGTTATCTTCTCATTGTATCCACACACGATAAAGAGAAGCAGCACTGCTGTCTTCCTCTTCTTACAAGGACACTCATCCCAAGATGGGGACTCTACCTCATGACCTCATCTAAACCTAATTTTCATCTAAAGATCTCACCTGCTAGTACCATCACATTGGGGGTTATGACTTCAACATATAAATGTGGGGGTACACGGTTATTCAATCTGTAACAACAAACCAGCTTGAGACACACATCTAGAAGCAGGACTGCTGCTCATATACATTTTCAGCTCTACCAGCATAAGTTTCCTATTGCTGCATAAAAACTTACCACGAACTCACTAGGTGCAGTAGCTCAGCCCTGTAATCCCAGCACTTTGGGAGACTGAGGTGGTCGGATCGCTTGAGTTCAGGAGTTCTAGACCAGCCTAAGCAACATGGTGAAACCCCCTCTCTACAAAAAAATCCAAAAAAAAAAAAAACAAACAAACAAATTAGCCAGGCATAGTAGTGCATGCCTGTGGTCCTAGCTACTCAAGAGGGTGGGAGGATCACTTGAACCCGGGAGACAGAGATTGCAAAGAGCCATGATCTCACCACTGCACTCCAGCCTAGGTGACAGAGAGAGAACGAGAGAGCCTGTCTCAAAAAATAAAAAAAAATACACACATACACACACACACACACACACACACATGCACACAAACTAGGGAGGTTAAAACAACAACCATTTATTATCCCAGTTTCTGTAGATGAGAAGTATGGACAAGCCCTTGTTGTGTTCTCTGCTCAGGGTCTCACAAAACTGAGAAGGGCATTGGCTGTGGCTGCTGCAGTCTTATTCTAGGTTCAAGGTCCTCTTCCAAGCTCACGTAGTTGTTGGAAGAATTCACTTTTTGCAGACATTATTGGCAGCTTGTTTCCTTAAGACCAGAAGAGAGTAAATCTCTGTTTTCTAAATCCCTTTTTATTAAAGAACTCATTTGATTAGGTCAGCCCTCCCCCGCAGGATAATCTTACTTTTTATTAAGTCAAAGTCAATTGATTACAGACACCTAATTGCATCTGCAAAACATTCCTTTCCCTTTGCCATAATCAATAGAATGATACCCACTACATCCTAAGGTCCCACTCGCACTCAAGGGGAGGGAATTACAAAGGGCATAGGTCACACAGGTTCATCTCAGAATTCTGCCTACCACAACTATACAGTGTCGAATTTCTCCACACTGTATGTTTCTGTTGCTTCATGGAAATCCCTGGCTTTACGTTCCCTCCATTTTCTTTATCTATCTACCTCCTATTGGCTTCTCTTTCTTTTCAAAACCATCTAGACTATTACTCTTTCAGGAATACCCTTAATTCATTTTCACCTCATTTTCTGCTACACCCACATAAGAAAAGACTAATGTTGTATCAATACTATAGTGTGTCTTCTCTTTCCTGATGCCCAGGCAGCAAGGATGTATCTCAAAAAATAATCCATCCTTGCAGTTCCACCTCATGGCAAATCCATGGTGTCCAACAGTAATTAGGCTCCTAGGGCCACCTCTCAATCCTTTCACTTGTGTCTACTCATCTCTTCCATTCCCCTCGGCAATTTATCATTTCACTGGGCCACAATTCAACCTTTACTACCTTCATTCTCAACTTACTGCCAACTTACGTGAGAAAATTGGCCGGGCACGGTGGTTCATGCCTGTAATCACAGCACTTTGGGAGGCCAAAGCAGGCAGATCACGAGGTCAGGAGATTGAGATCATCCTGGTTAACACGGTGAAACCCCGCCTCTACTAAAAATACAAAAAATTAGCTGGGCGTGGTGGCGGGCGCCTAGTCCCAGCTACTCAGGAGGCTGAGGCAGGAGGATCATTTGAACCTGAGAGGCGGAGTTTGAAGTGAGCCAAGATCCGCCACTGCACTCCAGCCTGGGCGACAGAGCAAGACTCCATCTCCAGAAAAAAAAAGAAAATTGAACCTAGTAGGTGTGAACACCTTCAATTTCCAACAACCCATTTAGCAAACTTTTTTCATGCCCATTCTCTTTCTCCAAAATCACAGAATGAGATGTTGTGCCTTTTCCTCAGTGTCTACTTGTACTGCTGTCCATCTTTGTCCTCTGCTAAGAATGTCCTTTCTGTCATTCTCTCTTCTTCTATGTTGGACTAAACCCAGCAGCTCCGCTCAGGGATCACATTTTCCAGAAAGCTTTTGCAAATAGAGCGTGTGCGCACACACACACACAAACACATACAAACACACACACACATACATTTCTCCTTTCCTCGTTTATCCAAAACTATGCTGTGTATATCTTCACCATTGCATTTTTATCATTGTACTATAAATACATTTCTATGTGTCTACCTCTTCAGTATGCATTGCATTTCTTGGAAACAAGAGCTGTTAAATTCATTTTGTTAACCCAGTACCTAGCTCTCTTCCTGCGTAGAGTAGGGGCTCAATAAATCTTGTGACTAAATAAATATTTCTGGCCGGGCGCGGTGGCTCAAGCCTGTAATCCCAGCACTTTGGGAGGCCGAGACGGGCGGATCACGAGGTCAGAAGTTCGAGACCATCCTGGCTAACACGGTGAAACCCCGTCTCTACTAAAAAAAAAAAAAAAATACAAAAAACTAGCCGGGCGAGGTGGCGGGCGCCTGTAGTCCCGGCTACTCGGGAGGCTGAGGCAGGAGAATGGCGTAAAAACCCGGGAGGCAGAGCTTGCAGTGAGCTGAGATCCGGCCACTGCACTCCAGCCTGGGCGACACAGCGAGACTCCGTCTCAAAAAAAAAAAAAAAAAATTTCTTTAAATATAAATATCTCACTCAACCAGACTAACTAGAGCAAGACATGAATTCAACCCACGTGGAATCCATTATTTATCTTCATAGATGAACCATCCATAAATAACATATTGTTTACCTATAATGATAAGCATCTGGGCAACAAAGACAATTACATGATTAATATGATCAAAGTAATTTGAGTAATTTGAGACTGACTAATCTGATTTTGGGGTTTTATTGACCACATTATCCAGCTAATTAGACAAGAGCCCCATTCCCACCCACTTCACCTACATGAATGTCTCAGGTTTGTGATCCTGCCCATTTAGTTGATTTGCATGTACAGAAGCCAATTTATTCCATTTCAGAAAACAAGCCACCACACGAGCCAGAGCCAAACAAAACTAGCTTTTTGTAAAAGAAAACCCAGGTGCATATTCTAAGATAAATCCTTAGGAAATAAAAACCAGTTTACCCAGAGTACATGGCATAGACATAGTTAAAGTCAGCAGATTTAGAGTTGGAAATCAAATATTGGCAAGAAAAGCTATTATATTTTTAAATTATGCAGTGATCCATGCAAGCTGTTATTGCAAGATAATGGGTTATAAACAGCACACATAATAGTTAAAATAATTATATATTGAACAGATGAACATATGATAAATGCATCATTTCAGTTCCTGAAATAGCTGACATCCTAGGAAGTTGTGTGGTCTAAAGGTTATGTTTATCATTTCTTCCTTTGCTTAATGTTTATTTTCATCACCATTATTATGTATACTTCAGATTTGTTTTTAAATAGCTTTTCTGAGAACTGACTTAAAATTGTGGATGACTGGACATGGATTACATTTCTTAGATGAAGGGTGAATTTCAGATATTTGTCATTGTATAGTACTCTGGGGCCCTGAGTAAAACAGTAATTGTACAGTTATTCCATCAGGGCTATGTTTATACAATAGATACTGAGTGAGCCTTCTTTAATTAAAAACAAATGAAATAACACCATGATGAATTACATCTAAGTCTTCTATTCAAAAGTCAGGACTAAGTATAAACAAATTTTTGAAATCCATAAAATGCCTTCTTTGTTCTTTTTTCCCTATACTATATTCCCCAAGGGTACCTTGGTCTCTTGATCTTACTCTCAGAAATTCTATATTAAAGTGTTAACAAAAGGAAAGTTTGTTAACCAGATGAATGATTATCTTAATTAATAAGTTATTAATTCATGTTTAAAGGTGTCACTCCTCTCCTGCACATTCACAGGCCAATAGGGAATTCCTAAACTTGGAAAGCCTTCAAAATTCCAAGAAAAATCTCATAAGAGTTGAACTGAGGTGTAAGAACTGATTTTGGAATGCACAGGAATTGAGTCTGACTGCTCTTTCAATTCCACCACCAAAGAGTTGAAATCATGTGACCTGCTCAAGGCCATGTGTACCAACCAAACTCTACCATGGAGAGAAAAAGGGACAATGGGGTGATGGTGTGGGGACAGGGATCTGTTTCTTCTGCATTGTAATCCTGTCACCTTTCCTCAGTGTCATAGCCAGCAGAAAGCAGATCCTGATTTCCTAGGTCTTGGTACCTTCCCTCTACTTTTCTCTCATGACTTAAATGTGTGTAACTTTTGGAAGTGCTGCTTTATTCAATTATGCCTTCCACAAATATTTTGGATATCTACCAAATGATAGTAATGGAATTCAAATGTAAGCAAAATACTTTCCACCATCAAAAAGTTAACCGATTGGGAGAGTACTAACATGAATAACTACATAATAAATGTTTGCAATACGAATAGTTACGATAATAGCTAGCATAGTTACCGTAATACAAGAGTTGATACATTATGCTAGAGAGGTAACAAGTAGTCCCCTACAAGAACCCAGAGGGTTTATTTAAACCATATTTTCCTGTCTTAAAATATTTTCATCACATAACTAAAATTTTTTGCCCTTTGAATTTGTGTAGTAAGTGTTGGAATAGCCCCTCTTATAACTGCAAAACTCCTGAAATGTGATTTGATCACCATTTCAACATGCAACATTTGTTTTCAAATACTGCATTGCTAATGGAACCCATTCATCAGGCATCCAGGGCAAAAAGGAAGACTCCTTGCCAAAGGTTCATATTGAAAATGTGCTGGGTGATTCATTTAGTATAACTGATTGTTCTTCACAATTCCCAGGCATCAACACATACAAAAACTGATGATGCTAAACATTGACATCCACCAATAAAATTATGACTGGAGCACATGAATCAATTAGCAAAAACTAGACAGAATAGTCAAAGAGTGCCCTATTAATAAAAATTCTATTTGAAACAAAGAAAAGGAGAAGTGATCCTGGAAGCCCAGCATCAAGGTGTCAGCAAGTTTGGTTTTTTCTGAGCCCTCTCTCCCTGACTTGAGATGGCCACCTTCTTGCTGTGTCCTCCCCTGGTCTTTTCTTCATGTGTTCATCTCTGGCAATGCTTCTTCTTATAAAGACACCATTCACACTGGATGTTATTATTTCAATGTGTCCCCCACAGTTTCTGTGTTGGAAACTTAGTCCCCAATGCCACAGCATTAAGTGGTGGGACCTACAGCAGGTGATTAAAGCATGGGACTCTGCCCTCACGAATGGATTACTGCTGTTATCCATACCTGATGAAAGAATGAGTTTGGTCCTCTGTCTCTCATGTGCATGCATTCTCTGATGCTCTCTTGCCCTTCCAGGTTCCACCATGTAATGACTTAGCAAAAAGGCCCTAACTAGATGCTGGCACCTTAATGTTAGACTTCCCAGCCTCCAAACCTGTGATAAACAAATTTCTTCTTTAAAATAAATTAGTCTGTGGTATTCTGTTACAGCAATACAAGTGGACTAAGATATTGGATTAAGGCCCTACTTTTATCACCTCATTTAACCCTAATTACCTCTATAAATGCCCTATAAATGCCCTATCTCTAAATATAGTCACATTCTAAGGTGCTGGGGGTTAGGGCTTCAACATACGAATTTGGGGGGATACAACTTAGTCCATAACTTTGCTCATATTCACTCTTCAGGAGTAGGACCATTTAATTAAAGGACAAACAGTCATGCATACCACTTACTAGGATGACTCGGAAACATTCACTTTGCAGTCAATATTGAGCAAGATATACTATGTGCTGGAAGTGTTGCAGGAACTGTACTACTAAGACAAGAGAGACATGGTCCCTAACTTCAAGGAAGCAGAGTTCAACATGAAGAGAGACATGAAAGCAAATATGTGCATTATATATTTGCATACATTTGGCCACATTATAGCTGGTATGGGGGAGTGGTTGTCAGAGCAATAGAGTTCTTCCACCTCAGTACTTAAGTTACTTTAAAACCTTCTCAGAGGACCTGAGGGTTGGCCTCAGCTTTGGAGGATGAATTGGAGGTTGGCAGGCAGCATGGTGGGGAAGAACACTCCACTCTTGAGAACTGGTTGGCGGCTCAAGGAAGTATGGTAGGAGGTTAAATGGTATCAGCAGAGGCCAGATAATCAAGGGCCTTCTATGCTGTACTAAGGATCCAGAACAATTCTGTGGGCCAGAGATTCTCACAATTAAGTGTGCACCAAATCACCTGACAAAACCTCTGAAAACGAATTACTTCTCACATTCACTTCCCAGAAACTTAGATGATCTTATGCAAGTTTGAGAGAGATTGCATTTTAGGCATTAAGATAAAGTTAAATTATGTTGCCCGTTCTCTATCCCTTGTATAATTCAATATAACCAATGATGTGAGGTATATTATGATGTGCTTTATATTGCATTATTCACAAGTAAAGCTTCATAACGATCCACAATATGGAAGATATTAATAGACACATCAATTAACTTAAGGCAAAATAAGCATGGCCTCATGCCCTCCACATGTTAGACTACATAAGGATCTAACAGAGCAACACAGACCTGCTATGAGCTCCCCCTGAGGAACAGGAAGTAGTGAGAAGGGAAGAAGAAAGGCCTGGATCAAACTGTTCTTTCTCCCTAATTTCCAGAACACCAGGAGAGTCAGAGATGTGAGCTGGAGAGTGCACGGGTCTTGCAGAGAAGGAGGGCAAGCCCTCTCCACTAACCTCCCACCGTTCCTTCTTGGTCCTCCATAGGCCAAACCACAAGTTTAGCCCCCAGCCTGGGCTTTAGTCATCTACGTTATTAAAATTACAACCTAATGATTTAAACTTCAAGCTAATTACAACTTGAAAATAGTACTTGAATACTGACTTCCTCTATGTGCAGCTTAAGAAGAATCACTCAGAGAAGCAGATGAAAATATTCATTGTTGGCTTTTACGTAAACAGATGATTCTAAGGTTTGCTTTGGAAATTCAGGTTTTGACACTGTAACTTGAACTGACCTTTGGTTATAAATGTTAGAGATTTTCTACTCATTTCTTTCCTTTATTGATTTGATATTAAATACAGCTTTAAAGTTTAAGTGGCATGATTAATAGGAGTAAAGGCAACGCCTTTAAAAATGATTTTTTTAAAATGCCTTTTTCCTCCCTCCTAAATATCTTATACCATTTTTAAATATTCTGCAATGGAAAACAGGCTGGTACTAATATCTAATTACCTAAATCTAGATTCACTCAAGTAGTTTAGCTTTGATTTATAACCCCATAAAGGTTCTAATAAAGGAATGACAGCATTTGTGTTTAAAATTCTTCTGAATAAGACAGGGTAAAATAAACATTTTTCTGAATCAATACATGTCATGAGTGTAGTCACTGCCAAATATTTTAGAGGACAATTTCAACAATTGCAAGGGATTTAATTTTAAAGGAATAATGAAGATTTTAAGTATGACAAACTGTTCACCTAATTTTGAACCTCTACTAAGTTTGTTCTGTTCAATGTGTTACACATTTTCTTTTCATCACACTATTTTTAGAAATAAAATCATAGCATCATTATACACAAAAAACACATCCAGCCAAAGATGGCAATTATCATTTTGTCAACAAGATTTGCCAACAAAACATTTCAAAAATAAAGACAATAAATGAAATTCTCTCTATGAAAGATTACTTCAGCATTAGACAATTATTCTGTATGTGTTTAGCTGGAGAATCCACACTTTAGACTTAGTGAATAACATGTTGACTCTTACATAGGGTCAAACACCTACTACCTTATACCAGTGCTTTTTATTCATTCTATTTTATTTATTTCAGGTATGAACTTTTGAAATTAATTACAGCTTATGAAAAACTCAAGCTCAACAATATTCATTTTGAGAGTTACTGAGGTCGTTCATGAAATAAGGGTATTTTTAAGCTGGCATTATACATTGAGCAATTAAAGATGAACATGAAGAAGTAAAGGAAGATAAAATAAACACAAATAGCAAAGCCTTTGGAATGAGACAACCTAAGTAAAGCTTGGGTTTCTCATTAACTTATCATGTCATCTTGGCCTGAAATTCAGCTTCCTATTGATTTTTTTGTTTTGTTTTGTTTTGTTTTAAGGAGATTTTTCAAAAACCTGCCTTGCAGGGTTTGGATCGTAACTAACTGATATGGTTTGGCTGTGTCCCCACCCAAATCTTGAATTATAGCTTCCATAATTCCCATGTGTCATGGGAAGGACCCAGTGGGAGGTAATTGAATCATAAGGGTGGGTCTTTCCCATACTGTTCTTGTGATAGTGAATAAGTCTCACGAGATCTGATGGTTTTCTAGAGGGATTCCCTTGCACATGCTCTTGCTCTTGCCTGCTGCCATATAAGAGGTCCCTTTGTCCTTTCTTCGTTTTCTGCCACGATTGTGAGGCTTCCCCAGCCATGTGGAACTGTGAGCCCATTAAACCTCTTCCCTTTATAAATTACCCAATCTCAGGTACGTTTTTATTAGCAGCAAGAGAACAGATTGATACACTAACTGAGATGACATGTAGTCTGATAGGCAGTCAATATGTTAGCTTCCATCATCCTCCTTCTCTATGATCTTACAGTAAGTTTCCACATTATCTTGAAGATATTATAATTATTACCATGAATAGACAAATGAAGAGCAAATTTGCCAGTTGGGAATAAAATTTTAGTAAACTATGGATTCACATATCATAAGATATAGTTGAGGTCACTTTCCCTAGAAGGACAGCCTAAGATGGGGAATCTTGTGCAAGTGACCTATTGAGGAAGTGCTCTCAGGAGAAACCAGTAATGGAGTAAGGAAAGTTGGATATGACAGAGGAAGAAACTAGGAGAAATCAAATATTAGCCATATCCCACAGGAGATCTTTAGAACATAAATTTTCATCCAAATATACATGATCCTAGGAGGCTAGCATTCCCTAGTATTACTCATTCTTTGGCTGTTGGTCACCACCCTTCTGGGAATTTGGGACACGATCTCCCAGGCATCTCAGAACCAGCAGGCTCTTGTAGACCAAGGATAACCAACACTGCCTATAGCTAGGGAATGAGTGTAACAGGCTGGTGGAGGAGAATTGGGCAGGACACCAATAGTGACTACTATAGGTAGGAGAAGCAACACTGATTTCAACCACATAGATTTTATTCTAAAGCATGTCCTCCAACGTAGAGTACTGTCAACTTAAACAAGACCAGAATAGCAATTCAACTTTTTGAAACAAAATACAAGAACAACTACTTTTTAAAAAGGTTTACTATAGGATTCTTTGAGCAAGAAAATATTCTTGGAGGCCAGGCGTGGTGGCTCATGCCTGTAATCCCAGCACTTTGGGAGGCTGAGGCAGGCAGATCACCTGAGGTCAGGAGTTTGAGACCAGCCTGACGAATATGACGAAACCCCTTTTCTACTAAAAATAAAAAAATTAGCCGGGTATGGTGGCAGGCACCTGTAATCCCAGCTACTCCGGAGGCTGAGACAGGAGAATCACTTGAACCTGGGAGGCAGAGGTTGCAGTGAGCCAAGATCACGCCATTGCACTTCAGCCTGGGCAACAAGAGCAAAACTCCATCTAAAAAAAAAGAAGAAAGAGAGAAAGAGAGGAAGGAAGGAAGGAAGGAAGGAAGGAAGGAAGGAAGGAAGGAAGGAAGGAAGGAAGGAAGGAAGGAAGGAAGGAAGGAAGGAAAAATATTCTTAGAACACCTCACGTTGGATTTTATTTATAAATAATTGATTTGCCTACAAATTTAAGGAATTAGATAATCCATGTGATCTTCTCCAGTAGTGCTATGATCCTGGGAACCTACCAAGTGTAAAGTGGATGTTGTAGCTATACTGTGGGGCACTATATTTTACTGATTCTGAAATTAGGACACCCTGACTGATACTTTGAGGCTACTGACTGGGAAACAGGACCATCAAAACCAAACTTATCCTAGAAGTAGGGTAATAAATGATCCTGGCTTTCACCTGGGACTAAGAGTCTCTCCCCTGGACATGGGATTTTCCATTGGAAAATCTAGATAGTACTAGGCAAATCAGGACTAGATGATCACCCTATGAGGAATTTGTAGCAAGAGGGTTCGCTATTACTACAATGTAAGAAATTAGCAAATTTGGATCTTTAGCTTGGGTCTATATAGATATATAATTTGCCCATCTGCATTTTGAATGGAGAATGAAACAAAGAGTTTTAGGTTTTAGATCATCTTCCCCACACACACGCACACCCCTAAGGCCCAATGAATATTTATATCAATTTTCTAATTACATAGCAGGATTTCTGTCAAGTTCCACATTTGATTGTTCTTAGGAAGAAACCGAAAATTCCTACCAGTTCCTATGTGTCATCCTTGGTTTCTCTCAACAGGTATGTGAGCAAAGATTTATGATTCGGAAGTGATTTTTAATGTATTGCTATTACTTTCTGTTTCTGACAATTAAGAAACTAGAATTTTGTCTTCTCTTAATTTGAAAGCTGGCTTTCCTCTTTTTAAAATTTAGGAAGGTACATTGTTGGCTAAATTAATTCACAATTGGGTTTAGTCAGTGTCCTCCAAAGCCTATGGTCATGTAGTGCCAAGAAAGAATACTCCAGATTTTAAATTATTTTCCTAGAGTAATATATGATATATATTTTTTCAAAATTATATATATATAGAATTATATAAATAATATATACAGAGAGCATAAATAGAATATAGAATTAATTACATATATGATATATATCATACATCTATATATATCATACATTGCTCTAGGAAATAATATATATATGAAACTATATATAATATATATTTTATGGCTATATATTATATTACTATATATAATATATTATGACTCTCTATATATATGACTTTCATACCATTTATGTAACTTAGACTAGAGAAGAAGGCAAAACACATCTTGGTTTTAACTAAACCTCAGCGTCTTTCCCCATAACATCACCCCACAGCTTTTTTTTTTTTTTGGTCCAAGGCAAATTGCTGGTATCTCAGCCTCAGAGAAAAACACAAGTGAGATTTAACTTCAGAAAAGTCCGGTTTATCCTAAAGAGAATGAAAATAGGTGACAATCTCTCTAGAAGCAAGTCTAATGAAGTGCTTTGCCCTCAAAGGGTAGAGCATGTCCTCTATTTCAATGAAGTTTAAAGAAAGGCCATGGTGGAAACCAGCCATTTCTTTCAACAAATTGCTTGATTGGCTTCCAATTCTGATTTTATTCTTGCCTTGTAACCTTTCACATGAGATGCCCTCAGCCCATTAAAACTGCTGTAAACCTCGCATGAAATCACCTAGTGATTTGCTGCAAGAAAAAGTTCACTCAGACAAGAAATACTTGTTACATCTCAGTTAATACTCAACATTTGAAAACTACAGAGCTGATACTTGCTTTTACCTGCTGGCCAATTCAAGATTGTCTGGGTCCCTATCAACATTTAAGCTAGCATGTATGCAGTTACACATCCTAAGTTACTCGGCGAATAACTTCTTAACATATAGGCTTTATACTAGCTTTATACACTCACATCTTTATAAGGAGCTGAGCTCTGCAGATGACATAGCATCTCTAAGGATAGAGACTGAATCCAATCACTGCACTTAATGGAAATCTCTGAGGAGTAAAGAGAACCATGGCTATCTTTGGTCATCTTTTGATGCTTAGATATGAATAATATTTAGCTCTCATCCTCACAATGTTCCTGCACAGTAGATTTTTATATTCCCACTTGACAAATGGCAAAATAGACCCAGTTGGTATGATCCACTTGTCCCTGATAAAGGTGCAGGTAGATTTGAATCTGGGGCTGTGGGAAACCAAAATCCATGCTGCTTCTGTTGCTGCTTCTGTTCTATCATCATGCCTCCATTAAAGAAATCTGTTCAGTGTGTTTAACTGAGAAACTCACCAAGTGGTACAGTATGATCAATGAATATGAGTTTTTCCTTTTTTTAGGGTCCTAATTTTATTTTATTTTTTAATTTTTTATTTCCATAGGTTTTGGGGGAACAGATGGTATTTGGTTACACGAGTAAGTTATTTAATGGTGATTTGTGAGATTTTGGTCACCCATCACCCAAACAGTATACACTGAACCCAATTTGTAAATTTGTAGTATTTTACCTCTCACCCCCTTCCCACCCTTTTCCCCTGAATACCTAAAGTCCGTTGAGTCTTTTTTTTTTTTTGAGACAGATAGGCTGGAGTGCAGTGGCACAATCTCAGCTCACTGCAGCCCCTGCCCCTCGGGTTCAAGCAATTCTCCTGCCTCAGCCTCCTGAGTAGCTGGGACTACAGGTGCATGCCACCACACCTGGCTAATTTTTGTGTTTTTAGCAGAGACGGGGTTTCACCATGTTGGCCAGGATGGTCTTGATCTCCTGACCTTGTGATCTGCCCGCCTTGGCCTCCCAAAGTGCTAGAACTCCAGGCGTGAGGCACTGCGCCCAACCCATTGTATCATTCTTATGCCTTTGCATACCCATAGCTTAGCTCCTACTTTTGAGTGAGAACATACAATGTTTGGTTTTCTATTCCTAAGTTACTTCGCTTTAGAATAATAGTCTCCAGTCTCATCCAGTTTGCTGTGAACGCCATTAATTCATTCCTTTTTATGCCTAAGTAGTATTCCATTGTGCATATATATGTATACATATATATATTATATATATAAAACTCACACTGTTTTTATTCACTCTTTGATTGATGGACATTTGAGTTCCTTCCATATTTTTGCAATTGTGAATTTGTGCTGCTATAAATATGCATGTGCAAGTATCTTTTTTGTATAATGACTTATTTTCCTCTGGTTAGATACACAGTAGTCAGATTGCTGGATCAAGTGGTAGTTCTGTTTTTAGTTCTTTAAAGGAATCTCCACGCTGTTTTCCATAGTGGTGGTACTAGTTTACATTCCCACCAGCAGTGTAGAAGTGCTCCCTTTTCCCTGCATCCACACCAACATCTATTTTTTATTTTTATTTTTTTATTATGGCCATTCTTGCGGGAGTAAGGTGTATTGCATTGTGGTGTGGATTTGCATTATGAAGCCCAAATGCCCTGCCCTAAATGAATCAAAAGTTAATCCGGAGAAGCAGACAACTAAGCAATCAATCTCATACAGTCATGTGTATGTTAATAGGGATAATTACAGGAAACTATGGGAACCCTAGGAAGAATGCTAACCCTGTCTCTGAGGTTTAGGTAAGGCTTCTTAGAGGAAGAAATATCAAAGATGAAAGATGATGGACAACTAGAGATGATCAAGGTGACACTAAGGGACACTAGGTCATCCCAAGCCTTTCACTCAGGGTCAATGTGGTAAACTGGAACTGAGAGGTTAATGAGAATATGTAGTATCACATATCAAAGGCCACAGAACAATGGAAAGGACATGCAAATGCAAATGAGCATGGAGCAATAAAGAATAAACAGACTTTAAATAAACGTATTCTAAATCAAATAAGCCGTTGCAAATCCTCAACACTGGTCTATACAATACCAGCCCAGAAGGCCCTTCAGCATGCCCTTTGGTCTGAAATGCGTTAAAGATTCAGAGGAAAATATTTGAATCTGATGTCACACTCCAGGCCTCTGTCAATGTGACGTTTTTAAAATACTAAACAAAGTGTTGATGGCAGATGTAAAATGGCCTCTATTCCCTATGCTAATGAATTGACCATTAACTGGAAATAAGCAGCCTGCTTTAATATTTAGATTCAAGCAGCTTCTGACAACACTCCTGTCTTGGCACTGGGCCTGGGTACTTGGGGGATGTATGGCGATTGGGTGGACGTCCTGTTAGAGGTGACAGCATCAGCACATAACGTGCCTCTTTTAACAGCATCTCTTTAATAACCTTTTGATTGTTGAGCTCCCACTACACACTGTTTCCAAGATCATTTATATTCAGTACTGATTGCTCAAACTTGCACACGGGTACAATCCACAGCAAGAACTTAAATGGCAACATTATTGGTGTGAAAAATGTGAGACAAGACAGACTGACTTTCTGCAGCAGCGTTATTGAAGGATGAGGCTTAACACTGTAAAAGAACTAAATTCACTTGCTGAATTCTCTGCACCCAAAGGCAGCAACCCTTCGATTGCTCCCGGGATGTGTGTGTCCTTCTCTGGAAGGTGTTTTATGTTTCTTTTTGATGCCGAGGTAATAACATTATTAAAAATTAAATTGGAAGTGTATTTTCATTAATATACTTTCAAGGGAGTTTGCTAATTAGAGATCTGCAAAGCCCATCTTTTATCACTGGTTTTTACTTATTATAAAATGCTTTATACAATGATGGCTGATAGTAAATTTTGCTCCACACCAAGAGAGAGAGAATGAAACTAAGCTGGATCTAACTGAGAACAAGCCCAACCTATTCTAATTAACACGATTCAATTGAACTGTAATGTTATTGAAACAATTGACTTTTACCATTTCAACTTAATTATTCTACAATAGGCAGAATGTATGTTGCTTCACGCTTAAAGCAATTTTGAAAGCAACATCTTTGAAGTATGGCATCAAGCAGTTTTTTTTCCTCACTCACAATTTGTGAATATTGTTTTAAAACATCATTAAGTCAAATAACCATAGTCTAATTAAGTCTTTTGTAGTTTTGAGGCGGTTTCATGAAATGCCACGGGATTTATTTGACTCTTTTCCTCACTTGACTGAAAGTTCTTGAGAGGCTGAGTGAATTTAAGCCCCAGAATCCTCAGCCTGAGGAAATAAATGCTGAAAAGTATTTGAGTTGAAGTAGTATTGCTTAATGTGATGATAGAAACACGAAACTGAAGGGCTCGCTCAGCAATTCTGCTAAAATATCACGATATTACTTAGGCAAGCCCTATTCCCGTCTTTGTGCTCAGATGGGCACAGCTGCAAAAGGATTAGTTAAGAAGTTGTAAGTAAACGAGCATTTGGGATTTAAACCATAAAAGCCTGACAAAGAACAATAAAGGACCCCTAGGGCTAAAAGAAAAAATACATTATTACGTTTTTTAAATCTAAACATATTTGTTTGATGGACAAAAGAGTACCGTATCCCTCAAGAAATGGGTTCAATCAGTCTCCTGGATCTGAAAATAGTAGAGCTAGCAGAGAGGCCAAAAAGGAGACCTTGTTCCGTGTTAGAAGAGGCTCTAAGCATTACAGTCTAACCGATTCACTAGAGATCTGGACATACTTCTTCGGCCATTTTTCTGATTTACCTTTTGAAAGTGCAGCTTTCAAAGAGGTCCAGGACGGGTTCCCAAGACTGTTGGGTGCTGGGTTCAGCCCTTCTTGGGAACTGGGGCAAATTTCCAGGCCAAATAGAGGAAAGAACAGAACAGGTGTAACGTTAGTGATTGCTCTGCTCAAAACCTTCAGGTTATAGAAGACTTGGGAGCCCTGTGGAGTAAACTGATTTTCCCAGAGTCACTGAAGTCTTGTTACTTGCAGGAAATCCAAAGTTACGGGAGACTGAGATTGGGCAAAATGAGGTTGTATTGTGAGCCAGGCGAAACCACAAAAGTCTCTGACATTGGAAAGTTTGACAGAAAAGGGCTCATGTTTCAAAATAATTTCTGATCAAAGTATATCATTTTTGCATCTTCTGAAGTTATAGCAGTATTACTTATATCATCTTGGAAGATCTTCGAAATTCAGCTTAATTAGCTATATTAAGTATCATCTATTCCAGTTAGTTGTAAAAGGAATAGTAGGGCCAGGCACAGTGGCTCACGCCTATAATCCCAGCTCTTTGCCAGGCCAAGGCAGGTGGATCACCTGAGGTCAGGAGTTCAAGATCAGCCTGGCCAACATGGGGAAACCCCACCTCTACAAAAGTACAAAAATTAGCCAGGCATGATGGCAGGTGCCTGTAATCCCAGCTACTCAGGAGGCTGAGGCAGGAGAATCACTTGAACCTGGGAGGTGGAAGTTGTAGTGAGCAGAGATCGTGCCACTGCACTCCAGCCTGGGAGAGACAGCGAGACTCCATATCAAAAAAAAGGAATAGTGGGCCATGAAGGCAAATGGTGAATGCACACTACACTTGCTCTTAAGGAAGCCATCATCATCTGGAGGAAAATGCACACAACTAACTGTAATACAAGACTGCTATGATGTGGGCTATAATATGATATATTAATAAATAAAATACTAGTAAACCCCTAAGAAAGAAACTGTGTGTTCCATCCGAAAGGGTTCAGAACAGCTTCAGAGTGGAGTTGACATTTGAATTGACATTGATAGATTCTATCGCTCATTCAACAAAAACTTAGGATTTACTAGGTCCTCAAACTGTCCTTATTTGTTGGGATATATTATTGTACTCAATAGATACCCATCCCTGCCTTTGTGATGCTTGCACTCTATCAAGTAAGGTTTCTAATAATGTACTGGGGGAGAGAATTTTTAGGGAGAGAGAGTACTGGGAACAAATTCGTGAATTATTACTTATGTACACAAAGTCTGGGGAAGCATCTACATAGTTGGAACACAAAGTTTATGTGTAGTAGCTATTGGGGCAGAACATAGCAGGAGATGGAGGTGGAAAGCACAGCAGGGAAAAGCCATAAATAGTATATTAGAAAGGTGGGGGCCGGGCATGGTGGCTCACACCTGTAATCCCAGTACTTTGGGAGGCCGAGGCAGGCAGATCACATAAGGTCGAGAGTTTAAGACCAGCCTGACCAACATGGAGAAACCCTGTCTCTACTAAATATACAAAATTAGCCAGGCGTGGTGGCGCATGCCTGTAACCCCAGCTACTTGGAAGACTGAGACAGGAGAATCACTTGAACCCAGGAGGTGGAGGTTGTGGTGAGCCGAGATGGCACCATTGCACTCCAGGCTGGGCAACAAGAGCAAAACTCCCGTCTCAAAAAAAAAAAAAGAGAGATTTTAATCTCCAGGCAATTAAAAATTTTGTTCCAGGAAAGTGCTCTAATGAAGAATCTGAAACACAAAGCAAGTTTTAACTATTGTCATTGTTGCCTTGCGGCAGCACTGGAAAATGCACAGAGATCAGTGTAAATGCCTCCAGGACTGACAGGATGCAGGAGGTCATGGGCTATGGGTACAGCCATGGTACTTACAGGCCTCCTTCAGATCCTTACTAATGTATGAACTTTGGATTGCTATGGTTATGTCACAGAATCTGTCACCAGGCTAGTGCTCCATTTAGGAAACTATGGGGGGAAAAAAACTTGGTTTGAGGCCATGCTAGGGGTTGTTATCTAAATCCCCAGAGAATGACCTATGAGGATATGGTGACCCCAAGAATAATTATAACAACTGGGATCTTTGGGGGCAGTCTTTGAAAAGACTCAGTAGATCTCCCTTGCCTACAATATATTAAAAACCGTTCTCCCATAGCAATCTATATTATGCCTGAAAATCCTCTAGATTATAGGGTTACAGGATCCAATAAGTACCTGCCCAACCATATGATGAGAGCATTTCAACGTCCCAATACTATACTGAAATAAACAAATACGCAGTTTGTCAGACCTTGTTTACTATCAATGACTAACTCAATCTTCATCTTCTCCTAAAAACTACATTGACCATACCAGCCACAGCTCACTTTCCTAATTTTATAAGACTTCTATTAGTGCTACTATCTACTTCTCAATTTCCTGTAAATGGGTGGGTGGATAGATAGATAGATAGATAGATAGATAGATAGATAGATAACTTAATCATCAGAGTAAACTTCATCAGAACTGTAATCAGACCCCAAGCTTAACAACTGGCTCAAAGTTGCATGGTGGGACTTGCCAGCAAACATGAGTATCAGACTAGGGATCTATGGAGCTGGCAAGCTTTGAGCCCCTTTTCAGTGATTCTTGTGGTGTAGTGTGAGGATCTTCTCTTTTAAAACTAACTAAAGTACTTATTTAAAAACAGTGTTTCAATGATTTTGTGCTCATTTAAAATATAAAAACCACTGTATTATATTATTGACGACATAGGAGGGCAGTTGGTTTTTCACTGACAAGCAGCATAAAAGAAGTCCCTGAGATAGGGCAGGGTTCATTGCAAACTGCTCTATAAGTAATCACGTATCTGTAAGGGAGTTGAGGGGATCTTAAGTAGGTCAAGATAATAAGGGAACTGGATTTTTATTAAGCTTCCACTCAGACAGTCCTGTGTTAGATGCATTGAAGCATTATCTCTTTTCATTTTCACTACGACTAGGTAGACTATTAATTTTTGCAAATGAAGCTTGACAAAGTTAAGCAACTTGCAAAGAGGCACCCAGCTACTCAAAGATAGAGCCAAGATTCAAGCCCAAGTCATTTGATTCCAAAATCATTCTCCAAATACGTCATGCTCAGACTTTAAAACTTGATAGCAATTAAAATTCTATTTAAATAGCATTTTAAAATTACTATTGTTACGCAGAAAGTGTCTTGTTTACAATGTCAGGTTTATGACTAAAATTTGTTTGTAAACAATGTGTGATAATCAATGAATTGCCTATTAGCAGTATTTTTAAATTTTTAAATGCAATGTGATTTTTTTTGGTTAGGCCAATAGAAACACATTAATTTACTGTTTATATTAAATTATCCTGTTTTATTTCAATCTTTCTGTTTTCCATGCAGCTTTTTAAATCACAAAGTAATTATATCATGGACTGCCATGTGACATGCTTTATGAAAGCCAAGCATCATTGATATCTCAGAATACTAGAAAAGGAGATACTTTGAGCTTGGTGAGAAATGAATGCACTCACAATGTACTGAAGGGAAGAGAATGTAGGGCATATTCAAGAAGTTTCAATGTAGGGAGAGTTGTGTGACTAGAGATAAAGGAATTTAAAGCATGCTTTACTGTCTCACAGTTAAATATTAAGTCAGCAAAAGTCACCCACACTTATGGTAATGTGGTAACTCTATGAACAGAAACACACAAGTAACCTGAAACAGAAATCCTAGAAGGTAAAACCGTCCTGGGACCCATTTAATCCAGCGGTCAACAAACAGAATGGGACAGGCAATGAAGGTCTGTGAAAGGCATTGCTAGCAAGAAAATTAGAGGTGTTTCAACCAAACTAGCCAAAGGTCGAGAGTTCATTTTCTAGAAATACCTTTTACTCTGAACCCTGATGGAAAATAGAATGCTATGTGTCAATTCCATTTGACCTGAGACCTCTTGCAAAGAGGACTACACAAAAGAGGCTGAAGGCTTATTTTGTTTCTACTCCTGCAGACAGCCCATTCCAGCCTTGTGACATTGACTTGCAGGAGAAGCTGCTCCATGCTAGATGAACCAGAGAAACTGAGAAATAGGATCCTGGAAGCCAGAGCAGAGGCTCTTTGTCTTTCTAATGGAACCCAGCATATCCAAGAGGGATCCACTTGGGCAACTCACACTTCAAACGTGCCACTGAATGAGTGAGAAGTCAGGATTTTAGTGATGATTGATACTTTTTCATTTATTTCTCCTTTTATTTTGGGCTTGAGAATGTTTTCTCCTTATGACCCATATACAGTCTAGAGTTAGGATGTAAAATGGAGAAATAAGCCCACACATTTTCTTTTCTTCACATGATCTTATTGATGGAAATGCAGTTTGGTGAAGAAAAAGAATATGAGGTAAACCTGGTTCTGAAACCCTCTGGGTACATCTTACTAACTTTAGGATCTCTTTCCTCTCAATAAACTGGGGACCATCCTACTTACCTCATCTAGATGCTGTAAGGACCAAATGTGATTACATTTACGCCACTTTGCATTTGTCAGTATATAATTTTATAACATTATCAACATAACTGTCATGCAAACATAATGTAAGCATGTGCCAAAAATACACTTAACTCCTTAATGATGGAACCATCTGGATAGTAAATCTAGTTCAAAAAGGAATTACAGAAAGAGTGGTTATATAGTCCAACAGGAGAAGCTAATGGAAATGAATATGCTGAGTTAGAGACAAAATTGATTATTGTTCTACAAGCAATAAAACCATAACCTTTGAGGTCATCTTCTATACTAGATTTGCATCAGTTAGGTCTCTGTTGGACAAAAAATATCTAAGTTCACATGTAATTTCATAGTCTTGACCTTAGACAAGAGAAAATAGTAAAACAAACAAGGGTACAATCCTCTAGAGGATTAAATCATCCTTGGGTGGACCTGTTAGGCAATGATCCCATGTGACTTTGAAAAGAAATACAGTCGTTGTTCTTTTGTTTTATTTCCAAGTTTTAGATAATTTTCTCAGCAGTTCCCTATTGTGTCATAAATAATCTCCAAAGATTATTCATATTACCAAAAGTCTGGTGTCATCGTTCTTAGACCTGATTAATTTACATGGGGGCAGTACAAGATGTTCATTGACCGTGGAAGCCTCTGGGTATGGATAGCAAATTCAGAGCGGCTGTTTCAAGCAGCTACTAAGGACAGAAAATTAACTTCTGTAAGAAAATTTCAAAAGGAATCTCTCATTGCATTTTCAGAATCCTTTCTTCAGAATTTTTTTTCTCTTATTGACTTTTTATTCCAAGTTGCATTAGTTTCCTATTGCTTTTTAAGTGAATTACCACAAGCATAGTCGTTCAAAGCAACACAGATTAATTCTCCTACTGCTTTGGCGGTCAGAACTCTAACACAAGTCTCATTAGGCTAAAGTCAAGATGTTGGTAAGGCTGATTCCTTCTGGAGGCTATAGAGGGAAATCAGTTCCCTTGCCTTTCCCAAGGTCCAGGAATTCCTGTAATCCTTTGGCTTGTGGACCCTTTCCTCCATCCTCAAAGCCAGCAATGTAGCATCTTTCAGTTTTTCAGTCTCTCTCTGTCTTCTGTTGCTGTCATCCCATCACCTTCTGTCTGACCCTTCCAGAGTCCCTCTTATAAGGACCCTGTGATTACATTAGGCCCACCCAGATAATCCGGGATGATCTCCCCATTTTAAGATCCTTAATTGATCCCATCTGTGTAGCTTCTGTTGCTACCTTCTATGTTCCAGGGATTAGAACATGGACAATTGGGGAGAGGGTGACATTTATTCACCCTACCACACAAAGGTAAGAAACTCCATTCAAGAAATGCATCTGCACAATATTCCTATAGCACCTAGACATTTTGGTGAATTTCTCTGAGTGCCCAACATCTGATAGATTTCCTGGCCTACTAGAAAATTGTCTTCCTTTTTACCTGTAAGTTTACGATCATGTAAATCATAGAACAAATAACAGACCAGTTTCCGGAGAGGCCTTTCTGAACCTTGGTTCCACATTTGAAGTAGAGTACTTTTTCCTTAATGGTGGGTTTGCTACATCTGATTAAACAAGATATGTATTATTAGTAATAAACCAGATACATTCCTGGTATATTAGTCAGGATTCTCCAGAGAAACAAAAGAAATAGGAGAGAGAGAGACAGAAAAAGAGAGAGGGAATATGATTTATTTTGAGGAATTGGTTCATTCAATTATGGTGACTGAGAAGTCCCATGACCTGCCATTTGCAAACTGGAGACCCAGAAAAGCAGATGGTGTAATTCAGTCTGAGTCGGAAGATCTAAGAACGAGGGGAGCTGATGGTATAACTCCCAGTATGAGGGTAGTAGAAGATGAGATGAGATGGCCTAGTTCAACAATAAAGCAGAAAAAAGGAAGCAAATTCCTCTTTCCTTCACCTTTTGTTCATCTCAGACCCTCAACAGATTGGACTGGATGATGCCCAACCACAGTGGAGAGAGCAGTCTTCTTTATTGGACCCCACCATTCAAATGCTCATCTCATCTGGAAACACTCGCACAGACACAGCCAGAAACGACATTTAATGTGGGCCCCGTGACCCAGTCAAATTGACATGTGAAATGAACCATCACACCTGGTGTGACCTTACACAGCCAATTTATTCAACTATAGCCTGGTTATAAAAACGACAGATGTGTATTGATTTTATGCAAATAACCACATTGCCATAAAAGCTAGTAAGTTGTCTGAATTCTGAGGGGTCAGGGAGAATAAGGTGCCATATAAAGAATGTGTCATTTATAGGTTACCAAAGAGAGAGTTAAAGAGATCAGGAAGAGAATGAATCTTTTCATTCTTTTAATAAGATATGTAAAACCATATCTTATTAAAAGATAATATCTTATGATCTTATTATTTAATATCTTATTTATTATTATTTAATAATATCTTATTAAAATACCATATCTTATTAAAAGAATAAAAGAAATGACCCAGGTATCCCAAGATATCTTATAATAAGATATTAAAGCCATATAACCACAATTAGATTCCCCTCAGCAGTTCACTTAATCCTACTTGTCTTATAACTAGTGGATGTTGGATCAACACTTGGCTTTCAAATGTCTTCTGCTCCTGGACTATTAAAAAGAGTCCTGAAAATCCCGATTCCATCCTCTGGTATAGTTAGTCGTCTAAGTGACACCTTAATATCCAAAGTCTATACCAATGACTGTTTAAAGTGCCAATAGGTAAGAGTATTTTTTGGCAGCATGTTGCCATGAGGCTCTGATACTGCCATTCTCTGACAAAGGCTATTTCCAGTCTGTAGTTTATAGCAAAACTTTCAGAAAAACATGAGAGTAAAGCAGAAACCACTTGCTGATGATGGGAATGAAAGTCTGTCTGAGACGATGACATAGAAGGTAAGTGATCATTTGTCGTCTTGTTAACAGCAGGCTAAATATTCCATTTTAAAAGAGAGAAAATAAAACTACAGTCCTACATTAACGTAGTATTTGGCAGAAAAAAGATTCACAAAACTTAAAATATATATCTTATTAATAAACCAATTAAAGCTGGGTAAACTTTGCCAAAAATTTAACACACTTCTTTGTTTTTACTCAGACTCATTACATGCATATATTATACTCCAAGGTAAATAAAATTCTCTTTCCTCCAATCTTCTATACTACACACACTTGTGCTTTGCCATTCACTACACTGTTATATAATTTGGAATATATTTTCTTTTCACTATGTAAACAAAGATATACCCCATTACCTTATACACATGAGCTTGCGTAAAACAACCCCCTAGAGACATGTGCATTCTTTGAACATCATCTTCAAAGTGGCAAAAACAAAATGTTCATTAATATGACTCTAAGTTACAGCTTCTCTGTAACATATAGAAATAATAAGATGTATATAGACATTCACAGTTACTGTTATACACACATAGTTATACACACACTAATGGTAACCATCATGCCAATATTATCTCTTAATGAGAAGTGACCCAGATATCCCAAGATTATCCATCAGTTAACTTGATTTTACATTAACTCGTGATATTAAACGTAATAGAAACATGGAAATTACATTTCAACTGATACATTACAAAGTGTAAAAACTGTTTATATAAAAATTTTGCCAAATTCTAATTCGATATAATTACATATAATTTTAAATCTTCATTTTAAACATTATGTGTCAATGCTATCTTGTCTCATTGGTAAACCAATATAAGAAGTTTTAAGGAGTTCAGATTAACTAGCCTCTTTTCAGGAAACCAAAAACAAATCTGTAAAACTAAAAAGTAAATCAGAACTATATAACTCAGAGAGATAATACTAAGGGAGAGATATGTAATGCTTTTTAAGCTAATTTTAAAAAATCAATTAAATGTGGTCAAATATGCACTTTACATAAACTTGCATTTTTACATAGAAATGCTTCCAAGCTAGGAATTTCTGTGAACTTTTTCAAGGGAAGCAATACAATGTATTTAAACTTCAGTTTCTCTGTAACATGAGAATCCTGAGAATATTGATATAAGTAATCAAATCTATAAATAATAAAAATAGAAAATCTTTAATTCGCAAGGTGTTATTCATACACAATGAGATGGAAAGGCTTTTTTTTTTTTTTAATTTCCAGAGATAGACAGCTATTGAGGGCTGCAGCTTTAGCTCTATAACCTTAGCCATGTCTTGAAAGGAATCACAGAACACAATAACTCAGGAGGACAGAAATGTTGGTTGTCATTTCCAGTGAACCTGAGACATAATCTTGCTCAGAGAAAAGGAAAGTGCTAAGAAACCAGGTTTTCCTAACAAAGAGTTAGATTACCTGCATCTAGCTGATAGATCACTATATGATGAGAACAAAGTGCCAGGTTCACAATTATTCTTGCCACCAAAGGAGAACTTAACAGCCATGTGCAGATCAGGTGCACATGGACACCGGTATCCCCGTGACTGTGTTCATGAGACTTGCCTAGCAGTCAAATGCCTACTACTTCATATACTTGGCTGTGACCCAAACAAGGAGACATAAAATGCTCTTCTGAGTAGGCAGTGGACTTGGCATAGTGGTCTGCGACCAAATAGAGGTGCCTGCACCCAGTTGTGGAGGAGAAATGACTGAAGCTGTGAGTTAGGTAAGGCACTTCTCGGCTGACAGACTTGGCCAAAACTCAGAATCAAAACACACAATCACAAGACAAGACAAGACAAGACAAGACAAGACAAGACAAGACAAGACAAGACAAGAGAGTCAGCAAAAGTAAAGTTTGTTGCTACTTAGGGTTTGCTCTAGGACTGGAGTGTTGTGTGATTTTTTTTTTGTTTTGTTTTTGTTTTTTTTTTTTTTAAAGATGTTTCTGAGCTTAAATGGCCAATAACATAGGCTCTGGCAGGTGAGTGTACTTGGGCACCATCGTAGGACCATTTCCAGTTTTAAGCCAGTTATATATGTGACTTGAGTACAAACATAAGAAAGCAAGTATTGAAGATGTGTCTAACTGAGGGAACCAGCAGGATGATAAAGCTTGTTGTAAAAAGACAGTGAGGCACGGCGGTTCTAGAGGCCACCGGGGAAGTCAAAGTATCGGAAAAATAGCTAATGCATGTGGGACTTAACAACCTAGCTGATGGGGGACACGTGTGGCAAACCACCATGGCACGCATTTACCTGTGTAACAAGCCTGCATATCCTGCACATGTACCCCAAAACTTAAAATAAAATAAAATAAAATAAAATAAAAAGCTGGCTAATGTCCTATAGGTCAACACAATTATAATTCCTGAGGTTATCTTTTCTATTAGATAGAAATCATTTACATCTCTGCCACATACAAATCCTATAAATTAACATGTAATTTCACAGAATCTGCATCTTAACAGTAAATTTAAAAATAAAGATACACCTCTTTAGAGAATCAAATCACCCTTGGGTGAGGCTATTGTACTATGACCACCATGACAAAGAAGGTCACGCAATCTTTTTTTTTTTTTTTTTTTGCTTCATTTTCAAGTTTTTATAAGTTTTATTAACAAATAGAATAGTCACTTAAAAGCAGTTTTTATCTTCACCTTGATCTAGCAAGGAAAGCTAACCTTTGAGTTTGCCATGAGCCTTCCATACACAATGTTCTCAGAAGAAAACATAGTTTCCAAGATGTAAGTGAAGAAGAAGTCTCTCTCAACAGGAAACCATTTATTCAGTTTGGCAAAGGACAATGGCTGTGTCAAGGCAAATTCTAGGAAGGGAGGATTTACATTCTTTTACATATTTAAATTCCTTTTCAACAGATGCTGGCAAGGTTGCAGAGAAAAAGGGATGCTTTCACACTGTTGGTGGAAGTATAAATTAGTTCATCCTTTGTGGAAAACACTATGGCAATTCCTCAAAGACCTAAACACAGAAATACCATTTGAACCAGCAATCCCATTACTGGGCATATACCCAAAGGAATATAAATAATTCTATTATAAAGATACATGTACACTTACGTTCATTGCAGCATGATTCACAATAGCAAAGACATGGAATCAACCCAAATGCCCATCAATGATAGACTGAAAAAAGAAAATGTGGTATATATGCACCATGGAATACTATGCAGCCATAAAAGGGAATAAGATCATGTTCTTTGCAGGGACATGGATGGAGTTGGAAACTCATCCTCAGCATAGTAACACAAGAACAGAAAACCAAACACCACATGTGCTCACTTATAAGTGAGAGTTGAGTGATGAGAACACATGGACACATGGAGGGGAACAAAACACACTAGGGCCTGTCAGAGATGGGGAGAGGGGAGGGAGAGCATCAGGAAGAACAGCGAATAGATGCTAAGCTTAATACCTAGGTGATGGGAAGATCTGTGCAGCAAAACACCATGAAACACATTTACCTGTGTAACAAACCTGCATATCCACACATGTACCCCGAACTTAACATCAAAGTTGAAGAAAAAAATTCCCTTTCAGAAAAAAATAAATAAGTAAAACAAATCATTTTAACTAATGACATTAAGAGTTGATTATCATAAGAGCCCAGAGTCAGGTGCTAGCCCCTTACTTCCCTAATAATAAAATGTATGCATTTAATTTGGACAACAAATATCTTGAGAAAGAATATACAAATAAGATATTCATGAAACCTTTTATTTTTCTTCTTTTAGCTCTTGATTCCTATCTCTTGATTATCAGATAGTGTGTCCAGTAAGACGAATGAGGAAAACTCACAGCATTTGATTTAGTTGCTATTAAGCAGTTGTAGACATGAAGGTCTGATGCAGGGTAGAAAATAAAGCTCTTTCCTAAAATAGGGACAATAGTTTAAGTATTGTTTTCTGTTTTAAGTATACTATAATTGTCCCCTCTGCAAATGCTTCTCCCTAAGGCAAGCACATGGTAATTATGGATAATATAATTATATATCATTATCTAAATTGTATATGCTTCAGCCCTGTCCCAGAAAAATGAATTCCTCATGGATCCTATTCATCACATCCTGGAAGCAGTCATTGCATATTCACCCTAATCAATAGTGTATTGATGATGAATAAATGCTTAGCAACAGTGAGTTTGCAGAAAAACAAAGAACATATACAGAAATGCAGCTAATCTAGGGGATGAGAGGCAGGAAGACATGGGCAATTGTGCCAGTAAGGGAAATTTGACGTTGAAGGTCAAAGATATTTTCTTTCAGTGAAGAATCACATAGGGAGTCTTTGTAGATATTTGAAGCAGAGAAGGAAGCATTGTTAAAACATGAAAAGGGAACTTTTTTGCCACTTCGATGAGCAGGAGAAAAAGCAAGAAGTGGGAATTACTCTGCACCAGTGATTGGAACACTAAGTTCAAGAATAAAATCAATGCAAGGGAACCCAAACAAAGGGACACAACAGGCACAGTTAGGGAACGAAATTGGATTTCTGAACTGGGTTTTAAGACCCCGCTATAAGCGATATCCTCCACTAAGAGATAAATGCTACCAATTCTGCACATTTTCAGAGACCCCTGTAAACTCTGGACAATGTACCAAATTGACTCACAACATGAGCCCCATAAAGGAGAAGTTGCCTTTAGAAAAAAGCTTTCTGAAAATCCTGTAGAATTTAATGAAGATAACTACCTCCTTTCAAATAGGTCAGGAGGACAGTTGGAAGAGCACATTGTTTAGAGGCATGAAAAAGGGGCCTGAAAACTGACTTAATTCAAACCCCCAACACAGTAGAGATTTCCACTCAACCAAAGCGTTACACAAATTGTTCTCAGCTCTCAGACAGATGTTGTAAGCCTAACACAGCAGCTTATTTCATGGCTCTCATTTAACCCATCAATCCACAAAGCCAGCCTTTGGCTTGCAAAATAAGAAGGAATGACCAGAGTACAAAAACTAGAATAGAGGTGTGACGGGGAGAAAAAGGAGAATGCAATGCCAAGAGGTGTACGTAAATAGACACAAGAGGACACCTCCTACTTGTGTTGATTGGTGATAGTTTTTGTCCCATTACAGAGACTTGATTACCTGGATCTCAGCCAGTGTGATAACAGGTGTTACTACTGACCATAAAGATATGCCATCCATTTTTAAAGCTACTGCCAGCGTTTGATATTATGGTCTTCCTTGGCAATAAACTCTAGAGACTAGGTACTAGGATCTGAAGAAGCATTTCTTTCTATATGTTATAGCACTTAGGCAGCACCTAGTTTGCCATTGAGATGGCTTAGAGGAAAAAGTTGGAGCTTTTCTTGTCCACATATCATTCCCTACCACTGATTTAACTTCCAGCACTATTAAGTGATAAAATATACTTTTGTCATAATATCCATTCTAACTGAACGGTAGCCAGAAAATATGTTTTGGCCAATTATACTGGTTCCTTACATTTAAGCTGATTTATTAACGTGTTCTTTATGAAATTCTGTCTATCCTGCTGTGAAACTATTTTCATTAATATTTAAAGGTGTGCAAGTTGGTGGGACAGGGAACTGGAGGCATTGTGCTATCCCTATGTTCATATTTGGGCATATGAATATGATTGTATACATTTTGTTCTATGAGAACTACCCGCTAACCAACACGCTGCTTACAATATTGACCTTCTCCAAGTCATTCTCCCCAATTATAAAAGAGATAACAAATCATCTCCCTATGCACATCTGACCATGGCAACACATGTTTAAAACACCTCCATGATTCCCCAAAAGTCTACTGAGCAATGTCCAAGAAAACTAGCATGCTTCATAACACCTTTATGAACAGACTACTGGCCTTCCTAGGCTCATTTCGCATCAGTTCCTACTTTACATTAGTCTCATGGCAAACTTACAACGTATTCTTTATTTCATGTTTTTACGCAGCCCATGAATCTTTGCTTGGTGGGCTTATCCTTTGTGAGCTCAAGCATTCTTGCCTTCAGGAATGCTTTGCTGACTCCTTCCCTGCAGTTGGGATAAGTGCTCTTCTCCATACTTCATTCTTCAATATTCTATGCAAATCTTTATCCTCAAACCTAAAGTGCTTTACGGAAATCCTTTAATGTGTTTGCTCCTACTAAACTGTAAACTTCTAGGTGCTGTATTCTCATCATACTTTCCTGCACAGATACTCAATAAATGAATATTTTCCAAATGAATTAATAGTGAAAACATAATTGAACCAAATTCTGTAGTCTTTTCTCCCCAGATAGTAATATGTTTTACATTAAAATCTGAGTATAACAACTGTGTTTTATGTTTTATGTAGCCCAGCTTGCAGATCATAGGTGCTTAATGAATCACTTTCAACTTCATTAAACCCCTCTACGGTATCTTGCCTATGATTGTAGAAATCCAGAGCTAAAGCTCGTTTTATGCAACATCTTCCCTTAATGTGCATTCCTCTGTGGCCTAAAAACAGGACAAAATGACTCAACCAAGGCCACAAAACTTGATAGTGGCTTAAAGACTAAACTTGATTTCTTGACTCCCAATCAAAGATATTTCACCACTTTTAGATGGGATTAGGAGTTGAGAAATTAATGAGTTGGCCTGAAATTACACTGCAGATATTCGGCTCCAGAGGTATGGAAAATTCAATGTTCTTTCCACTGCATTGCTCTGCCTCTTGGCCAAATGGGTAAATACATTCAACAGATACACATGGCTCAAATAACTGCAAATACAGTGTAATTCTTCAGGATCTTCCCATTTTATGCATGTCTAATGAATCTGGTAAAGTCAAGAGGGAGAAAAACAGCTAAGTGGATACAAATAGCTGAGTTTTCCTTTATCCCCAGTTGTAAGTGAAACTCAAATAAACAAGGTTGCCAAAAATCACCTAATGATTGAAGCTGAAGACTCTCCCAAGGGCCACCACTTTCTATTTAATAAACCCACCAGAGATATCTAATGTGAGTTCTGGGAAAGGCAGACTATTGTGAATTTTTTATTATTTGAAATGATGTTGATGTGTAGGGTAGGCAGAAGAGCAGCTCCCTCAAAAGATACCCACGTCCTCATCCCCGGAACCTGTAAATGTTACCTTATGTAGCAAAAAGGCCTTTGCATAGTGATTAAATTAAGAATTTTTGAGATGGGGAGATTATACAGGTGAGTTCTAAATACAATCACAAGTGTCTTTATAAGAGAGAAGCAGAAGGAGTTTTTTTTCTTCTTCTTCTTCTTCTTTTTCGTTTTCTTTGTCTTTTTAAGATGGAGTCTCACTCTGTCATCAGGCTGGAGTGCAATGGCGCCATCTCAGCTCACTGCAACCTCTGCCGCCCGGGTTCAAGCGATTCTCCTGCCTCAGCCTCCCAAGTAGCTGGGATTACCAGCATGGGCCACCACGCCTGGCTAATTTTTTGTATTTTTAGTAGAGACAGGGTTTCACCGTGCTAGCCAGGATGGTCTCAATCTCCTAACTTCAGGTGATCCGCCTGTCTTGGCCTCCCAAAGTGCTGGGATTACAGATGCGAGCCACTGCGCCCGACCTGTTTTGTTTGTTTGTTTGTTTGAGACAGAGTCTTGCTCTGTCACCCAGGCTCCTGGAGTGCAGTGGAAGGATGTTAGCTCACTACAAGCTCCACCTCTCAGAGGGAGCTTTTATGCAGACAGAAGGGGAGGAGGAAATGTGATCACTGAGGCAGAGGTTGGAGTGATGGAACCACAAGAGAAGGAGGAGTGCCAGAAGCTGCCAGAAGCAGAAGGAAGCAAAGAATAGGGTCTTCCCTCGAGCCTCCAGAGACAGCTCGGTCCTGCTGACACTTTAATTCCAGCCAGTCATACTGATTTTGGATTTCAGGCCTCCATAACCTTGAGAAAATAAATTTCTGTTGTTTTGAGCACCCACGTTTGTGATTATTTGCTACAGCAGCCACGGGAAATTACAATGCCCAAATGATGCAAACACGCTAAGTCATCAACAGCCTGAAAACTCTGCAATACATCATTGGACTATATTGGTCTATATTCTTTTCACAGAGAAAGAAAAAGCAAGGACTCACTTCCACTCAGCCATATCTCAAAAGGAATTTGAATTGACCTTGGAAAACAGAATATTGTGATTTGTCAGACTTTGTGTATTCTATGTGCAGACTATTTTACAGCAATTTTCTCCATACTGTCCATTTAGGTAGCCACGATGACAGGTTTGACTGGGTTAGGGTGTTAGAATTGACAGAATAAATGAGTGCCAATAAAACGACGACGTGTTCTGCTATCATGTTGCTGAACCAGTGCAATGGTTTATAACAGCACGATGAAGCCAAATAATTGGATACTGTGATGGATTTGAGGTATTATAATTTTGATGGTCTCAGGAATTAGGATAAATGTTTAACAGTAACAGCCACATTTCTTCTTGTCCACAGGCTCGGTGGGATGGCTTGACTGGGCATATCACCTTTAATAAAACCAATGGCTTGAGGAAGGATTTTGATCTGGACATTATTAGTCTCAAAGAGGAAGGAACTGAAAAGGTAACCTCCTTAATAATAAATAAATAAAATAACAAATGAGTATTGCTCAAGCATTTTTACTAAATTGCACAGACAAGTAAGTGAATGATGAAGTGATTCTCTCAGCATCCAGTTTTTTTATCTCTTTTATCTGTGGATAGAAGTTGATGTGCTAGATTCTTAAATTTCATGTCTTAGTAATAGCAATGCTAACTAGTGTTTATATTGTGCTTCGTTTATGTAGCAAGTGTGTTTATATTATTACATATATAACCCTAGAGTTGGGTGTCATTAGGCCCATGTCTTAAAGCTTTTAACAAATTGAGTTTAGACTTGGAAAAGCAGAAGCTGTCAATGGTTTATCGATGGAATGGCATCCAAGGGTTACCTAGAAATTAATTTTAATTGCACATTTCATTCCATTTTGAGATTGGTGACAGGCAGAATAAAGTAAGATAGAAGAGATGTACTGGAGCAAATTAACTTTGCATTCTTAATTTTAGGACAAACATCAAAAAACTGTATTTTAATGTTGGGTTCTCATTTTAGGATTATTTTAGTTGTAATTCTGAATCTCTCCATGTTTAAAGTTCTACTTTAGTGATTATTTAGAGTAATACCAATATAAACTATTTGGTTAAATAATAATGATAAAAGAATTTGGCTTCTCAGTATATTTTATTATGCCAATTTTAATATTCATGACTATACGTTGGAATTAACACTTAGAATCTGAAGATTTTACACTGAGAATCTTATAGAAAAACAATTGAAACCCCCAAAACAATCACCTCAACAGAAAACTCTATAATCTGACATTTTTTTCCCACTATAGCGAATAAGACAGTGTGCTTAATATAAGAGTGGCTTTGGGAACAATCGATTGCTTGCTTAATTAGATTAGTTGGGTTGGTTTTTTGTAAATGAGGTAAGGTTTTCATTTCTGTTTTCTTGTTTTTGTTAACTGGGACACATTTTTTTTGCAGGTGCTAACTACCCCTCCCCCTCAAAAAAACATTAATGGGAACAAAGATCATTTAGGCCGAATGTATTAGAAGGTGACCCAGTGGTGTGAAATGTTTGAGGAAAATAATTAGTTTGCAGTTTTGAGGGTACACATGATACATGCAGGTTTCTCACTTCAAAAATGCCTCTCCCATCTTCTGGCTTCCTCTTCACTCTGATTTGCCCCTCTGTTGGTCTAACATGCTCTGATAGAGCACAAGACATCCAGCCAGCCTCCACAATGGTGTGTGTGGGATGCTGGCTGGAGGGAACAAAAGAAAAAAGATACTTGTTATGATCTAAAAACCTGTAATTGTTTAAAGAAAATGTCTGCTTCTTGAAGCACGAGTCTTTTCCCCACTCTGTTCTCCTCTTTCGTATAGCACTGCAGGGGGAAGAAAAGCTGTTAAGGAAACATCTTTTTGGCTAGGTGAATGATGAAATAGATGGAGAGCCATTGTTATGCTTTCACAGCTACCTACACACTGTAATATTATGCACATTGCATTGGTGTTTTTCCATCAAAGGCAAAATCGAATTAGATGAAAGTGTTTTGTATTTGTTTCTTATCTCTTCATTGTTTGCAATAACTTTTCTCTCTTCAGGTGTCTTGGGCTCAATTCCTGAGAAGGCTGATTGGGCCTTAAGGCAATGAGGGAAGCCAACATGTCTCTCTCGAGGGAGGAAACGCCCAATCTTTTTATGTCAGCCTCTCTTGGATTCAATAGGGAAAATTATTAGAAAAATCCCATTCTCACTTTCACTCAAATTTCTACTGCCTGGAAACCTATAATCAAAGAATAGGTCATCAAGCATACTTCTTCTTTTGGTTAGGAATTATGTGTGTGTGTGTGTGTGTGTGTGTGTGTGTGTGTGTGTGTGTGTATTGATTGATTTGCTGGTTGACTGATTGATTGATTTTAGTTACCCATGCCTTAAAAGGGTCTTCTTAAGGAACACTGAAGACCCTTAACACTGCAGCATAGCTGTATACATTGAAAAGCACTTTAAAGCATTTTTTGGTGTGCAAAAGGAAAAGTAAAAATTGAGTCTTACCACCAGGTAACTTCTGTGAGACACAAGTCTTGATTCATCTCTTTGCTGTTCCTATTGTCAGGCTTTATACTGAATTAAGATGCAAATTCCAAACAATGGGTGGGAACTGTAACACTCTAAGCATTCACACACCATGATTCCTTCTGGGTTTCACTCTCCATTTTAATTAAGTGCTATTTTTATTTTATTTTTCTCTCTGAAAACCAAGGCTGCTGGCGAAGTGTCTAAACACTTGTATAAAGTGTGGAAGAAGGTTTGTACTCTGACAACACCTGCAGGAAACCTGGGGGTGGGATGGGGAATGTCATTGGAAAAGCCTGTGCCCTTCCAATGTTACCAGACCTGTAGCTCCCCAATTGCAGTTTAGAGGGGATGTTTCATGTAAAGAGAGAGGAGGAGTGATTGAATATGCTCTCTCTCAACAACATCACCTGTGAATTGAAAACAGGTTTGCAATGGATTAAATAACGATGGATTAAATATTTGCCCCAAGATTATTTTTGTTTCTCCCAGGCAGGATCAGTCCCTGTTAGGATTGAAAGCAGGTAACTGTAACAGAAGGAGACACTGACCTACTTATATTCCTTCTCAAATCACTAAATATTTTCCCTAAGGGGGATAAAAACAATAATAGATTTGATCCATGAGACTAGTCAAATAGGCTACAGAGTCAGAAGGCTAGGACATCTCCTCCAATGTCACCACCACAAAATATGAACCATTTTCAGAAATTTCCTTTTCTCATGAGCTATCTTTTGTTTTGCACGATATCTTCTTCAGAGCATACTGTCTTGCAATTTGTTTTAGAGCCACAGTTCTAAAGAGGACACAAACATTAGGGACCTTGGAAAGGAAATAAGATTATCTTGTGAATTATAACACCCACTATTTTATAGTTTATTATACAGTGCCATGTTGCCAATGAATATGCATAGCTTCATATAAGCAAATATGAGACATTAAAAACATTTGAATCAGAGAAAGGTCCCCCTGATAAGTAAACATTTTCTTTCGTCTCCTCTTTCTCTTTCTCTTTCTCTTTCTCTTCCTCCTCTCCTTCCTTCCCTCTCTGTCTCTGTCTCTCTAAAACTACTTGGTAAAAAAAGATCTATGGACTGATGAATAGATCTTAAATTGCTTCAGGTTGTTCAACTTGTCAGGTTCACTTTCATCTTTCAAATTATCAGCTATGTCACAGAAAGTGTACACAAGTTTCTCCCTGTAGCCAAAAACCTTGTCTCCCTCTTAGTAGTACTCAGTGATGAATTCAAACTTTTTTTCTTTTTAAATTTTCAAAGCACAAGTTTAAAAGACTTGTTTTAATCTTCAGTGAACAAGGCTACTAAGTGCACGTAGAAGGTGATCTGGTTTCCTCACTACAATTTCACTGGTAAATAGATGAACCTAACTGGCACCCAGAAAAAGAAAAAGAAAAAAAAAAACCTATTATACTAATCCATCTTGAGACTCTGGGCACTTTGAATTAATCTAATACAAATATCCTAGGGAATGGAATCCAAGCTTTGAAATTATATACAGGGGAGGGGGGATGTCCTCTATTTGTCACTAAGCTGCAAGAGCCACACACGCTCCCCAGGGATGTAACTTTCTGGTCTTGATCCTCTATGCCTTCATGCCTCTTCCCTCCTGGAAGAGGGATGTTCATGTTCCTGTAAGTTGTATATACCGTGGTGTGCTGTTTTGTGTTATGACTCCTTGTCAAAAATTCACGGTAACCTGAGTTCTAGCACAGGCGACACAGTCAGACCCAACAAACACATCACACTTTCTCCAGAAGTCTCCAACTAAAACAAAAATTCACCTTCATCATGTTTCAATTCCAAAAGCTGTCCTCAGTACTCTGACTTATTTTAGAATAGTATTAGTCACCCGAAATTCTTTCCAAAAGAGGGAGGTAGCAATCTTTACAACATCCCTCACTAAAAGATGTGTGATATAAGGCTCATAATACAGGAAATACACATACCTTTATCTTTTCCCCAGATACCTGATTATTTCCCTCAGCCATTTTAGATGTTGCGTTTACATGAATCACTGTCTAGATAGATACTAGTCACTCTCTGAACGCCCTTTTTATTGCATCGCTTTTTTAAAAAAGTTTGCCTAATGTCATTTGGGCACTCATTTTCAGATGCTTTTCTCAGTTGTCTAGATAACACATGGCTGCTCCCTTGCGCCAGCTTACAAAGTAAAGTAAATCAGGGCCAGATAATTTAGATACAGAGTGCTCCTCCCCACAAGTAACTGATCCAACCTCCATTACTTCTCACTGGTAAATGACTGCTATCTGCTTTCACTATGAAGTTTGAAAACTGAGGTTCCACCCCCTGGAGGCACTCCTCCTAGGTCGTAGAACAGGACCGAAATGTCAAATGTCCAGGCATCTTCTTAACTTCACCCCTCTCTCCAGCATACATGAATCATGAGATGTGACTTCTTTAAAGGGAGACATCCATTTCCTGACAACATATTCATTTACTTCAAGTAACAGATAAAGCCACTTGACTACTTGGGTTTAAAAGACACAGTTGCACACATGTGCGTGCGCACACACACACACACACTTCTGTTTTGCTGATTACAAGTTTGGAAACAGAAGACTGAAGTCATTCAAACTGCATATATATACTGTACATTTCCCAGGAATAGCCTGACCTTTACTATATTTTGATACTCTTCTGGTCTACATTTAAAGGATCTTCTGTAGGTCCCTCTGTAGAGATAATAAGGGGAAAAAATGGTCACTGTTTTCTCATTTTAAGGAGGAAAGTTTAAACTTGGGACTTAGTTGACCGGGTCGACAGCAGCAATGATTCTTAGCTTCTGCACTTTTAGTGCAGATAGCAAAAGAAAGAAAAACCAGACATCAAGCTGTGGGGTGTATTTGTCTACAAATTCAAGTTTTATTTTACAAGAGAGTGATATTGCTAGGCCATTGAACACTGTTGTTTTCAAATATTATGGTAGTTCCTTCCAACACACACATACTTGACATTAATAGAAATAAGATTTAAAGAGAATGAATCCTATCACTTAATCAAGTGGCTAAAAACAGTTATTTTCTCCACCCTTCAATACTTACTTAATTAAAAATTAGATTCCCTTCTCCTCAGTGTCTAAGTGAAGGTTTAATTAGAAGTATAGTCAGGACCCAATTTACACACACTCTTCATGGAGCTAGGAATCAATTGTTCACAACCTAAAGCACAGCCTTGGATGAAAATCAATAGACAGGTATATTTAGCCTGAGTTACATTTCCTAGAAGCAAGGGTCGCTGCCTCAGAAGAAGGGATGGAGGTTGAGAAGAAAAAGAAGAAAATGCTGTCTACTTTTCCTGAGTCTAAAGCCAAATTAAGAAAGCTAAAGATTATTCAACCAATAGATGTATAATGTGCATTCTAGGTGATACTCATCACACTGGATCCTGGAAATGTTGAATCGTTATTAAGAGTACAGCCTAGAACCCAACAAACACCTCTTTTCAGACAGGATCACAATATTTTCAAATGCAAAAACTATCCCATTCCCCCATTTACCTACACCAATCAACTAACCCTCACTAAGTACAGGAAATAAAACTGAAATTAAAATAGTTTACACTGATGTGTGAATGTGTAATAGTCCTTGAAACTTCCTCAAAGCATTGATGTCTCTAAAAGGGATACTTGTCAAGCTAGATGAATTTCCAGCTGCTAAATATAGGCAGTACATCAGAGTCAAGAAATAGAAAAGCAAAGGAGGATGGAGCCTAACACTCCCATCTGTCTTCCCATTGGAGGAACATATTTAGGGACCAAGCATAGCTCCACACTGTCCATCTCAGAGCAGGTCCAAGTGTTCATGTTCCTAAACTTCCTCCACTTGTCATAGCTCTTTTACTTTATCAGATTCTGAATTTTTTAAAAAATGAGTCCAAATTCCTTCATGACAGGGTAAGGTTGAAGAAATGACTGAGGCAGTCGTTTCAATGTCCTTTCTTGTTACTACGTGTGCAGCTCTTAACAACACACACCAACTCTTCCACATACATCATCTGATTATTTGATCTTCTCATTATTCCTGTGAAATACTTTATAGGTAAAGAATCGACTGAAGCTCAGAAAGATTAGAATCTCATTCAAGGACACACAGCAACAAGGTCTTCCTGGCTCTAAAACATACTTGCAGGCCACCATGTGAGGCTGGCAGTAAATGCCTAAAGAAAGATTCGGAAAAATAGCTCAAAATCCCAAAGGCTCTTCTTCTGGGTTCCCACAGAGGCTGAATGAATCCATATACTTCTACACGGCCTCACAACCCAGGAGAGACTTGGCCACTGGAGAAAATTGCAGATCATTATTTTTAAAAAAGAGTAATGGTCTTTACTGAACGCCAGTTGCCGTGGTTGGTTTTGTGACAGTAAAATCAGTGGGCAGTAAAAGTGAGCACCCTCACTGAAGTAGTTCATGACCAAGTGGACAGACAAGAGAGGTAAACGATAAATCATAACAGAAGATGCTAGCTGCTGTGACAGAGAGATGAACAGAGTCTTGCTAGGGCTCACAAGAGGCACTCTTTGCCTAGCTTTGCCTCCTCAAAGAAGATAGGCCCTGAACGTAGTCTACTTCTCATGCACATGACATGTTTTCTTCCGTTTTTCTTTCCCTTTTTAAAGAAAAAATTACTCTGGTTTTTTCAGTGTCTCGCTCTGTCACCCAGGCTGAAGTGCAGTAGTGCAATCACGGCTCACTGCAGTCCTGACTTCCTGGACCCAAGCCATCCTCCCATCTCAGCCTCCTGAGTAGCTGAGACTGCAGGCGTGTGCCATCATGTCTGGCTATTTTTTAAAAAAATTTTTTGTATAGATCAGGTCTCACTCTGTTGCCCAGGCTGGTCTTGAATACCTGGTCTCCCACCTTGGCCTTCCAAAGCACTGGGATTACAGGCATGAGCCTCGGCACCCCACTATCTTTCCCTTTTAGATGCCTGGTCTCTCCGCCATTCACCCTGCTCCTTCACTCCATTATTCATAAATTTTAAATAAACTAGTGATACTACTTTGGCAGCCTAAGGTTTATATCAGTAGAAGGTAAGCTCCACAAGGAAAGAAACTCTTGCATATTTTATTCATTGTTTAGTCCTTAGATGCCTAGAGCAGTGCCCGGCCCATAAGTAGATACTCAACAAATATATATAGGAAGAAAAATCTGATATTCATTTAAGAATTTTTAAATGTTTTTTAATTTAAAAAAGAACAATGAGCTTACTAAATTAAAAAAGAAAAAGACCTCCACCTACTCTGCCCCCAGTAGCACAGATATATCCTATTTTGTCTGCACATTCATTCCTCCATTGTTTCATTTCCCCACGTTTAGTAGCTTCCACTGTGATGCCCTGGTGTCCCAAACTGTGAGCTTTTGTGCCCATTCCTGGTAGAGAAGGGTCCTCTCTTTGGTGTAAATGCCACACTGACAGCCAGCAGCCTCTGATGTACTGTGTTCTGTGTAGATTGGGATTTGGAATTCCAACAGTGGGCTTAACATGACGGACAGCAACAAAGACAAGTCCAGCAATATTACTGATTCACTGGCCAATCGAACACTCATTGTCACCACCATTCTGGTAAGTTGAATTCATGGAATTGAGGGTGTCTTATCCAGACTCCTGCCTTAGGCTTTGAAGTATTCCTCAACTGTCTTTTTCAGGCCAACACTTCTATCTGCAAATGTCTATTTTTAACTGGAACACTAAAAGCCTGTGTTTGTATGTACTTACAATAAGATTGAATTACAAGCTTCCAACATTGTTCTGAAGATCTCCCACCTCCAATCCATTGTCAGTCCTACTCAGCCCCGCTGTCTGTCCCCTCCCAACTGGTCTCCCTTGCTCTCTGGCTGTTGGTTAGTTTCAACCATGTGGAGACCCTAGCAAGAGACTAGGGAAGTGGGGGAAGAGAGGTAACAGAAGCTCTTCTCCCGTTCCCTCCCAACTGCTATTAGTTTTTTCAGAACCTCTGACTTTCTACAACCGTAGCTTCTGCCCATCAGTAGCACTGTTTCTAGGGTCCAGCTGCGCTGAGCTTCGAGAGTATTCTTTCCTCCCTCCTGCCTCAGCCCTGGGTGGTGCAGGTTTCCCAAAGAGGCTGTTGCATGTGTGTCTATGACTTGCTGCCAAATCAGACCCTTACTTCCCTCGGCTCCCTTTGCTCTGCTCACACTTCTGTACACAGCTCCTTTACTAACTGTTCTTGTAAAGTCCTGCCTCCTATTAGAGCCCTGGTCATGCCCCATCCAGCCACTGTACAGCTACCAGTTGCTTATTTTCTGCTTTTTCCTTTCTCCAGGGAGTTGGGCATGGTAGGCCTCCCTGAAATCCTTATTTGCAGACATCCTGCCATAACCAGTCCACAATGTCAAATCAATTTGTTGTTATTATTAACTTGTGAGAATTGTTCATCCAAAGTAAAAACTGCTTTGCTCTTCTGATTACTACTTTCTCTATGCCTGTCTTATGAAAACACAGGGTTTTCTACTGTGTTTGAATGACCCCACTATCAGTTTGAGGATAAACCTAAACATAAAGAATATGTCAGTACTATAGCTACTATTATAATTTTATGAAACAAAATGAGCATTCATTCAGTCAAATGAGAATTAACAAGTTATAGATGCATGGTAGTAGGGAAATGTCCATTATTTATAGGAGAGGGGACTGATGATGTACATGTATAAGCAGAGAATGACCAGATGTGAGATTTGAGGTGATTTGAAAAAAGAAGATGGGAAAGATGATAAAACAAGACATAGCAATGGCCTTTGGAATAGGCTACCCTGAAGGAAACCAATCAAAATATATAAATCATAAGTGAATAGTGACGTTGAGGTGAAATTTAGATGAAGAAATGAGAATAGTCATAGATTGGAGGTGCAAAGAAAGAAAGGAAATACTTGGTGATATAGATTTCTCTGTCATGAGGTTCTTAGTTAAAAGCCAGGGTCACATTTGGTGGCGCACACCTGTAATCCCAGCACTTCGTGAGGCCGAGGCGGGATGAGGTCAGAAGATTGAGACCGTCCCGGGCTAACACGGTGAAACCCTATCTCTAATGAAAAATACAGAAAATTAGCCAGGTGTGGTGGCGGGTGCCTGTAGTACCAGCTACTCAGGAGGCTGAGAAAGGAGCATGGTGTGAACCCGGGAGGCGGAGCTTGCAGTGAGCTGAGATCTCCCCACCGCACTCTAGCCTGGGCGATAGAGCGAGATTCCGTCAAAAAAAAAAAAAAAAGCCAGAAGGGTGAGGGGTCATACAAAAAAAGCTTGGGTATTGGCACAGTGGGTGGCCAGGCATCTGGGCCCCTATTGCCCTCTGCACCTTTCTTCTTCTCAGACCCAACGTTTAAATGTGACTATGTATCCATCACACCATTCCCGCACAGCCGCACCCTCCACAGAGGAAGGAAAAGCTCCCACCGAAAGAGGCAGAAGGGAAAGAAACTAAAATATAGGAAGTGTTCTGAATTTATAGAGGACATAGGCAGGCAGAGGAGTGAATGACTTCAGTACTCTCAGCTCTTCAAAATCATTACCAAATATTTCACATCTTTGAGCTGCTGATGGGATAAATTCTTCCTTTCATTATAATAGGGTTTTCATATTTGGTTTGTTTCATTTAGGAAGAACCCTATGTTATGTACAGGAAATCTGATAAGCCTCTATATGGAAATGACAGATTTGAAGGTTATTGCCTGGACCTGTTGAAAGAATTGTCAAACATCCTGGGTTTCATTTATGATGTTAAACTAGTTCCGGATGGCAAATACGGGGCCCAGAATGACAAAGGGGAGTGGAACGGGATGGTTAAGGAACTCATAGATCACGTAAGTAACAGTATTTCTAACATATCTGAAAATATGCATAAGAGAAAGTAAGAAAGGAAAAAATGATGACAGAAAAAATGTTTCCTTTTCTTGAATCATAACAATTTTTTTAAGAAGCAAAGAAAACAACCTAGAAATGGAGTTTGCTTACTCAGAAGGGAAAGTAAAGATAAAAATTAATGATAAAAATATATGGTGCATTAGTTTGTTTTTACACTGCTATAAAGAACTGCCTGAGACTGGGTAATTTATAAAGGAAAGAGATTTAATTGACACAGTTCCTCATGGCTGGAGAGGCCTCAGGAAACTTATAATCACAGCAGAAGACACCTCATCACAGGGTAGCAGGTGAGAGAATGAGTGAAAGCAGGGGTGATGCTAGACACTTATAAAACCATCAGCTCTCATGAGACTCACTCCTAATCACCAGAGCCCATTACCCCATGATCAAATTACTTCCACCTGGTCCCACCCTTGACACATTGGGATTATTACAATTCAAGGTGAGATTTGGGTGGGGACACAGAGCCAAATCATATCATGTGGGTCCTTCTTTCATGCTGAACATAAACTTGAGTGATTCTTAAACTAAGAATTTTACACTTTGGGAGGCCGAGGAGGGCAGATCACGAGGTCAGGAGACCGAGACCATCCTGGTTAACACGGTGAAACCCCGTGTCTACTAAAAATACAAAAAACTAGCCGGGCGCGGTGGCGGGTGTCTGTAGTCCCAGCTACTCCGGAGGCTGAGGCAGGAGAATGGCGTGAACCCGGGAGGCGGAGCTTGCAGTGAGCCGAGATAGCGCCACTACACTCCAGCCTGGGCGACAGAGGGAGACTCCATCTCAAAAAAAAAGAAAAAAAGAAAAAAAAAAAAAGAAGAATTTTAAAGTTTCCAGCTCAGAGCAAAATCTCATCATGTCAATTAATAGTACAACTAAGTTGCTCATTCCTTCTTTTTCTCACATGTCCTTTTTAAAGACACCCTCCTGCATTTTTGTCTTCGTTTAGTTCCAGAATGATTTATATATGTTTGTGTACGTATGTGTGTATTTTATACTTTCTGGTTTCTCTTTGCTGATACTGTTTCATAAACGTAACTGTGTAAATAGACTGTTTTTGTATTAGAATCATCACGGGAGTTTCACGAGTAAGAAGAATTTAGAATTAGGAATAAGAATCAGGAGTACCCAGGAAAAGTTCAGACATTTGCAAAGAAACTAGACTAAGCTGACAATTTTGGACTTGCTTTTGCAGAGGGCTGACCTGGCAGTGGCTCCTCTTACCATCACCTACGTGCGGGAGAAAGTCATTGACTTCTCCAAACCCTTCATGACCCTAGGCATCAGCATTCTCTACCGGAAGCCCAATGGTACCAATCCAGGCGTTTTCTCCTTCCTCAACCCCCTGTCTCCAGATATTTGGATGTATGTGCTTTTAGCCTGCTTGGGAGTCAGTTGTGTACTCTTTGTGATTGCAAGGTAAGTTTGAGAACCACTGAATTCACAAGAGGTGTAAGTCGGTCTCAGATTTCTGTATGTCCCAGAGGCAGACAAAAATGAAGAACTTTAAAGTGTACTTTTAGTTTTGCCTAGTGTTCTATTCTTGGAAGGTTTCCATATAAAAGCCATTCTGTAAATGAATGTTTTCTAATTATTTACAAAGTTACTTTTAAAAGACAGGAAGATAATTTTTAATATTAGTTTATGTTTATCCCTATTTCAAGCAACATAAAATGGTTATTTAGCCATTTTCCTTGATTTATAACAAAAGCAATGGCTCAAATGATGTGTAAAATGTTTCCATTGGAATTGTAAAATCGTCTCCAGATATTTGACCCCTAGAATACTTGGATAAGCAAAACATAAAAAAGTTAGCGAAGAATTATCATAGCAAATAAAAAACACTGGAGTAAAAAGATTGTGAAATCCTTAGGAATGAAGAAAAATACTTTAAAAGTTCTATTAAATTTATTTTTAAAGGCATTAGAAAGTTAAAGAGCATTCTAGAAATAATGCTGAAAGGAAAGGTTGCTTACATACAGAGCCTGGAGGCGTGAAACCTTTGTGCTACCATTAAGATGATTCAGTTCAGGTTTTACTTTTCGAGATTTCACTCTGTATTTAACCATTTTGCTCTACACAGTTCCTTAAAGGATTTTTATACCTTTCAGTAGATCATATTTTCTGACTACCTTTGATGCTGAATTTGAAACAGCTATTTTATCTTTCTGTTGGCTTAAACATTTGCTATCCCTAGATAAACCATGTAAAAAATAATTGCTTTTGTATGTCCCTACTTGTTTTCAATCTTTTTCACCTTTCAACAAAACTCAGTGAACTTTTTCCCTAATCAATTTTTGTTTTCCCTCCAGGAATTTCTAAGAGAAATATTTCTTCATGCTAGCTCTTTGTCATTGTCCACTGTCTGGTTTTGATTAATGCCAGGTAACTCTTTCCCTGGTGTAATTATAAAGAAAGCTTGGGAAAATAACCCAGGCTGGAAAGGTTTTAAAGATCCACAAGGCAGACATACTCAAACTGAATCGATATGGGCTCTCACATGTGGGTATTTATACATTCAGTATGAAATGAATGTTTTGAAGTTCTCTGTGCCTTATAAAGTGTACCATTACTAAAGCTCAGATTTTATACTTTTACTGACCAAAGCTCTCTTTCAGTATGCCTTACTTCAGAAAATAAAATATTGACAGTATGTATAGTGATATTATCCTTTTGTATTTTTAATACTCTAAATCAGTGGTTCTCAACTAGGAGGGATTGTGTTCCCCAGGGAACATTTGGAAATGTCTACAAACATTAGTTGTCATGGCTGGGAGTAGGGAGCTACTGGTATCAAGCGGATGGAGTCCAGGGATGCTGCCAAACATCTTACAGTGCACAGGACAGACACCTCCCAAAAGAATTATTTACTCCAAAATGTCAATAGCACCAAGGTTGAGAAACCACGCTCGAAACAAAGAAAATATTGCTTTGCGTATAAAATTTTCAAAAAATAAATTGTTTGCCTTTGGAGGTGTATTTTTCATTACTGACTCCTCAGTGAAGTTAATATTGCCTTGGAATGGCCATTTAATAAATGACTATCCTAAGGTGAAGCACCTTCTAATAGGTAATCTTGTGTTTACTTGTTGTTGCATACCTCTGTCCGGAGGCCCATACCTGTTGGGTGATACTAGGAATGGTAGAGCGATTCATGCAGCCCAGGGCAACAGTAGTTTCCATATTTTGCAGGGCAAAAGTGAGTTTCCATATGTCATAGTCTGAGGCTCTGTTTAGGCAGTGATGTTAATGAGTAGAACAGGCAAGGCGATGTTGATGAGCAAATACATCGTTTGTTACATGACTTGACCAAAGCCAGTGGGAGAAGAAACGCCAGCAGCATCAAGTACCCTTTTACACTTGACTCCAACTGTGCACTTAAATCTCCTTATTTATGTCATCAGAGTATGTCAGAATGGCACACCATTCAGTAGTTTTCCCCTCCTTATTTTGTTTATTCTTCCATAAGCTCTTGGTGACCCAGACCTCCATATTTTCGGACTTCACTCATTTTATTTCTATTAAGTTAACAGCGTCCCCATTACCACCATCAATGCAATCCATTCGGTATTTCTACTCACCGAGAGTATCATTTATAAGCCAGTCCTTCCTTATTTAGCTTATTCTTCTTATCTCCTCTTCCACTGCCTTCTTGCCCTGTCTTGGTTCAGAAGTGGAGGTGTTATACATCCAGTGCAAACTTGGAAACAGTATGGTGATGAAATATAGAAAAGATCTCCCTCCAGGGCACAAGGGTACTGTCATGAAGACTCTACTTCCAACTACATTTGCCTTCTCTACACCTTAGAATCCTCCCCTGCTTCCGCTTCATAAAGCCACAAATATATATATTTAGAGATGATTCCCAAAAACAAAATTCTGGTTGAGTAGATGTACCAATTCACCTTTACTTCCTACCACCATAGTTTGAGACCATGAACTCCGTCACTCTGTACCCTCAGTTATCACCTTAGTGGTTTGCATTCCAAGTTAGGGAAGTGGAAATGAAAAACAGTAAATCTCATAATTATCTATAGCTCTAGAGAGACTTTGGAATTTATGTTACGAATTGTATTCTCTTATGTTCTTTTAAAGGGGAAAAATAAAGCCCCATCACTGCATTTAAGCAAATGCCCTCACTAGATAGATGCCTAAAAATTATTTGTTGAACTGAATTAAATTTATAAAGATGTAGACATCGGTAGGATAAACTAAGGAAAACAATATTTAATTACTATGACTTTTAATAAGTGTGTATGTCAGGGTTTTGGTTTTGTGGTTGGCAATTTTTCCACTTTTTGAAAAATATTTAACACTGAAAAATTATGTCCATCATAAACAATTTAAATAGATCAAATATCCAGATAGAATGTCTGCTTACATTTAATAATTTATGTTTGTCTTCTTAAAAATGGACATTTTTAAAGTTGACATTTGGCAAAAAAAAAATCTAGAAAACCCTTGAAGGTAAATTCTACGGTTATAATACAAAACCAACCATTATATTACAAATTCAATAGAGCATCCTCCCTTGAAAGATGAATGTATTTTTCTCTCCTCAATGCAGCCTACTGTGCATTCTCAGCCATAAAAATTAGTCCCTTAATTAGAAAACTTCGGTGTGAGCTTGTTTCATATCTTCCATTCAAGTGTAAGCCGGGCAGAAACAAACATAAACCTAAAGTGAACTTTCACATTTCAACATAAGGCTACCCTTCTATATGAAAGTTTTGTTTTAAGCACGTTTTAAGCACTTGTTTAAGCACATTTGCTCCCTTCTCTTTCATGTTAGTAAAGATCAGTATTGATTTCTTGAGAGTCATTTGGGGATAGCTGTTTCGGATTATCTTTGGTGTAGGTCGTATATTTATCTTTTCACCGGACTTCCTAATGCTGACACTGCTGTCGCACTGGCTATCTTTACGCAGGTGTTAGAAATTCCAAGCTGAAATGTCTACATCCAGGCAACAGGTAGGTCTATTGCCTTATAGAAAGCCAGTGTCTTACAGCACAGCATCATGTCACTGTTTAATATTCACCAGACCACATGCTCCACAAGTCACTCAGAATTCCAGAGAGAAAGACCTAAAATATCTCTGCAGAGCAGGCAGAATCATATTGCTGTTTAGACAGTTTTTCTTTTTGCCACACAAAAATTAGATTAATTGCTCTCTTATAAGTGCAAAGTATGAAACAAGACAAAGTTAAAAGCAGCCTTCCAAAGAGGGAAGGGATGAGCTCATCGATGGGAGCATATCTGGGAGAGAAATGTCAGAATATTGAGGGGTTGGTGGTTGCCAAGTCTTATGGTCTATTTGAAAAAATAAAACCCCTTCTCTTGAATACATTAGGCTCTTAATTTATTTCAATTAATATTTTTAAATTATTGTACAAGTGACAATGATAGTGTTTAAGTAACGGGATCTTTACTCTGCATGCTGTTTCAATTAATAGGTTCATTAATATTGGTATTCATTTCTTCAGCTCAGCAAACTACTATGGCTATAAGAGTGTGCAAATTCAAAACTTAATTATATTGTTGAAACATTAATTAAAATGTATTGGCACGGCATTGGCAATTAAAGCTATATTCATCAGCTTCATAGGAACCTGCATGGTGTACCCTGCAGCTGTGGAGAAGCTGCAGTAATGAGTCGGATTCCATTATGCTGGGATAAACTACGAGACTGTTATCCCAGTCCCCCTAAGACTTAGTGAGGAGGCACTGAACACTTTCCAGAAGGTGTCTGGAGGTCTAGAAAATGGCTTTTCATGAAGAGGAATTGTCTGCTTAGTTCCTTGTGCTTGATTCACAGCATGCCCTGCTTTTCATATAGATAATGTATTCACCTTAAACCCAGTTCTCTCCAGTGTGTCAGCAACCTGCCATTGTTTACTGCTGAAACTTTATGGCTGGAGAATGATGTTTTAACATTACTCTAACACTCCTGCTTGCGTTGAAAAGACCCAATGACAAATGGCAAATCTTTCAGTGCTAAAAATGACTGCATTTTAAATTATTTCCAGATCACTTCGTTGAGCTTCTGCTAATGTCTTTTTGGAAAAATAAGTACCACTTGGCAAGATAGCCCTCAAAAGTAACCACAGAGCAGAGACCTCCTTTGGGTTACACAGGCCAGACAGATCCTTAAAAAAATAAAAAACCAAAAATGTATTTGGTTCCACAGATTTTTATTTTAAGTACACCCTCAGAGATAATCTGGATTTCCTCCTCTTCACAAATAAGGAAATTGAGGCCAGAGAGGTTGAGTGAATTGTTCAAAGTTGACTTCCCACACTACTAGTTGTTTTTCCAGAAACGTTTATGGCCTATAGCACACCACCATGGAGGCAGAGTTATAATAATGCTATAGAAAACATACCACTTACTGAACCAGGGTTGGTGATTAAGCGACCACAGGCCATAGCTCTGAAAACAAATTTAAAACAAATCAAAAGGAAATTATGAATTTAAAATTCTCCAGGGAGGCATGCTATGTAGTTAGTACTAATGTATACCATTAGGCCTGGACCAGGATAATTCCAAATGTAAGCCTTGTCTCTTCATTTAGGATTGCGATTTTTTTCCCCATGGACTATCAAAAAACATCAAATACACTCCAAATTCAACTCTATATTTTGTTCACTAATTTATTCAGTTTGCAACACCTTTGATGCATTACAAAATCGCTAGACCGCCACTTAGACTCCTTCTAACCATCTGTCCATACAAACCCCTTGAAGGCAAGTCACCCTCTTTTTTGTGTCTCCCACAGGACCTAGCAACACAGTACCTTGACATTGTAGTTGCTATGCAACAAGTGTGTGTCACGTTCATCACTACTTGGTGGGGTAAATACTTGGGATGAGTGAACCTTTCTTTACAGTTCATCTAGTTGTTCAGTAATATGGAAATGAATGAAAACTCAGAAGAATTCAGTAGACCTAGAGCTGAGGAGTACAATTCCAGCTGACCAATTTGCCTAGAAATAAGAAGTCTGGTAAATATTAACGTCTCAAGGCTCTTTGCACTTTGCCCACCAAAGCTGTAAGTTTATGACTATGGCCTTTACTCCTTTGGTTTGAAGCTTTCGTCATTATTGTTGTGTTTTCTGCATTGCTCAGGAGGTTTTGGTTTTGCTGGTGTCCTGTGCGTTTCTCTGATATTTACAGACTGTTTCTGTTAACTACCACAGGTTTACACCCTACGAGTGGTATAACCCCCACCCATGCAACCCTGACTCAGACGTGGTGGAAAACAATTTTACTTTACTAAATAGTTTCTGGTTTGGAGTTGGAGCTCTCATGCAGCAAGGTACACCGGTTGCCTATCTTTGTCACACGCATCCCACAGTGTGCTGACAGGCTTTCATGCTGGTAAACTCCACCATGAAGCTAGAGGGTAGGATGAAACACCATCTCAGGAACTTAAGAAAATAGCAACAGACTTTCTAGCCGGTTCTGAAGATGAAGCAAAATCGATGACCTATATGAAACTCCCTTGCTATATATCTAAAATAACACTTCTATCAAGCAATAAATACAAATTTTCCTGTGGGTAGCAAAACATAAGGTACCTTAGAAATTGTTTACAAATTTGCATAGATGGAGATGACGGTCTTTTCCTTCTCAGCCGTAACTCCATGAGTCAGAGGTTTAAAGGAGCAGAATTTAAATCCTTTGCAGATTAAATCCACTGAGATTCTTCCAATTGCTGACCTTACCTAGGACTTCCACCTAATTGCTACTCTGGCAAACCCTACTGAGATTGATTTCCGCTTCCCAGTAACTTTTCACAATCTCCCTCAATTGGTAACCATAGCAACAATAAACTGTAGGAGTTGGGGAAATAAAATTTGACCATGGAAATGTAATTTATTTTATACATTTCCTATGAATTGGGGGATTCTGCTTTTGTAGTGGGGGAAGGGGAAGTCGCTTTAACTTTTGGAAGAACTCCATTTCTTTTGTGATTTTTTTTCAGCTTCAGTGCCAGGCATATAGTATAGAAAATTCTTCCAGGATTAAACGCACTAATATAAGAAAATCATAAGTCACAGAAGCTGTTGTGTTTGGAATATCTGCTCATTTGACAATAAGCCGCAAAATACATTGCCAAAGGAAAATTCCACTGGGATATACATTAAACATGTTTGCTACTTGGGGATGAACCCTAAGGTTTCTCATTAGGGAATTGCTATAACACTTGAAATAGTTATCTTTTGGATCTTCAAATTAGAGAGAGACTATAGAAACACCAAATTCTAATACTGAAATAGTAAATAGTTGAAGAAAGCGGGAAAATCCTAGTTACACAATTAAGTGTGGTTTGTGTGGGCACTGCTAAATAGGTATAGATACCATCTGATTTACTAGAAATCATTTGCATAAACTTAGAGCATAGCACAGAGGTATAAATCCTGCAGGAAACCCCATATACTGCTTTACCCATGCATTTAATTTTTAGGATATTTACTTTGTGAGCAATTACTTTAAGAGTGAAGGAGACCCCTGCTCCTTCTGATAGCTTGTCTTCTCCAACATTATACTTTTAGGTTTCACAGAGCATGCAGCAGGCCTGTGCAGGTATATGACTGTGACTACCTTCTGTCATATGAGTGCACCCAACCCCGGAATTTATCTTTCATCTTTTACCTGTTTGGAGTTTACCATCATCCACAGCACACTGTGGGATGCAGTGTCTGTTAGTTACCACTACCTTGGGTACATGACAGTCAGCCCCAACCAGACTCTGCTTGTCTTTCAAGAAGTTTACAAACATGTGTCAGGTGCAACAAATCTTTCCAGGTACAAACTTGAGGCACTTGTGACTGTCAGTGCATCTGTCTCTAGCATGCATGTGGTGTCGAACCAGGTAGTTATCCTCTGTCGCTCTCTTGTTAGCAGAAGCTTGTCACTGTACTCGATTGGAAACCATTTTGTTGAATTTTTTTTTTTAATGTGATGATCAGACTTTCTCTTTTCTACAGAGCGTGAGCAAAGTCTGGATCAGGATTGGCTGTCATGTCTGCCGTAAAAGGCACTAAAGAGACTTCAGCAAGTACTGTCTCTCATCCTGAACATTTTCTAGTAATGTTTTACTCAACTTTTAGTGTTTGTATCATTTCATCCTCTAGAGTACTAAGTTTACACAAATCCTCTCTACTTGAAAGAAGCGGTTTCTAAGCATTTCTAATTAACATGGAGAATTATAAAATTCACAAAATTAGACAAAAATAGAAAACACCAAGAAACACTGAGAAATCTAATGGATGCCATCTAACAAGGGTTTAAAATGCAATCTCAATACTTGTGTTCTATTAATATTTTTACTACGTTTCTAAGATAACTTTATCCAAAAGTTTAAATATGCATTCTACAATGTGAAAGATGTGAATTAGAATTATTACATTCCAACAGCCCGTTGTTCACCTGTCTGGCCAGTCTTAATGCTTAATACATAATTACACAAAAATACAAATAAGTGAATCTGGCCAGTCTCAATGCTTAATACATAATTACACAAAAATACAAATAAGTGAAAACCTTATCTTTTCATAAATGCAACCAAATAACAAAAGAATAAATGTACAGCAGAAAATCTGCACCTAGAAGCTAAGAAAAATATATCTATTAACTGTTATTTATTTCCTATGGCTATTTTATGAAATAAATGGTATTTTAATAACCAACTAAAGATCTAAAATAATATCACATTGCCACAAGACTGCTAGATCAATTAAGTACAAAGATATGAAACAACCTTGGGCATTAAACACACACACACCCACAGGCATATAAATCCCATTAAACCACGATATTAAAACAACAGCAGCAAACCATTCCACTAAATCCTTGGAGGCAATTTAATGGAAAACTATTATAAGTCTGTGTAATATTACCCACTCAAATTCAAACAAACGACAGAAGGAAACACAAATCGCTGTCAAACCATTTCCCTCATTAAAAGGGAATAAAACACAAAGATATGTAATAGCATTAGGAGACTATATCTGTTAATTTAAAGCCCAGAAATTCTGCCAACCTTGATCTGCTTATCACTGTCCTTGAGCTAGCTTTGATTTCCTGAGCAGTATGTGCGTCTGTTTATAGACTAAACCAGAGCACAAATTCATTTATTGGTAGATTGGTGAACTCCAATTTTCCTTTCCATCTTAAGCCATTATTAACTACAGAGCTTCAAAACACCCTATCAGTATAGTAAAAGGATCCTATAGTCCAGACATCTGGCCTACTATACTTCACTCTTTGGGATTTTTAATTTAGGGTGTGTTTCTTTCACTTTTTCTCTAGTCACATAAACTCTGTCATGCCTTCAGGTTTGTGGAGGATATGCTATGTACAGAATCAATGGCAAATTTCAGGCAGATGGACAAGCCAAAATCCACTTGTGAATCAGTACAACTGGAGTGAACTCTAACTGTACTTCTCTTTTATTCTAATTCTGCTGCTGAATGTATAGACATCCACAGCTCAGTCTGAGCAAAATTGAGCTAGACTGTTTTCAAGATGTTTGTCTTTTATGTCAGTAAACTTAGCTCATAAACCCTTTCTTTTAGAGAGGAAGGTTTCCTTGGTAAACACATTAAGTGACTCTTATCATTTAAACATAATTTAAAATCATCTGAATGACATCTAAAATGTATATTCTTACCAGGAAAGTCTTCTTTCACCTAAGAAACAGCCTGTCTTTGAAGTGTAGTTAAGAAACAGCATTTTATTGAAGGACAAAATTATGCGTTGCAGAGAAAGTGTTTTTTTAGCCAAATAAGAATCTACAGTACAAAAAAGAATTGTAGCTTTTAGGGTAACATAAGACAATAAAAACTAATTCATCCACTGTCAAGTATGGCTGCATCTTATTTTATTTGTAAAATCCCAATGTTTTATTAAAGTACATGTGATAAATGGCACGTTAATATTTTGCAAGTTGCTCTCCTTCTTTAATCTTAAACAAAAATGCTAGCATTTCGAAGATTTTTATAGTTATACAAAGACATAGAATATTTTACTTCACACTATAAGATGCATTTAGACAGTAATAAAAGGCAAAATGTCTTGGGGTTGACTTTTCAATTCTAAGAAACTAAACTAACTAAATTTTAGACATAGAATATCTCCAGGTTAAAACTGTTTTAATACCATCAGCTACTGATAAATTATAGTTAAAGCAGCAGTAGTGATTAATGATTTGAAAAAAATGCTTTAGATTTTGATGCATTTTCTATAAAATGTATTTTATCTACATACAAGATGGTAAGTCTTTGATGGGTTGATCTCCCTAGAATAGTGTCGAACTGTACATCTTCCCTTTCCTTCTGACTGTGTTTAACACCCTTACTCTGATGATACCATCACAGGATCAGAGCTGATGCCCAAAGCTCTATCGACCAGAATAGTTGGAGGGATATGGTGGTTTTTCACCCTAATCATCATTTCATCCTACACTGCCAATCTGGCTGCCTTCTTGACAGTAGAGAGAATGGAATCCCCCATAGATTCAGCAGATGATCTGGCAAAGCAAACCAAGATAGAATATGGGGCGGTCAGAGATGGATCAACAATGACCTTCTTCAAGGTAAGAAGCTGACGAAGTGTTCTCAGTGATTATCTGATACTTGGGGTAGAGGATAAAAGAGTCTGTCCAAAAACAGAAAAAAAATGTTGGGCAATTTTTTTAATGAAATAAGATTTATAATTACAAAATCCCATTATAAGGAATCCCTGGAGCCTCAGTCAGCATAAAGCAATTTCTTTGGTCCCCAACTAGATGTCATTTACTCCACCCCAATTTAGTGTACTCAGATGCATAGATCAATATCTTCAATATCCTCTCTTGCCTTTACACCAGAAAAAAAAAAAATTCCGAATACAACCTAACCACTCATTAATTAATCACTCATTTATAGAACCCACAAAATAAAGGTTCCTTAATCCAGAATTCTGGTAACCAGAATACTTGAATATCATTATTTTGTTCTTTCTGTACTGTACTTGATGAGGTAGAAGCAGATGACAGGAAAATGTGTTGATACTGGAACTTAGAGAATTAAGAACGAAAAAATCCCGGGAGACGCTGGTCTAATATTGAGTCCGCATTGATGAAGGACAGTGTTCCCAGCCATGCCTGAAGCTTTTCAAAAAGACTTCGGAGGCACCACAGGAGAATTAAGTTGGATGAGTTTAGTTTTAGTGTCAAGGGCATTTCATTGTTGAGGTCTTTTTAATTACTTTCCCATAGTAATGAAACTGATTTCTGCCTTGCTTTTGGACGAAGCTTTAGTACTTTTATTATCAAATCTCAAATACTCTAATTCCAGTGAAAAATAGATTTTAATAGATCCAATAGGTACAGAGATCATGAAGTTCAACTCTTCACTTTACTTATGAAAAGAACAAAACCTTCAGAAGCTAAATTACCTGCTCCAAGTCACATAGCTAATCTATAACAGAAAAGGGGCTAAAGCTTATTTTTTGGGGGGAAAAAAGTATTAATGGTGGTAAGTGTGCATGTGAGTAAAAGGAAAACAACAGTTGTAACCAAAATAATCTCTGAAAACATCCTTGTCAAAGATTCACATTCAGATTACCAAAAATGGAGTTGTCACCTCAGCATTGATTGGACTGTATGCGTTTTTTTGTTTGGTCGGGTTTTCTTTTCTTTTTTTTTTTTCTTTTTGGAGGGGTTTTTTTTTTGTTTCGTTTTGTTTTGTTTTTGTTTTTGTTTTTGTTTTTGAGATGGAGTCTCGCTCTGTTGCCCAGGCTGGAGTCCAGTGGCATGATCTCAGCTCACTGCAACCTCCACCTCCCAAGTTCAAATGATTCTCCTGCCTCAGCCTCCCAAGTAGCTGGGATGACAGGTGTCTTCCACCATACCCGCTTAATTTTTGTATTTTTAGTAGAGACGGGGTTTCACCATATTGGTCAGGCTGGTCTCAAACTCCTGACCTTGTGATCCTCCCGCCTCAGCTTCCCAAAGTGCTGGAATTACAAGCATGAGCCACTGCGCTCGGCCGAGGGTATTTTTTAAAATAATCTTTTCCTTTCTATTATTTCCACTAGTTCAAAATGAACTCTTTTTCTTCTTTCATTCTTATTTCCTTTTTAAACATTGTTTATAGATTTAGGAGGTATAAGTTGCATTCTGTTAGATGGATATAGGGCTTTTAGGGTTTCCATCACCCAAATAACATACATTGTTCCAATTAAGTAATTTCTTATCTGTCAGCCCTGCCACCCTGCCACCCTGCCACCCTGCCATCCTTCTGAGTCTCCAATGTCTATTATTTCTTGAGTGGACTGTTTTGACTTGTGAAAAATACCAGCTTAGAAACAAAAACTAAGGTTAGGTTAAAAAAAAGTACACACTTCTTTGTATAACAGTATTGGTTCACAAAAATAGGAATTAACTATGCAATAAGTTATAATGTTTAATAACAATCATAATAAATAAAAATACATTGTTTTAAAAGTAAACTATATCTAGAGTTTTATCAAGAAGCAAAGTAATGGAAAAAGTTGGACTTACTTTTCTTCTGTGTTAAAAAAAGGATTTTTAAACACTTTTTATTTTAAGAAGTGTATCATTTATTTAATGTATGGGTAAAGCATGATGATTGTATCTTCTTGGGACAGTGATGTTCTAAGGACAAACGACATTATGGTTTTGCAAGCTGCAGAAAGTATTTTCCTAAAATCAATAGTGTAAAGAGACACAAGATACCCCAAGCTAGTGATTCATCATGGTCCTTGTCAGAAACCAGGAAAGTCGCTTGCAAGGCTCACAGGACAGAGGGGCACTGCCAAGGTAGAATTTGGTATATCTGAAAAAATATCTGAAATGATTTATCTCATTCAGCAATATCAAAGAGTTTGAAAGTACTGGGAAATGCACTAGCAGAAGGCAGAGAAGATTCTACTTCCTTCAAGATGTTCAGTACAAATATAAGGGAAAGAGGCTGTGCTGTTCTTTGAAAAAGCAATAGACCTGACTTTGCCACTGTACACAGGATCTATGCACTGTCTGTGGATCCCTTATCAGAAGTGTTTCAGACCAGATGTTTTTAGAATTTTGGATATTTTCAGATTTTAGAATGTTTGCACATACATAATGAGATAGCCTGGGGATGGGACCCAAGTCTAAACACAAAATTTATTTATGCACCATATATACCTTATGCATATAGCCTAAAGGTAAGTTTATACAGTATTTTAAATAATTTTGTCCATGAAGAAATTTTTGACTGCAACCCATGCCATGAGGTCAGGTGTGGAACTTTCCATATGGGGCAACCTGTCCGTGCTCAAAATGTTTCAGATTTGGGATTTTTCAGAATAGAGATGCTCAACTTACAAAGTGTCCTTTAAGCTCTTTGTTTTTTTGTTTTTTTGTTTTTTGTTTTTTTTGAGATGGAGTCTTGCTCTGTCGCCCGGGTTGGATGGAGTGCAGTGGTATAATCTTGGCTCACTGCAACCTCCTCCTCCTCCCAGGTTCAAGCAATTCTTCTGCCTCAGCCTCTCAAGTAGCTTGGATTACAGGTGCATGCCACAATGCCTGGCTAATTTTTTTTATTTTAATAGAGACGGGGTTTCACCATGTTGGCCAGGCTGGTCTCAAACTTGCGATCTCAACTGATCCACCTGTCATGGCCTCCCAAAGTGCTGGAATTACAGGCATGAGCCACCGCGCCTGACCCCTTAAGCTCACTTTGATCTTTTCTTTCTCATGCCCCTCTTTAAATATAAAAAGAGTTGGTTCTCCTTTTTTCTGGCAGGACCCTGAATGACTACATTACGACATGTTTGGATAATGCACTTCCACTGAACAGGCACGTGCTATGCTCACAACTGCTGCTCCCTGAGCATTTTCTGAGAGGGCTCCTGCTTTCTCCCTGGTCCTGAAAATGAGGCATCAATGCAAGCGTTCTCTCAGGTCACCAGGAAAATGATGAAACAGTAAGCACCTCAGAGGGGAAGAATGTGATGACAGTACAAACAACATCAATAAAAATATCAGTATGCCCTGTGCACTAGCCCTGAGCCACACATTCCGTTTCTAAGTGCTTTACCTGTATTACCTCATTTTATCTTTAAAAAAGACCAACTGAGGACCCGGCACTGTGGTTCACACCTGTAATCCCAGCACTTTGGGAGCCTAAGGCAGGTGGATCACCTGAGGTCAGGAGTTGGAGACCAGCCTGACCAACATGGAGAAACCCCGTCTCTACTAAAAATATAAAAATATTAGCCCAGTATGGTGGCACATGCCTGTAATCCCAGCTACTCAGGAGGCTGAGGCAGGAGAATCGCTTGAACCTGGGAGGCAGAAGTTGCAGTGAGCCGAGATCGCGTCATTGCACTCCAGCCTGGGCAACAAGAGTGAAACTCCGTCTCAAAAAAAAAAAAGACCAATTGAGATAAATACCAATATTGTCCCTATTGATGAGGAAAATGAGGCACAGAGAGGCTAGATAACTTACTCCAAAGTTACAAAGCCAGCAATGGAAGAGCCAAGATTCAGCAAAATTCAGAGAGTTCTAGAAAGTCAGTTCTGTGAGGGTAGAAACTCGGTGTTCTTTGTATGCCATTAAGTCACCAGAATCTAAAAGAGTGCCTGGCCACATAGTAGGTATTCAGAAAACTGTATTTTCAGTAAGTGAACAAGTCAACTCTGGGAGAGGTGGGTTTCTATCACAGAGAGAGAGGGAGAGTGAATGAAGGAGCAAAGGAAGGAAGCCGAGAGGGAAAGAGGGAGAGAGAGAGAGGTGGATGGATAGAGACCCACACAAGAAGAGACACTGTTGCCAAGTTCCTCATTTTACAAGTCAGCTTGTGGCCCAGCAACCCAGTTTACCGAGAAGAAATGTATTTGCAGAAAGAGAACAAGGACTAAATCCGATTTAGTTTTCCCCTTGAGGATGGTAAGCTGTCAGAAAGCGTCAGAGGGATGTACGTTCAGATTCTTAAGCTGGATTATTCCTCAAGGGAAAGAAACGTTTCGGGTTTTTTGCTCTGGGGGTAGCTCTGCCCTACATCACTGAGTGACAGCAGGTACAGTCACAAGGACTCAGTCCTGACCTGGTTCCACATTCACACGTTTCACCTGTGCTACGCCATCAGGGCCTCCCTCCTCCAGCCCTTTCTCAGTTAAAGACAATAACCTCTCCTGGGCTATACAATGAATAAGGAAAGCTGCATTTGCCTAATCTAACCTAGAACATCCTGATCAGCTGTTGGAGCACAAGTCGTTTGCTAAGATGGGTCCTGTCTCCACTCAATCACAAGGAAACTTCTAATGAGAAACATTTTCTCATCACGCACAATGTAATTTAAAGGGTTTTTCTTCTCAGAAAAGCAATATTCCTCTGGCAGCACCCAAATGATGAAAACTTGTCTTTTTAGTTTCAAGTTGATTGAAAATCATTTTATAGCCCAAAGAATGGCCAGTTGTAGGGAGGAAAGAGATTCAGACATTATCAAGATCCATGACCAAATAAAATACTCAAATGCCTCACATTTGGTCGCTAGGCCACAAGCAAGGGATGTGCTTAGTGAAGTTTGTCCTTGAAATGTGTGCCGAGAAGTCGCTTGCTAAAATTTCATTCAAAATCCATTGACTTTTTCTCCTAGACTTGGCTGTTCTTGCAGACAGCATGCCACTCTACATTTTAGATCTGAGGTATTCAGTTCTTAACATGAAGAAACCAAAATTTAGTTTTTTAAAATAGCTCAGGTGAGATTCCACTATGCACCACCTGAGCTCATATGAAGCTGAGGGAGTTAAGTGGAATTTTTTTTTTTTTTTTTTTGACGGAGTCTTGCTCTGTCGCCCAGGCTGGAGTGCAATGGCGTGATCTCGGCTCACTGCAACCTCTGCCTCCTGAGTTCAAGCAATTCTCGGCCTCAGCCTCCTGAGAAGCTGGGATAACAGGCACCCACCACCACGTCCAGATAATTTTGTTGTTGTTGTTGTTGTTGTTGTTTTGTTTTGTTTTGTTTTGTATTTTTAGTAGGGACGGGGTTTCACCGTCTCAGCCAGGCTGGTCTTGAACTGACCTCATGATCCACCCACCTCCGCCTCCCAAAGTGCTGGGATTGCTGGCGTGAGCCACTGCACCCAGTGGAAATTTTTTAAGCAAGTGCTAGCTCAAGCTAAGACATGACTGAGACGGGGAGGCAGTGGCAGTTTTCCTTCAGAGTCATTCATATGTGGAGAAACACTGATCATCAAGGACTGTATTTACACAAGAGAATAGGATTAAATCATCAATTCAGTTCCACGTATTCTCATGAAACTTTAGATGGACATCCTGAGATTCTATCTCACTTTCTCCATCAAAAAAAAAAAGCAACTCTAAGTTTCGATCCCTCAGCTAATGATGCTTAATAAGCATTATGTTTTCACAAAGTGAAAACATATTATCAACACTCTGGGACTTACAGTTCAAGCACTATGGGAAATGTAATAGCCTATTTGGTCAAATGGTCTCAGGCACCATAAGACCAATTAGCTGGACAAGGTTAAAGGGAGGCAGAACATTTATCAAGTGTCCAGGTACTGTTAGAGATGTTTGGGGAAATTCTTCTCTGAATATGAGGCGATCAGCATTAAATTAATTAATGGACTATGTTTATAGGTCAGTGTGTTAATAATTCAGAACTTCAACAGAGTCTTTTTTTTTTTTTTTTTTTTTTTTTTTTTTTTTTGAGATGGAGTCTCCCCCTGTTGCCCAAGCTGGAGTGCAATAGTGCAGTCTTGGCTCACTGCAACCTCCACCTCCCAGGTTCAAATGATTCTCCTGCCTCAGCCTCCCAAGTAGCTGGGATTACAGGCGCATGCCATCATACCCAGCTAATTTTTGTATTTCTAGTAGAGACAGGGTTTCACCATGTTGGCCAGGCTGGTTTCGAACTCCCGAGCTTGTGATGCACTAGCTTTGGCCTCCCAAAGTGCTGGGATTACAGGCATGAGCCACCACTCCTGGCCTATTTAAGAGAATTTTTAATAAAAATCCTTCTCATTTCTGCTTGAGATAATACTAATTAATAATCCAATATTAACTCTATTGGTTTCTCTGTTCTCTGCTGATGAAATTGTTTGGTCCTTTCAATTGTTTCACAAGTCTGAACAGTACAGGATTTCCTTCGCTCCCAACGCCCTGGGACCACCACCGGCATCTCAGAAGGTACAAAGATCAGTCAGTTCATGGCCAAGATCTGTGGACACAACTTGGGTTCAGCTTTCCTAGGGGCTACATGACCTATTTCCATCTTTTATATCCAAGACAACTGACAACAATGATAGCCAATTCCAACTTTTCCTTTCAGAAATAGTATACTAGGATTCTGGTTTTCTCTCTCACAGGAAGTTACAAATATACAAAGGCTCTGTCCTTTCTTCTTGTTGGAATTCTATTAATTGCCTTATGGAATGGAATAATAAGATAGTCCAAACTTTGGTCTCACAGTGATAGTGTAGCAAGTCACATTTTTTTTTCCCAGATGAAGAAAGGATAGTCATGATAATGTCTAAGAACCATATGAGGCTGGGCGCGGTGGCTCACGCCTGTAATCCCAGCACTTTGGGAGGCTGAGGCGGGCGGATCACGAGGTCAGGAGATCGAGACCATCCTGGCTAACATGGTGAAATCCCATCTCTACTAAAAATACAAAAAACTAGCCGGGCGTGGTGGCGGCGCCTGTAGTCCCAGCTACTTGGGAGGCTGAGGCAGGAGAATGGCGGGAACCCGGGAGGCGGAGCTTGCAGTGAGCCGAGATCGGGCCACTGCACTACAGCCTGGGCGACAGAGCAAGAATCCGTCTCAAAAAAAAAAAAAAGGACCATATGAGGCCTAAAAGATTTCCCAATGACCCGTGTGAACCATCATCCAAGGATGATAATGCTTTTAGCCCGTGGAATGGAGAATGGGAATACCAGTTAGTCTTCTCAAGAAATATGGCCAACATCCTATGCTGGGATATAAAGTAAAACCTACAGGAAACTGTTTTTGATGGAGATCTGAACCCACAGAGCCTGAGTTCTACTACATATAAGTTATGTAGACCTTGGCAAGTAACTTGAACTCTCTGTACCTTGATTTCCCAGTCTATAAATTGAGGATGATTTCTAACTCAAAATTATTTTGAGGCTTTAATGACTTAATAGAGGTAATATGTTTATACTACCACTTAGTACACTGTAAGCAATAAAAACATTAGATATTATTGTAACTATCACTCGTAACATCATCACCATAATTATTCAACCTTTACCTCTAGCTATTAGTCCTATTTTTTCAATCTCTCTAGATTTATAAATATTTTGGTTTGGTCTTTGTTCAGCTTCCTTACTGTCAGTCATCTCTGCACTGTCTGCCTTCTGCTAAAGGACAGAAAAGTCCAGAAGAAGTGCCAGTGCCCAAGATCTCAAAGACTTTTGGAGGCCTGGCCAGAGAGCAATGCTAGGCCTTGGAGGCCCTTCTTGAGCACATACATTGCATTTGCAGAAGCACTTATCAGATGGTAGGCAGGCAAAAGATGGTAAGGCTGCCCTTGGAATGCAGACAAGAAACAGAGTGAGGTAATTCAGTTTAATTCAGCTCAATTTATATTTTGTCAGTACTGAGGTTGGCACTTAGGAGAGAAAAAGGTATAAAATCATGAGCAAGACGTGAAGATCTGTATAGCAATAGGGAGACAAGATGTATGAATACCTGTTAAATACAACACAACATGTGGTTGCACTGTGCAGACAGGAAGTAGTGGCAGAATTTCTTGTGAGCCGAATTAGCTGTGAAGTATTCATGTAAGAAATACTTCTCAGTAGAAGCTTACCTTGTAACAAATCACTATCCTCCCAGACTCAAGCCAGAGGATTACACAGATTAAATCATGATTCAGTCTAAAATGACTTGGATAAAATAGGTTTTAAAACATCATAAAAAACTTGTCATTTCTGGCTTTCATGGTCTAGGGACTTTGGACCAGCTATGGGAACAAGGGATTCTCTAACCTTTATCATTTCCTTCCAGGGAGTGGTTAGGTGCTGTCACCAACCCAAAAGACATTTCAGAGAAGTTATTGAGCACTGCACCAGTGGAAATGAAGCAATGAGCCATTGTGGGGAGACAGATTTCAGACAGTTATAACCATTTCAGGAAGCATAAGATGAAAGCCATTTCTCAAATTCTCTGCATAGGAAGGCACTCTTCACATAAGAGTCCCTAGTTTGTGAAGGAAATATCCAGCTACCTTTACCATCAGTGTCAGAAATGCTAGGTCTCTGGAGGTTAAAAGTGTATTTGTTTGGGAAGAAATCTATGAGGTCAATTTAACCTTTTTCAAAGGCTGGCAGATTGCCCGTAATAGACCAATCTTTAACTCTAGACAGGAGAAAAACATGAAAAATATTTTAGCAAATGTGTTTAAATCCCGCTGAGGGAATTTTCTAAAGGGAATCCATAAATTGTTTAAATGTTGGAGAATCAGCAAATGTCATAACTTTTTATCAAATCAAGATAAAGACATAATCAACTGCAGTGTTCATATTATACACATTTGAAAGGCAGAGGCCCTAACTATACTATAAATATTTTCTTCTGATCATCTTCCTTCAAAGTGATTTTTGTAAATTAAATCATATTTTCAAAATAGCATGAGAATTTATTATTTAATGAAATAACATAGTAATCATGTATAAAAGAAATTGTTGTTTTTAAGGCTACTATTCACCTCTGATGTACCTATTTCACAAGTATGAAGTTCTACATAGCCAATTTCTATGTCCTTGGTTAATTTTTAACGGTTGTCTCAAATCAGGATTTGCCTAAAGTAAAAGTAAATTGGAGATTTTAAAATATAATTGCTTGTGATATTTCATTTGTTCTATATGCATCTAGTTGCCACATTTATAAGATCACTTTTTATAAGATAAAAAAGATCAAATATCAATAACTTATATCTAATGTATATTTCAGTGTGTAAAGTAAAAATATACATAAACACAGATCGATATATAAAATCATCAGCCATATTAGTGTGAAGTAGAATTGCATGATTACTGATTCTACTGAAAAATGAGATTATACATCCTAACTGTGAAAGTCTTATGATAACTGGTGGAAGAAATCATGTGATAAATAACAGTTATCTCAATAAAAAAGAAACATTAGAGGGATATTTTATAAAATGAGTTTCCATCAGGCTTAAGATCACACTACACCCTAGAATTTGCACATACTTTCTTTACATTGTGTGGTGGGAATCCTGTAACTAAAAACAATGAAACTATATGAAAAGCAAAATACTATTAAAGGAAAGGAAACAATATAAACAATAGTCACATTTCTTCCAGGTTCCAACTGCTGCACTTCCTAAAATACCGTCTAAATTTTTGTCTAAACAAGTGTAAGCTATTAAAAGTCAGGTAAATAGTTTCTGTACATTATATGATGAGTACAAGAGTTGCAACAGCTCTGGCTATAATAGAAAGACCCCACCGCTACTTATTTCAATTATTTATTTAGAAAATTTGTTAATTCTGTTGAAACATTAGCCAAGCCATGAGTTTGTTGTTCTGTGTATTAAAAGAGATAGTTCATTCCTTGTTGGTTAAGAACACAGACCCTGGAACCAGATTCTTTGGGATCAAATCCTGGTTTCCTCATCTCTTCATGTGCTGTTCTATTTCCTCATATGCAAAAGAGAAATACTAATGGTACGTCTTTCATATGATTACTATGAAGATTCGATTAATCAATATATGCAAAGTGCTTAAAATAGCACTTGGTACACAGTAAATAAACACTGCATATGTTGGTTGTTGTTACTATTTTCAGTAAGTAATTTTTAACTGCCTGCAGACATTATAAACTATTTCCCAGTGAGTGTTTAACTTGAATGTATTATAGGGGGAAAAAAAGAAATAAATAATGTTCATCAAACATTGATGCAGTAACACTCCCTTATAACAGATTTGAGATGAAAAATGCTTATTCTTTGCCAACAATGTTTCATCAGCATGAGGATAGCCACATAATCAGATTTAAAGAGATAAAATGAATTTATCTAAACAGATGCCTCTCAGGATTAGAAAGAAAAAATCCTGGATGATTTCAGATTTAATAAATGAGGCTTTTTCAGTTTTAGCAACTTTTGCTAAGAAGCTCAGAAGACATTCCAATTATTCTAATTAACTTTTGAATATCTAGTGAAATAAGAGGCAACCACTATTTCTGTTTTTGGAACATATATTATTTAGAGTGATTTAGGAGGCTGGCTGAGATTATATGTGATTTAGAAGTAGAGAAACACCCCGGCTGTCATTCTAACACTTTGCCTGGGCTTTTAATATGTATGATAATTTTTCGTGAAGTATAATCCTATTTTTAAGAATTACTAAGATTTAAGACTTAACCATGAAAAAAAAATCTACTGAAAGGAATACATGTAATTTACTCCCAACATTCCACTTTTTTATCTAACAAAAAGTAAACATTACTGAGCATGGCATGACGGTGGACAGAACTCTGCAGTAAAGAAGAAAGAGCCCTCAATTCTGTGCTGTCTCCTTCACTAACCCTCTGCGACCTTCCGTGTGTCATTTGCTGTCCCTGACCTCAGGACCTGCTTATGTGATAGGAAGGGGTGGGTCTAGAGAGTAGAATGTGGTGATTGAAGCATCTCCTTATGTGAAACTCGTCTAAGCATGACATCCTCCTTGCAGTTGCCCAGTGATAGAAAATTCACTATACCGGCTGGACGCGGTGGTTCATGCCTGTAATCCCAGCACTTTGAGAGGCCGAGGCAGGTGAATCACCTGAGGTCAGGAGTTCAAGACCAGCCTGGCCAACATGGTGAAACCCTGTCTCTACTAAAAATACAAAAAATTAGCCGGGCCTGGTGGCAGGTGCCTGTAATCCCAGTTACTCAGGAGAATCATTTGAACCCTCGAGGTGGAGATTGTAGTGAGCCGAGATTGTGCCATTGCACTCCAGCCTGGGGAACAAGCGCAAAACAACGTCTCAAAAAATAAAAAAGAAAACTCACTCTACCTTAAGGTGCTGGAGCTGTCTACAGATACTTCTAGCTATTAAAAAAAGTTATTCCTTAGCCACATTTTGGGTCTTCCTGCAAACTGTAATTTCCCTAGCATCTCAAGTAGCCTAGAATTCTAAATGTGCAATACAGTAGAGCCCCATAACAGCAAACTTTTTAAATGATGAAAGGGAGCTCTAAATAACAGCAAAAGGCTGCTCTTCTTGCTCCCATTATGTTTACTATTACTGTGCTCTAGTGAGAATAGCAAGGGGTCAAAGGAATTTATAATAGTTCCTGTACCTTCAACTTACCAAGTCCCCTATGAAGTAACAGTTTTCTGTCAGAGAGAAAGTTCTGCCCTCCCTGATCAAAGGTGTCCATGCCAATCAGACTTCCCCTGTAGCTCCCTGGGAGAGGTCAGGCCTAGAACAACCTTCTACTCTAGGAAGGAAGATGTGGATGTTGTTGAATTGAAATCCATGATCTCTGTTCCGTAGAGCCGGGCTACCCAAAGTGTAGTGTGAAAAGTGTGCTGGCTCCGGAAACATTTTGTTACTAAGCTGTGACAAGGAGAAGAATACTGAGAGTAAGCGTTTAGATATGTTGCAGCTGTTGAATACTGAGGCTGCACTAAACTCATGACCTCTCTCATCCCTGAGATTAGACCACTTGCATGCTGCTGAATACTCACAGGGTGAGCCACATGTGGTAAGACCTACGTATTCATCCCGTGCAGGAGGACCACAGCTAGGTCTGCCATGGCTTGAAAATAATGAAGTCCTTCACTTCAGATAGTGTAGGTTTAGAGTTGAATCGTGTCATCCTTCCCCGTATCCTTCAATTCCCCGGACGAATTAAAGGACTCCCCACACTTTCTCCATTTACCATGGATGAACTGAACATTGACTTTGTTTTTGACTTCCAGAAACCACAAATTCAGTTTTCTAACAATTTACAACACTCGTTTTAATAAAATCTAAACACGGTGAAAAAAATAAATGTTCCATGAAATTTTTCTATGTGAAGGCTGATTCCTATTTCATATGAACATGAAACTAACTAGCAGCCCGCCTCAGGTAATAATGAGTCCATGAATAAAAGCTATATTTTCACATGTCGATCAAATAAGATTAAAATCATCCTCAAAAGCATTTTTGGCAACATAGACATCCACCTCCCCCACATCAGCATGGCACAGTGGAAACAGCATTGAATTAGATATTGGGAGTGCTGGAGTCCAGAATTGGCTCTGGTATTAACTTGCTTGGTGACTTTTTGAAGTCTCCAAGCCTCCTGTACCAAAACTTCCTCCTCTGTGAAAGTAGCAGTTTGTGTGAGCTGATCTCTAAAGTCTCTGACAACTTTAAAATTTTATACTTCAAAGAAAATTATTTTCCCTTAAGGTAGTTTCCTGATGGAAGAATAATTTTCCCAGCTGTGCATTTACTGCCACAAGATAGACTGACCTTTCTGCACTTGCATGAGTAGCTCTTTTACCATAAGTTTAGCATTAGCAGACTTTGCAAGGCTGAAATCACACAACAAATGAAGCAGGAACCCTGACCCCCAAAACGCACCTTTGTCATGGAGACATGAGCTGCAGTTTGCAGATATCTCCGGGGCTGTCGCGTAACTCACAGGGGCCCAATATGATAGAATGGGTTCCATAAAATACCAATATCTATAAGGTACTGTTTATTGAATTGTTATTTGTCTCACAAGACCTTTCTCAGGGGGCTTTTCAATGCCTAACAATCTAAAATAAAGCCATCTGTCCTCCCCTAACTCATAAACCCTACAGTATTAACCAGGTCCTAAATAGAGGTTGGAATTGAGTGACCCCCAGGAATACTCGAGCATGAATAACCATGATAGAGTTGACTCTGCAGGTATTCCATTTTTTGCTTATGGCCCAAAACCATGTTTTAAGCTTTTCTGCACGACTGAAATGATGCATCCTGTGCCTGTCAAGGGATCTGTCTAATGTGTGTGAGTGAGTGCTACATATAACCGTGATAACTGGGGTTAGCTTAAAAATACCAATAATTCCTGTAACGTGTTTCATCTCTGAAGTAAGTAGAGAATGCTGATGCAAATGAAGAAAAATTCAAAACAAAAATTCGAACTGTATGGAAATTCCAGAGTAAAATGCAAAATGTCTAAACATAGATCACTATTCAAAAGAATGGAAAATTCATATTTAAGCAATACAAAAATTTAGGCAGTATACTTTAGCAAAGAAAGTAAGATAATGAGGCAGTGGTACATACGTATATGTGCATATATTACATAACATATACAATTTATTACTGAATCTCTCAAAAAGCCGAAGAATATGAGAAAAGACAAACATATTAATGGAACACTTCGAAATGAGATATTCAGTCCTCATTATCTAAAATATGATTGCAGTTAGAATTATGCACATAAAAAGGCATATAAATACAGTACGAAGATTTTTCTTTTTTTTTTTCTTTTTTTTTTGAGATGGAGTCTTGCTGTTGTTGCCCAGGCTGGAGTGCAATGGCACGATCTCGGCTCACCACAAGCTCCGCCTCCTGGGTTCAAGCGATTCTCCTGCCTCAGCTTCCTGAGTAGCTGGGATCACAGGCGCACACCACGATGCCTGGCTAATTGTATTTTTTTAGTAGAGACAGGGTTTCACCATGTTGGTCAGGCTGGTCTCAAACTCCTGACCTTTAGGTGATCCACCCGCCTCAGCCTCCCAAAGTGCTGGGACTACAGGTGTGAAGTGAGCCGCCATGCCCGGCCGAAGATTTTTCTTATCTAAATTTTAATTTGAAAAGAACATTTACTTTCTAGGTTTTGTAGAAAAGAGAAGAGTGAATGACAGTTCTCTCACAAATAAAGCAGAGGAAGTCAGTGGTTTACCCCAGGGCTCTGCCCAGCAGAAGAATGCTAGATCAAGGATTGAAACTTACATACCTGGAAACAGCAAAACAATACCTGCTGGAGTTGAGTGACTGAAAGGAAAATGGATTAAATGAACAGAGTCCTGGAGTGAGCTAGCGATCCCTTAGCCCAATGGGCCATGATGGTTTGTTCTTAAGTGGCTGCAGTTCTTTAGGCAAGTGCTATTATTGATACCAATGTTCTTTCTTCCCTAACTGAAAGCAACAAAAGGACCTTGCACCAATGTCTTGCATCAATCGAGCAAGGTCTCCGTGCAATAGCTGCCTCCAGGCAAATGCTGTCCAATAGTGAGTGAACTGGGCTCTTCTCAGCTACAAAAGTGAAGCCTTGAGACCATCAATCTTGACTCCCCCACCTGTGGAGAAAGTATCCTCCCTATCATTATTTGAACCACTGGGACTTTGAATATCTTAGGTCGTGTTTTTCCAGCCCTCTTCTGCTGGTGAGTGTGTTTTCTTTCCCTCCAGAAATCAAAAATCTCCACCTACGAGAAGATGTGGGCCTTCATGAGCAGCAGGCAGCAGACCGCCCTGGTAAGAAACAGTGACGAGGGAATCCAGAGAGTGCTCACTACGGACTACGCGCTGCTGATGGAGTCCACCAGCATTGAGTATGTGACGCAGAGAAACTGCAACCTCACTCAGATCGGGGGCCTCATTGACTCCAAAGGTTATGGAGTGGGAACGCCTATTGGTAAGAGGGGCAGACATGAACCAGGACTGAGATAGAGAATGTCAGTTACCAGTGTGGAAGGAAATGGGCTCAGAGTTCTTTATTCCAAATTCTGAGAAGGCCTACAATGCCTTTAGTGAACTAATAATGGAAACATCCATATAGATCAGAGACATTGTCCAAATTACAGATTCCCAGATATTTAACTTCATATACTCGTAACCAGTGTTTCTTTCAAGTTTTACCAATGCATGTTTAAGAATATATAGATTTTATTATTTCACCCTAAACAAATATCTTAAAGAGAATATCCTTCTAATTAATCATCTTCACATTGTTTCCTTCAATACCCATATATGCCTATATAATTTATTTGCCTTAAATTAGAATAGAAGAAAGTTGATACTGCATATGCATAGCAAAAGTGAGAGAGTTCGTATTCCATAATGATAGATGAAAAAGCAAGGCTATATCGGTCAAAAGAAAAAGGATAAAGATTAATTTATAAGTATGATGTGCTCAGGCAATGTTAGATTCAATCAATGCCAACTATGTAAAACCAAATTCCTTAGTTCCATGCTACTGCTCTCCTAGGAATATTATTGCCTAGGTATACAGACCCATATAGCAATGCATTCTTGTACGTCTATAGGAGACAAGAATAGAATTCAAGGAGTAATTAGTGATTTCCTCTCCATAGAAAACTCCCTCTCTATTGTTTCCCTCTCTATAGAAAACTGTATCGTGGCCGGTTGTGGTGGCTCATGCCTGTAATCCCAGCACTTTGGGAGTCCGAGGCGGGCAGATCATGAGGTCAGGAGATCAAGATTATCCTGGCCAACATGGTGAAACCCTGTCTCTACTAAAAATACAAAAATTAGCTGGGCGTGGTGGCATGTGCCTATAGTCCCAGTTATTCAGGGGGCTGAGGCAGGAGAATTGCTTGAACCCGGCAGGTGGAGGTTGCAGTGAGCTGAGATGGTGCCACTGCACTCCAGCCTGGGTGACAGAGCGAGACTCCATCTCGAAGGAAAGAATGAGAAGAAAGAAAGAAAGAAAGAAAGAAAGAAAGAAAGAAAGAAAGAAAGAAAAGAAAGGAAAGAAAGGAAAGAAAGGAAAGAAAGGAAAGAAAGGAAAGAAAGGAAAGAAAGGAAAGAAAGGAAAGAAAGGAAAGAAAGGAAAGAAAGGAAAGAAAGGAAAGAAAGGAAAGAAAGGAAAGAAAGGAAAGAAAGGAAAGAAAGGAAAGAAAGGAAAGAAAGGAAAGAAAGGAAAGAAAGGAAAGAAAGGAAAGAAAGGAAAGAAAGGAAAGAAAGGAAGAAAGAAAGAGAAAGAAAGAAAGAGAGAAAGAAAGAAAGAGAGAAAGAAAGAAAGAGAGAAAGAAAGAAAGAGAGAAAGAAAGAAAGAGAGAAAGAAAGAAAGAGAGAAAGAAAGAGAGAGAGAAAGAAAGAGAGAGAGAAAGAAAGAGAGAGAGAAAGAAAGAGAGAGAGAAAGAAAGAGAGAGAGAAAGAAAGAGAGAAAGAAAGAAAGAGAGAAAGAAAGAAAGAGAGAAAGAAAGAAAGAGAGAAAGAAAGAAAGAAAGAAAGAAAGAAAGAAAGAAAGAAAGAAAGAAAGAAAGAAAGAAAGAAAGAAGGGAGGGAGGGAGGGAGGGAGGGAGGGAGGGAGGAATGGAAGGAAGGAAGGAAGGAAGGAAGGAAGGAAGGAAGGAAGGAAGGAAGGAAGGAAGGGAGAAAGAGAGAGAGAAGGAAGGAAGGAAGAGAGAGAGAGAAAGAAAAGAAAGAAAAGAAGGAAGGAAGAAAGGAAGGAAGGAAGGAAGAGAGAAAGAAAGAAGAGAGAAAACTGTATCGTATAAGGTTCTGGTATAGCGGGAACCTACTCTTCCCAAGTAAGCCGTTGGTAATTTGTTAATAAGAATTCCAAAGGAGAGGAATCAGGGACTGTCTAGACTACTGGGCTAGTCTAGAAATCATAGCTAACAGTCAAGCCAGATCGTTAAGGACCCCAGGTAGGTTTGATCTGTTTGTTTGTATTAGTATTTTTGTCATTTGAAAGGGATGATCCAATTTGACTCTCAACATCATGCAGGGATCACAAACTGAAATGCTTACAGAGGTCAAGCAGATATCATAAGAGAGCAAAGCATGCTTGTGCCAGGAGGCAGTAGGGAACGGTGGCAATTATGGAAAATTACAGACCACATGACTTACCAAAAGGAGACAGCCACCTTTCAGGTCAGAGGGTTGTAGACATGTAGGACTTTAAGAAGAAGACTGTGGAATATTCCGTTTTCTAAGAAAATAAAAAAATCCAGATTTTAGGTGATTTGTCCTAATGTTTTTATTTAGCAATAAATTCATTAAAAAAGAAAAAACTGTATTTCATGTATTCAACTTTTAATTAATATGAATATAACTAATCAGATAAAATTCAACTATCTTCCACATTTACCATGAATACACAGCCAGTTTGACTTCCTGCTATCTACCTGGTGTTAGAAATATGTGCTAGGGAGAAATTAACTTTATTATTATTGTTATCATGTATGTCCTCCAAATAAAATTCCTGCAGAATGATGGGGCTAGAAGATTTACAGCTACCTTCTTGCTTCTTTATTTCCAATAACTTCTCCTGATGAAAATACTAATGTTGCTAGTGAGGTGTATATTTTTCCCCAAGTGGTAAGCTCTCCTATAATTTAGTCAACAGGAGGCTTAGGGGATCATTTGGCACTGGCTAACAGGATATTATACCTCTTTTTGACTTTAAAAAAGCAATATCCTATTGCCCTAAGCAAGCTTTGCCACCTCATTTTAGATAATAAAGGTGGGGGAAGTTAGACGGTATTTTTTATATCTCATCACTGCTGATTTTAGTTAAATGGGCCATAAATCAGACAAGAACACCAAGAGTAGGTACCTTTGCCTGAATTTTTGCAGAATCAAGACCCTCATGGAGGAGTAACCATAATTCCTTAATAGAACCATCTCTAGACTAAATTATAAAGTCAAAAACTGTACCTTTATCATTCTATTTCCCACCACATTTCAACACCCCTTTTTGGCACCAAAATTCCTGTCTGTTAATAATGATTTAAAATAACAATGTGTATCACCCCTCCTGAGAATGTTTGCACTTTAACATGAGACTTTTAATTGGCAGTCCTTCTACAGCATGGAACATAACTTGAAAGTTAAAATTCCTGATAGTACAGTGAGTGACGCAGGGCTAGGGGCAGGAGGGAGCAATGCACTTCTTCCTACCACTTTCCTAAATGAATGCACCACTTTGAAAATCACTGCCTGCTTTCATGCGAATGAAGTTGACCTAGTGTTGAGTACCACTAACATTAAATAGACATATAATACAGAGAGATCCAAAGGTACCCATTCAGTCTCCTTTTGGCCAGTCTCACCCAAGTTCCAAAGTTGAAAAGCCTTCCCCACTTCCTAGATAAAAAGAAATATACTCCAGGAATTTTTCATAGTGGTTATAAACCTGTCATGCCTTTAAACTAAAAACAATGAAGGAATAATTGGAACAGATGGCAGACCTCACAGAGAATACGTCCATTGAGAATACAGCTGTTGGAAAAAATTGTGAGATGTTTCTTTTATGATGAATTGACTGTACAAAAGATCAGTTGCTATTCAAGAAGATGTGTGTGTGCGCACGTGTGTGTGTGTGTGTATGAAATATATATATACGAAATATATATAGATTTCAAGTGACATAATAAATAACTTTCAATGTCATTTACTTCATTTAAGCAACAACAAAAAAAAAACTGAAGTTAAAATATACTCAGATATTAAAAATTATCTGCACACTTCTAGTCTTGCCCTGACTAATTCCCTTATGGCTCCAAGCTCTGTCCCATAATCAAATATTGGCAAAGTCACAACACAAAATTGAAGACTTTGCTTCTTAGAGACACTCAGGACAACAGATCTAGAAATGTACCTCCTGTGAGATTTAAAATAAAACTCTGAGCGAACAAGAGCATTTAAGGTTTGAACAGCTTACCAGGAGGCTGGAAATTATCTTTCTCAGAGACCAACTTTAAACAGAGATCAGATTTTCATTTGTCTGAAATGTTTTAGGTATTGCGCAGCCTGGAGGCAGAAGGAAAGCATCAGTCAACATTTACTGAGCACCTACTGTGTATGCTGCTAGGATTATTACTGCAACCACTAACATAAGAATCATTCTTACACTCTTCGAAGCACTTTCATGTACATTAAAGCAAAGTGCTCTTGGTTCACTTAATTGCTCACCTGCTATGGGTATATCAATGGTGCTAATTTTTACACTAGCCATTATTCTGGGGATATTTAAGCAAATGGCCAAGGTCTTTTAATTTCGTTTCAATATCCATTTTTTCACCAAAAATTCATACTCTTGATAAGCCATAATCTCACGCCAAAGCATTTTGCTCTTCTTTTAAACTTGTTTTTGAATGCTGACGATTATTTTAGGAAGTCTTACGAGGAAAATTAATAACAAATGACACCAACTTTAAACTTCTATTTTTCTAACTTAACCATGCCATAGGACATAAGGCATACGTAGCGGTGGGAGCACTGGATGGGAACACTGTCATGAAAACAACATGAAAAGTGAGAAGTCAGGAGACTTGAGTTTGATTCTTGGCTGTGCCAGCAACTATCAGTTTCGCTCATACTTTCAGTTCCTAAATATCTTCCATTCTAAAATGGAATATGTACTGAACTGTAAGTGGACTGAACTGTATCATTCCTAAGATTTCTTCTAGTCCTAAGATGCCTCATTTATCAATGTGCTTCCACCAAGAAAGACTTTAACGTTTGCAAATAGAGAAAGCCAGAGTGTACTACTTTTCTACTGAATAGGAGAAATGCTAACAAGAGTTCTTCATATTCAAGGAGAGATTAAGTAAAAGAGTACTACTTTGCCTCTTCCTTTGCATTGATTAACCAAAATCCAGTGTTGAGAAGCTACGTCTACAGATAGACACCGGCACTTTACAAAATTCAAAGTTCAATGGCATTACTAGAAGATAGAGTATAAATAATATTAATAAAGTCCTTGCAAATTTTCCAAACCTAACTGAATTTTGTAGGAAATTTGAACTATTCAAAACCTAGTCTTAAGTTTATCTTAATAGGTGCATGAATCAGTATGTACTAACCAACATCTGCAAAGATTATGCTGGGAAGACATTGTCTTAGTTCCTATTGGCTAGAAACCAGTCACATAACCACACTGAACTGTAAGGGAGGTGGGAAACGTCTAGTTACTCCCCCTCAGAAGAAGAAATGGAACTGCTGGTCATCCAGGCAAGCCCAGTCACAGTATGAGACAACAAAGAGCCTATAAAAAAGTGAGATCTAAATAATTGCTAGCTTAAAAAATGTATCCACAATATCGATAAATTTCAAAAGTAGAAACGGAGACTTCATTTCTTTATAAGCAAAGAGTGACAACCTGCAAGGTGGTCATCCTGTAGGCTGGAAAACACGTGTCCAACCAAGATCAAAGACAGGCACTTTGAAAAAAGAGGGGTTGGGGCAAGAGCTTTTTGCTGAATGGGTTGGCTTAACATACATATTCAACTGGTTCCAGGCAGAGCTATGAATATTTGTGAAGATGATCCTGACACATGCATATTGAACAAAAATGCACGTAACATACAATCCATGTTCACTTTGGGGTAGCGACTTAATATTTAAATGTTTTATAATTAGGTTCTATACATCAAAATGTCTTTCAGGACACAATAGCTTGCAAAGGCACAATCTCTTTAATCCAACCAGAACCAGTCTAAGGTCGGTGGTCGTCTCATCTGGAGAAAGTTACTGAAATCAGGATCTTGTTTAATGAAAGGTATAGCTAGTGGAACAGGGGCTGGAAGTCAGTGTCTATGAGTTAGATGAGCTGTAATTGTTTTAATATTGCTTATCTCAAGGCCAGTGCTTGTGTACCTCCTTGAGAAAAAGAAAAACCTTATAGCAGTTGGAACATCGTTTATTCTTTAAGTCCAACACTGTGTGACTTAACCCTTGTCTGGCATGGCCTTTGGTCCTGTTTATAATTTGATATCTTATTGCCACAAATAGACTGCTCTGTCTGACCTCCCATCCTGGTATGGCTGCTAACTACGTTTTTGAGGTTTTTCTGGGGTCCCTTTGGTCACAAAAGAGGGTCATTCAGTCAATGGGGGCTTAGAATTTTATTTTTAGTTTATACAATGAAATCTCTTGACATGTGAAAAGACTCATGATGATCTCACCAGAAACAAAGACATGTCATAGAATTCCTAGCTTCGCTTCTCCTTAAAAAGGAGCAAACGGTCGGGACCAAAGTTAATCTCAACATGTCAGCTATCTCCTTTCCAATTATTTAGTATTTAGTGCCTTCAAAATACAGGATTGAACTTTCCTGCCCTTTGCAAGTCAATCTGTGGATTGGGGTTTCACAACAGCCATAACGTCATCGCTGAGAACGATAACTAAGAATACTTCTGGATGTCTTCTTCAACATTTTGGTGACCAATATCCAAATGACTTTACTTCCAGGTTCTCCTTACCGGGATAAAATTACTATTGCTATTCTTCAGCTCCAAGAAGAAGGGAAGCTGCATATGATGAAAGAGAAGTGGTGGCGTGGGAATGGCTGCCCCGAGGAAGACAATAAAGAAGCCAGTGCTCTGGGAGTGGAAAATATTGGGGGCATCTTCATTGTTTTGGCTGCCGGACTGGTCCTTTCTGTATTTGTAGCTATTGGAGAATTCATATACAAATCACGGAAGAATAATGATATTGAACAGGTGAGTCATCTCTTTCTAGGACTGGTTAGTTTATAGTTTGCATTATGTGTCTTAAGTTTGGGGGTTTTAAGGATGTTTGCTGTTTTTCAGTCTGTTAAATTAGATGCCCAGAAGAGCCATTTTTGAGTTAGAGCAAAGAGCTATTGAATCCCTGCCAGGTGCTGTGGGCACTGCAGGTCCATCATTTATTAATGACAAGGAAGGGGCTTACACACGAAATCCAATTAGCCCTATTTGGAAAGACAGTGCAGAAATTCCAAACTCAGTTAATTTTTGAACAGTTGTTTGCTTGTAAGATAGAAACCCTAGATGGAAAAAGGCAAAAATAAATCCAAAATTGGAAAAGCTATGAAAAGATATTTAACAGAAAGATTACCAGCCCTTAAGTATAGATTCTGAGCACATGTACTAATGCAAAAAATGTACATAAATATGTAAAAGTCATAGTATGAAATTGAACACTTACTTCTATCAAAGTAAGCTTTGTAAAAGGATAGATCACCTCAAATTATTTTTGCCAGGAATATAACAATGCAAAATAAAAATGCAATATATATGAGACTTTTGTGTTTGGGATTATAGGACAATTTTAGTAGTTGACCATTTTTGCCTATTACTTTTATTTTTGAAGGAAATCACACTAGTTTTGAAGGAAATCAGCTTATACTGTTTTGAAAAAGCTGATTGTGATTTAAGATAATTCCTTCATAACCATACTAGAATAAACAAAATACAAAGGTTTATGGCCATGATAGTGAATCAGGCTCCCAATTCAATTTTTAAATAATGTTAGAATTTTAAGACTATGACTATTAATGACAGAGCCAGTTTAATGCTCTGCTGTCATCTTGAAATTCTAAATAATTTTTGAACAAAGCGTCCCATATTTTCATTTCGCACTGGACCCTGCAAGTTATGTGGCTGGTTCAGATTTATAATCTGATAATAGATCTACTTTCTTTAAGTAGAAGCCCTCCTTAAGGGCCCAAAACTTGGAATGATTCATTATAACCTGGTTTCACATGAAAATCTTCCCCAGAATTACAAGGCAACTGTGACAACAATGAACACCCCTTTCCTAAGCTCTTGTTATAAGAAGCTGTTTTTTTAATTAAAAGAGAGAATGAACTGATCTGCTTTAACTTTCAATTCGCTCTTGAGGTGTCTTGTTTTATGCAACTAATTTGAAAAATAAAAGCTTGTATATATGATGCTTTAATGTGCTTTTCATAGTTGCCAGCTTCATGTGATGTAAATTTTCATTTAAACATTCATTCTTGCTTCTGATTTATTCATTTTTCTATATTTTTTTCTCATTTCTTTTGCATGCAAGGCTTTTTGTTTCTTTTATGGACTGCAATGTAAGCAAACCCATCCAACCAACTCCACTTCTGGAACCACTTTATCTACGGATTTAGAATGTGGCAAATTAATTCGAGAGGAGAGAGGGATTCGGAAACAGTCCTCAGTTCATACCGTGTAATCAGTTTTTTTATAAAAAAAAAGAAGTGTGCCCAGTAGAAAATGTTTTTGCTAATTGGTGTTGTTGATATTTGTATTTGCTAAGCATAAATAGCCACAATTCTCTATTCCTTTAGGATAGCAAAACTCATGTATTCTAGACATTGAAATGAATACACTGGAAAGAGACTTGCACTGTATGTTGAAGGAGGGGCATATTAGGAGTATACAGACTTCTAGAAATGTGTATTTACAAGAATCTTCTCTGTCCCACTCATCATCTTAGTTCTATCTTCATGCATTAAAAATAAGTAACTCTTTCTTCATGAAAAAGGAGATCAGACTTTCAACAGGGCAAAGCATGGAAACAAGATGCTTATTCTGTGGACTTCTTTTCATCTTTGTGAACTTCGTTCCTTGCTCTTTTTTCTTCTCCCTGTTCATATATTGTGTAGATCTGTGTATTGTCAAACGACCCGAAACCCTTACCTTTTCAATAGTACACACATAACTCCATAACAATGATAATTTTTAATTGAAATTGATTCCATGATTTAAAATGTATTATTTACACAAAGACTCAAAAATGTCTTCAAATTTAAAGATGTAAAAACCGCGATCCACAGAAAGAAAACTAAACTTGAAACTTCTGGCGTCACAGAAGAGCACTAGCTAAATTGAACATCACTCATGGAAACAGAACACAGTCAAGAATAATTCCTGGACAGAAATTCATTAACCTCAAACTCCCAAATAACGTTTACTTGTAGAATTTAACAGTCTTCTGTAGGTTCTGAGTCTTGAAGGAACAGTGATATTTTTCAAGCTGTATAGTACTTCTTTGAAGATCCCAGCAAAGTTCTAAGCTATGTACTAATTCATTTCTATTTACCACTCACTTTGCATTGATGAACATCTTTCTAGGAGATGTTATTTCACTTCCTTCCCACTTACCCTAGATAGAGTGGTTGTTCTTGGAGCAATCTTTCCTGAACATCACCACTTTCACAGTTATTTCTTTGGATCCATCATTATTATTAATTCATTCCAAGTATTCTGGGGAAAAGGGCAAGAGGGAAAAAACAAAGGAAAGAATGTCCATACATATTAGTTACAGATCTCTGTAGATTCATTTTCCATCTTCATTCAAAGTGCTGTAAATAATTCCCATGCTAACTCAACCAGGTGACATAAAAAACCTATTGCACATTTAATTTGTTGTGACAGAGAATATCTGATGATTCCTCTGGGCTCGTTTCTCCTCCCTAGTGAATAGGAGAATTGAAGATGTGTTTCATCTTTTCTAAATATGGGATCAGTTGGTCTTTACTCTTTTCTTAATGGGATTATCTTTTGACACATCAAGCAATCCCCTAAAGCACATTCCTTGAAGTAGAGATACGCCATCTGTGCAGTCATATAGCATTTTACCTTCTCTTTGCTTAGCTTTAAATGGCTCCCAGTTTTGGAAACCACAGGCCTCTCCAATCAACCATATATTTCTCCAGTAAAGCATATTCAGGAAAGTTGACTAGTTGACTCTTGTCCTAATTGTTTCTCAGCTTTGCTTCCTTCTTTAAAGAAATGTACTCAGAAGAAAATATCATAAATTACACTAACATTGTTTTATTATTATTAAACTAGAAGCAACATACTATTTGTCCCAGGTCAGAGTTCACATTTTCATAATCAATAGAATCAGATGTTGGGATATGACATTATTCTTAGTTTCATATTTCATGGATTCAGTATATAGAAACCACAAATTTCATAAGTTTACTCTCCCAAAGACAATTTAATAAACCAAAAATGCTACCAAAAGAGTTCAAGTGTGATTGATGAAGTATTGACAATCAAAATTAACAATCACTAACGAAACTTAACTTTCTGTAGAGATTATTACTTAAAAGTGTAATTCAGAGATTTGGACAGAGAAATTATCTCTCTCAAAAGTTAGTATTTCTATACTACTTTAGACTGTATACTACCTAATTCTGGTATTTATGTACTATTTTATAGTTTTCAAAATGTTTTCACATACAACATTACATTTGAACCTTTCAACAATTTTAATTCAGCTTTACTAACAGAGAAGTAGATATCAGTCATTGGCCTGCAGTTATAGATTTTAGAAGCAGAAGAAAATTTTCTAAAACAGCCAAACTTAGATTCAGGTTCTAGCAGAGCCACATGCTAAATGACTGTAGGCAAGTTACCAAATTTCTCAATCTTGATTTCTTAATATGTAACAGTGGGACAAAATTTCTAGAACATAAAGTTTTGTAGGGGGGTTTTTCAAAAGGGGTTCAATTGGCAAATGTTTCTCAAATAAAATTTTCATAGTAAAATAACCCATGGAGCGTCAATCTAAATGTTCCTTTACTACATGCTATCTCAGTGTGCATCACAAGTTTTTGTGCATTGAGAATTTTCAACAAAGCGGAAAAGTATTCAGCACTTCTCAAGCCTATTAGATTGCAGATTTTTTTCCCCACAGCATCTTGACAGACCAGTGTTCCACAGATCATCCTCCAGGGAACACAGGTGTGATCACGTGACTCTCATCCCATAATAGTGTACAAAACATCTTGCATTGTGCTTGGCACATAGTAGCCACTCAATAAATAGTTATGTATTCTTTGGAGTAAATTTCTAAGCCTCAATTTTCTTACTTGTAACATGAAGGTAATATTATGGGCTTTATACATTTACTATGATAATTAAATAAGATTATGGCAGAGAAAATGAAATAATTAATAAAAGTCCTGCTAATATATATCAGTTAACAACCGTTGGTACCTTCTGGAGGAGCTAAGTATTGTTCTCTGGTCACATGGGCAGTAACTAAAATTTATCAAACATCTTAAAATGGAATCTGGTTTAAAAAATTGGTTTTCTAATTTAGAGGCTCAAGCTCTATCTCTAAGAGCAGTTTTTCTTATACAAGCATCATAAATCAATGGCAGAGGTCACTGCACTTGGAAGAAGGACCCAAATTGGTAATATGTGAAGATCTATAGTAGAAGCTCTGGACCTCGTCTCTAGAAATTCTAATTTAATTAGTTGGGGCATGACATTGGTAATTTTTTCAGATGCCCAGTTGATTTTAATGTGTTGGAAACGCTGAGAACCAATAAGCTAAAGCACAAACTTATATATATAATTAGAACTCAATAAATCATTGCTGTTCATTGCTTGATTGATTGCAGAAGTAGAGCCACTAATCCTATGCAATATGTATAACACATGTTTGGCATTCAATCTGACAGGCCCTTTCCACTGAGAATTCAGGGAAAAACTGCACATCTTTGAGATGGAAATTTTATGATATTCAATTGATAATCTTCATGATTAGTTGTAAAACTATAGAGCTAGACCAACTCAGAATTATCAAGTAGACAGTTTATTGCTCTCTCTGTACCCTTTCCTCCCTGGAGAAATCTTGATTCATCATCTCGAGTACTTACTTTCTTCACACTCTTCTCGTTTTGTTTGTTTGTTTGTTTTTTTTAGATGGAGTGTTTCTCTGTCGCCCAGACTGGAGTGCAGTGGCGCCATCTTGGCTCACTGCAACCTCCACCTCTTGGGTTCAAGCAATTCTCCTACCTCAGCCTCCTGAGTAGCTGGGATTACAGGCGTGAACCACCATCTGGCTAATTTTTGTATTTTTAGTAGAGACAGGAGTTTCGCCATGTTGGCCAAGCTGGTCTCGAACTCCCCGACCTCAGGTGATCCACCTGCCTCGGCCTCCCAAAGTGCTGAGATTACAGCCATAAGCCTCCATGCCCAGCCCACACTCTTCTCTTTCTCCTTTTATACTGATTCTCAACCAGTTCTTGCCATCATGTCGATGGATGCTAAGACCACAGTGATCCTACCAGGAACCACTGCATATCCAGCAAACTGTAGAAAAAAAGACTTGAATGTGAAAGGAAAAAAAAAAAAAACCAACAACTTTTAAGCTTTATGTTTACATTATTAGTTCTCATACTTTGGTGTAAATCAGAATCACCTGGGGAAATTATCTAAACTACTGTTTACAGGCTCTACCTTCCGACATTTCTCCTCAGTAGAAGAGTCCAGCAATCAGCATTTACAATGAAGCCTGAAAGTGAATGCCTAAAACTAGTTGTATACATTAGTTTTCATAAAAATTAGCTTGAATGTAGCAGTTTTTTCCCAAATTAAGTCAGGTACATGACTCCTTCTTAAAAGAATCTCCAATACAAGCGGGGTTTTTTGGTTTTTGGTTTTTTGTTTTTTAATAGCTTTTCTTACATTTTTTTCCCCAACAATCCTAAATAGTTGCATTATTTAAAACTAGATAGTAAACATGAGTTTTTATTAAAACTAGTTTGAATATAGTTTTACTCATTTTATTTCAGATTAGCTGTTGAGCTAATCTGAGTTTTTGTTAAATAATAACAGATTGCGGATTATAATTTGAAAAATATTGTTCAAGCTCAGGAGAGAGCAGGGAGGCAGTAAAAGGTTGAACAAGTGGCCAAGTGTGGTGGCTCACACCTGTAAGCCCAGGAGTTCAAGACCAGCCTGAGCAACATGGTGGGACCTCATCTCTATAAATCAATAAACAAACAAAGATTGAACAAATGCATCAACAGCAACGAAACATAGTGTTGTCTAATTTGTTTCCTAATAAGTTTGCTTCTAACCTAATGAAATAAGGGGGAAAAAACCTAAGCTGTAGGCTGGGCGCAGTGGCTCACGCCTGTAATGCCAGCACTTTGGGAGGCCGAGGCAGGTGGATCACGAGGTCAGGAGATCGAGACCAGGGTGGCTAACACAGTGAAATGCCATCTCCACTAAAAAATACAAAAAAAAAAAATTAGCTGGGTGTGGTCATAGGCACCTGTAGTCCCAGCTACTCTGGAGGCTGAGGCAGGAGGATGGTGTGAACCCGGGAGGTGGAGCTTGCAGTGAGCCGAGGTCGTGCCACTTCACTCCAGCCTGGGTGACAGAGCGAGACTCCGTCTCAAAAAAAAAAAAAAAAAAAAAAATTAAGCTTTGTATTTTACTTTGTTTTAGACTAAAATTATAAATTGAATTTATTTTACAAAGTTTTTCCAGCAAAATCGGAGCTATTTAAGGAATACATGGTGGATAGGAATCTTGCCATTGGGAAAATCAGCTGGATCATATGATTATAAACCTATCCAAGGAAAATTATTTCCAAATACCTCACTGCATTTGACTGGCATTATATTATGTTCTGTATGAGCCATCTGTGGCAATGCAGTACTACAATGAATCCCAATTAGTTTCCAAGCACGTGACCCTTATACCACAAGGTCTATTTCCTAGTAAGCAATTTAGAGAGTCTGAACAGCCTTTAATACAAAAGGAAAGCAAAGCATTCTTACTTATTAGACTATCTTCTGAACATCTAACAGTGCCAAATGGTATTATTAATTAACTCTTGTAGATAATAAAAAAAATTTCTGCTTGATGCTGCAGTTTTAACTTGCCTTTAGGAACCATCTCATTATGCTTCTCACAGTTATGGAATTTTATGTCCATATGCACAAGCATATTAAAATCATTTTTGCTTTCAAAATTCTCTCTACAGAGGCTGGTATTACAGAGAATGGGGTTCTACCTTAAATTTTCTAAGAATTTTTATTTGCCAAGATATGAACAACCTTGTGACAGAAAGTCCACATTACAAATGCAGTGTGTGAATTTGAAACTCTGCAGAATTTGAACTTCGTGGTTGTCAGCCCAAATACGGCTAATGGTCCAAAATACACAACAACGTGTATCCATGTTGCAATGCATACATCCAGATAGACACAAAAATGAGTAAGACCAGGATGATGGAATAAAGTTACTGTATTTCCCCCTAGCAACTAAAATATTTTAATTTAACTTGACCAGAATTGTCTTTCTCCCCAGTTTTTCAACTGGATGGAGGGTTTAGACTTAAAATATTCAAATATTCCGATTTTTCAACCTAAAACACGAAAGCAGTCCTGATGAGTTTACCAGCCACAGGAACCAAGAAATGACTGTCGTTTGATAACCCCCTCAACTTTAGTATTTATCTTTCCTCGGTGTTCCTTGGCACATTATCAGATGCTTCAAAGTGTCTTCAGTTCTATTTCTTCTGTAGCCTGATCAACTTATTTAGCAAGTGATTTGCAAAAGTCTCTTTAATTAGGTTATTTTTGTAATCGTGCAGAGGCTTTCCTTTGCCTGGAAACTCAAACATTCATTACTTCTTAGAAAAGCCAGGAAGCAATTAACATCAATTTAGAAATAACATTTCTAATGTACAAATTGATGTTGTCTTATCAACCGAACAAACTCTAAATGACGGGCATGGCCCAATAGACAGGTGACTTGGGAATCACATGCCAAGAACTCAGGTTTCCACACCACTGCTAAAGAGCTGCGTGTCTTTGGGCAAGTCATTTTACTTCCCTCAACCTCAGTGTCTTCATCTGTGGAATGACGAGGTTGCATTTGAAGTTCTTTTCCAGCCACAATATTGTTTGACTCTAATAGAAAATGGGAAGGAAGTAAAAACATAGAAGCAGTGATAAAAAGAGATTTTTGTTTCTACATTTCTTTATACGGCTGTGTGTCCCTCTTGGACACATGAAATTCCTGTTGCCATCAGAATGTCCTTCCAGTACTTCAAGGCAGAAAGGCCTGCCCTGGATATAGAGAAAACAGCCCCACTAGCCATCACGACATCAAGAAGCAAGAAGGTTCCCATCCAGTGAATCATAAGCAAATCATTACAGACAGATTGAAGTTTACAGAAGTAGAATTATTCTTGACCTTAATGAGCCTACAGACCAGGTAAAACAAAGCAAAAAAGACATATGTACTTAGGAAGCTATTTGAAGCTGTGGAAATGAATACACATTCACAATTCACAAAAGAGGATGATAAATGGGACTGGACCACATAGGAAGACTCTCTCTATTCTGTAAGTGTAACTTAGTGTTTCTTCTAAAGACAGACAAGGAGAAATAAAGAAAGAGGACAGCATGCATTTATTTTCTATTGTTTTTTTGTTTTTTGTTTTTTGTTTTTTTTGAGACGGAGTCTCGCTCTGTCGCCCAGGCTGGAGTGCAGTGGCCGGATCTCAGCTCACTGCAAACTCCGCCTCCCGGGTTCACGCCATTCTCCCGCCTCAGCCTCCCGAGTAGCTGGGACTACAGGCGCCCGCCACCTTGTCCGGCTAGTTTTTTGTATTCTTTTTAGTAGAGACAGGGTTTCACCGTGTTAGCCAGGATGGTCTCGATCTCCTGACCTCGTGATCCACTCGTCTCGGCCTCCCAGAGTGCTGGGATTACAGGCTTGAGCCACCGCGCCCGGTCTTTTCTATTGTTTTTATCCCTACCTTTCTTCCTACCATCAAGTATAGGGGATTTTATATGAACTGCTCTCAAACTAAAAATGAGTGAAACTCTTAGCTTTTGAGATGTTAAGTAGTCTCTGCAGATTTGTAGCACAGAGAAAAATCTTGAAAACCATGCTTTTTAATTGCAAGATTCAGGTGTTTCATTGAATATGTAAGTTGTTGTAATTCAAAAAAGTTTATCTGCAATTGTCGAGAGCCAAAACCCAAAAGGCTAAGGTTGGAGAAATAGAGTTATGATGTTTCACTACCTGATTTTCCTACCCCAGACCAGATTCTGACCACTAGGAAAGAGAGAATTGGAGGAAAGTCACAAAGGTTAGACACCACCTTAACCTCTGAGAGGAGGCTATTCCTAAACCAATTACCATCTCTGAGCCAAGTCCACACTTGGGAGGATGCAGGAGAATAGAAACCACAGAAAAATTAAAAGGGAATCCTGGACAGAAAACACCATTCTTTACTTCACAGGGTGAAGGGCCAGGAGGTGGTAAGACTTGTAGAGACATTTTGTATGCCGCTGTCTCCTGAATGGCAGAATAACAGCATGCAGGCAGTGAAGCTGTGGAATGTTTCATAGATAGAGTCTTCCTCAATCTCAGAGAATGCAGGGAAAACAGTCAAAAATCCGTGGCTCTTCTCACCCAAGAGTAGTGTGAGGAAGGACTGAGAGAACCAGTGGACTGGAAGACTTGAAGTTACAGCAGGAAAGACACAGAGTGTGTGGATGTGACAAGGAGACCACAGTGGGACCATGGTCATCTCAGAGGGTACAGCAGAGACAGAAATCAGTGCTCATGACCTAGTAGGATGTCACATCTCCATGGAAGCCAAAAGAACAGAGGGTGGCCTTGGACTAGCTGATCCTGGGCCCTCTAGACACCCGTCCTTATCCCAGATGACCCTTGGAAAGAAGAGAAGAGAGAAGGGAGGTGGGGAGATGCTTGCATTAACTGAGACATTAACCAAAAGAAAGTATTTAAAACCAAAAGTGAATTACCTTGAGTTAATAAGACGCACTAGCAGATGGGAAACCTCTAAGCTAAGGTGAGTTCCATTTTTTTAAATAATATCACATAATTTGTTTGCATATCCAAGTTTGTAGCTTGAGAAAAATGCATTCCCACTATCACAGGCATAAACTGCTACCCCAAAACTATGCGTGTAGTGCATACGTGCACTGTGGACAGCTAACACCCTACATCACGGTCCGTTTAGCTTAAAGGTAGGGTCATTCCCTGTAGAGAAAGGGCATGCAAAGAATTTCTTGGAAGTTTATTTTATGGCCCTAATTCAGCCTCTGAAATGCAAAAAAGAAAACAAAACAAAACAAAACAAAACAAAAAACCAAGCCTTTTCTATGAGGTGAGGGAAAGCCAGTCCACACAGAATCCTCTCAGGCCTTCAGTGCAGGAAGCCAGGGAGACGTTAGAGGACCAAGGCACAAAGCCACCACACTGGCCTCTGACAGCGACTCTGGAGAGGAGAAAGGCACTGTGTGCTTTGGATTGAAGCACAAACCCACATTTCTGCCACAGTTAAGCAAGGAGAGCTGCTTACTTCCAGGTATACAAGGCCCACTGGAAGCTTTCCCTCACTGCAGGAATCTCTCTCTGTTCTCTGCTCATAACACTGGACTGGGCCATGTTTCATGCTCCCTTTTATACCATCAGCCATTTGCATGCCCTTTCTAGGGCAGGAAAATGTTTTAGCTGCTCTAGAGCTCCCTTGGGAGGCCATGGGAGTCTCAGAGGACAGTTTCAGGCTAGCCTGATGGCATACGCCGCTGACACTTCTCTGCTCCATTAACTGCCTCCTCTGAGAGCCTGAGACAGAGACTGGGCTACGGTTTCCCTGTGTTCTCAGGTCCCCTCACCTATCAGGCTGCTTTTCTTATCCTACTGCATGGGAGTCTGCCCCCAGAGAAGGCAGAGGAGGTGCTCCTCCTCAGATCTCCCTCAGCATCTAGGCTCTGGTCAGGATTCTTGCATCACCTGGTTGAACTTTTCTCCTTGAGAGCAGCTGCAAGACAGTCCTTTCTTTATACTCCATCCTCAGTCCTATAGGCTGAGTCCTGAAGGCTCTAAGCTTGATATTTAATGTCAAACTTTTACAATTCAAAGTGCCTGCTTTTTCCATGTTTCAAACACCTGTCTGTCGTAATCAATAGCTTCAAAGACTGCAGCGTCTTCTATAGATCCACAAAAGTCCATTTAAAAGCTCAAAGCTCCAAATTTGAGTCTTTTTTCTTTCTATATCATCCCTACCCTGAAGGTAATGCATATAAAAGCACTTGCTGTAACTTGAAAAGTGAGAAAAAGGAGTGGGATTCAGAAGAACTGGAAAAAAGCACACAGATTAATATCAAAATATTACATGGCCTCAATGTTAACTCCACTTTTCAAAGTTTTCTGTGACATTATCCCTAATGTTAGAGGAGGATGAACTTACACATCCCCTACTTGTCAGGAGTTTGCACTGGATGGCCCTGGGTGGCTACTCCATGTGCAAAATTTTTTAAGGATCATTTTTTTTAAATTAAAAATCCATATGGATTGTGCATGCCGTTTAACAATCTACTATTTTTCTATTGAGAGAATAAGGTTTCTAAATGAAATCTTTAAATAAAGATGAACAACAGGAAGAAGACACTTGTGTATCTGATGTCATGGAGTAGCCCTGTGTCCTTCATAGGGATATTTTCATGGTTTGAAGAGCTCAGTCAGGAGAACAAGGAATTCTAGGGCACGCATTCATGCAAACAGAGAAACTTAAATCTAGGTAGGATCCGAGATGGTAAGGATGTTGGCATCAGGTCCCAGATGTGGGAACGAAAATGAAATAGAGCAGAAGAGACAACATGGAGGCAATGAAAACAGGACATTAACAGACACAGGAAAAAGGAGTTCATGAAGTCTACAAGCTGTAGCCAAAGGAAGGAAGACAGGGGCTTTCAAGAGTGATTTCCTATCGGGAGCCAGTTTAAAGCATTAAAGGTGCAAGAAAATGGGCCAGGCAAGACGTGGCTGCTGAGTCACAGGTGGAGATTAGGATAGGTGGCCACACCTGTAAGTTTTATTTCAGTGGCTAGATTTCCTTCACCCCAACATTCTTTACACAGACCCAGGAGATGAGAATCAGCTTTCTCATTAGCTCTCAGGCACAAATCAATATAACCACTATTCTAAAAGCTAATACAGTGATCAACACTCAACCTCTAGGATTCACTTTTTTAAATTCCAAGCATGGGTGTACAAAAGATGGCCCATGGGTTGTGAACGAGCTCAGAAAATGGATCAAACCACAGGAAATGCTGCCCAATCCTCAGTTCTGGAATGCCAAAACTTCCCACAAGGATGGTACACATAAAACCACTCCAAAAATCTCCCCCCGCCTGCCTTCATATAATTAGTTAGAGATCATTAAAGCCTGGATTCTGCTCTTAGATCATGAATTCTCTTGGGAAGGCGTGAAATCTGTGGACAGATAGGTGACCAGACTGTACAAGTCTCTGTGTTGCAAATCCCTAAATAGGATTCCTCTGTTCCTATTCCTGAAAAAGTTTCTTGATTGTATCCTCAAACCATCCTAGGTTTGCTCCTACACTACAGCTTAGAGTTAAAAAATGTTAAGGAAGTGAAGTTTTAGTCCTTCTTTAAAAAATATAATCATTGAGACACTGGCTCCACAGAACTACGGTAGGAATTTGACCAAGACAAAAAAAAAAATAGTAATAATAATCCCATTATTTTTCAGGAAACTATTTCTTTAATGTTCTACATTTTACTGAAATTGTCTTTATAAAAATACTCCAAATCTTAGCTTGCTTTCTATTTATACTACGTCTATACATAAAATGCAAGGTTTTACATCTATACAATGACAATATTACCTACATCCCTTTTCTTCCATGTGTAATGTGAAAATTTATCAGACAGTGTCACAGAGCACTTCAAGTGCCTTTGAATAAGGAGCCTATTAAAGGGAGAAACCTATACAAAATGTTAAGATTTGTATTGTATTATTGGCTAGGCCAGAGCTTCTGAAAAATAATTCCTCAGAAAAATCCTTAAGGGTATAAGCATCCAAAGCAGTTCTCTGAAATGTTCACCTATACCTACCAATGAATGAAAGACGTGAATGTATAAATGCTAAATCTACAGTGAGAAATTAATCTGACATTCACAATCTGATGTCAAGTTTGCAACCAGTATGAAAGCCAGGTCCAAACAGCATAGTTTTTTGAATACTGCAAACTCAAATCCAATTTTGCCCAGAGCTTTTCCTATAACTTAAAAAAAAAATTGTTCTTTTCCCCTGAATCATATTTCGTGAGGCAGAGTATTTTAGGCACAAAACAAAAAGAAATTTAGTAGTCCCTCCCACCCCATCCAGGCAACATTTGCAACAAAAGGATAAAGGTGTAAAGAGAAGATATAATTCATATTCAGGCTCACACAAGCATCAAGAAATCAAACATTTGAGGTTAATTCAAAGGAGGTGTCATGAAGTCATCAATTAAAAAAGAAACAAACCAAAGGGGAAGGTAAACATAAGCAAAGAAGACAGAATAGGGAAGAAAAGAGGCTCCTTAGGGACACACCACAAGCTCTGAGGAATCAGAGAAGAGCAATAACTTTCTGCAAAACTGAAATAAACAAGCAAATCTCTCCCCTTAGAAAACCAAGAGTTTTAGTTGAAGTTTCTATTTCAATCTCTACTAGACTAACTTGTGTTTCTCCATTTCCTTTCCTCTAAAGGAAAGATCACACACACACACACACACACACACACACACACACTCTACATTACTTTTGGATAATGTCAGAAACAGCATAAACTGCAAGAACATACTTTATTACTATAAATTCACTTGTAAATGAATTTTTCTAGCAGACATTATTATAAAGATTCATTGTATAGAATCTTTATAATAATAATAAAGTAATAGATGGTATTAGTAATAGATGGTAATAGATGGCTCATAAGCACAGAGATGGAATTTTTAAGTGGCCAGGGACTGAGGTGAGCTTTCATTTCCTTCTGATGTTGGAATATCTATGTATACAGCACAATACAAGTCGTCATAATGCCTATAACTACACAGACACAGAAACATGTTATGGACTGGGCAAAAGAAGTGGTAATCGGCCTTGAAAATTTATGTGTTAAACACATATGGGAACTATTTTAACTAAAACAGTAGTATAAGCAACTCAAAGGAATTGCTGCACAGATGTGCGTCAGATGGCTCAAATTAAAGAACCATCAACCTTTTCACTGTATTTCTCCTATGGAAAAAAAAAAAAGTGAGTGCAATGAGTGGCATAGAGTTAAAATATATGCTATGATATATAAAACTTAATTTTAAAGAAAAAGCATACTTAAAATATGCAACCCATTGGACTGTTTTGCATGTAACAGTTCATTGAATTCTCATAATAGCTCTATGAAAAGGATTCTAGTATTGTCCCACTTTATACATAAGGAAACTGAGTCCAAGAGAAAATAAACACTGCCCAGTGTAACCCGGCTACTAGGAAGTATAGCTGAAATTAAAACTCCTCATTCTGATACCAGGCACCAATTCTAAACTGTAATTAAAAGTCACTTGTAGGCCGGGCACGGTGGCTTACGCCTGTAATCCCAGCACTTTGGGAGGCCAAGCGGAGCAGATCACGAGGTCAGGAGATCGAGACCATCCTGGCAAACATGGTGAAACCCTGTCTCTACTAAAAATACAAAAATTAGCCGCTTGTGGTGGCGCGCACCTGTAGTCCCAGCTACTCAGGAGGCCGAGGCAGGAGAATCGCTTGAACACAGGAGGCGGAAGTTGCCATGAGCCGAGGTGGCACTACTGCACTCCAGTCTGGCAACAGAGCAAGACTCCATCCAAAAAAAAAAAGAAGTCAAGTGCAAGTGTAGATTTATTAAAAATGTGAACTCCATCACATTTTTAATCCAGGCCCCAGATCCAGGCTACTGAAGGACTTTCTAGTCTGCAAAGTACCAGAAAATACTACCTGAGTATCCTGCCTCCATTTGCACTACGTCTTGAGTAAGGCAGCTAGCTGAATGCCATTATGTTTGATACTTTCTCATGAAAGTAGGACTTAGGAATTTAAACCAAAATACTTTAAAATGATGTTTCTATGACTCTGTAAATATGAAAAACCCAAGCCTACAAACAGAAGTTTTAGAAAGCTACTGTCATTTTGGTCCCAGTTCAGAAGCTCATGTATCTTTAATTCCGAGATCATAAAAGGCAAATTAATTAATGAATATGAGCCCCTCCCAAGCCACTCTGGGCTGAAAGATGACTTTCACAATTTCATTTCCTGTGGATCCAAGAATGTGTGGTTTACTCGAGCTCATGGCTGGGAGAAGACTTAAAGGTCACCTTTCCTTGTGACTACAGCAAAAACTTGGAGGCAGAAAGGTCAGCCCCAATATCTTGCCATTTTCTTCTTGACAGTCTGAGACAAAGTGAGAATCAAAAAGAAATCATTGTTTGCAACCAAAGACCAAGAAAGCAGACCACTGATAAAACTGTATTTATATTTGCTCTCACACAAGCAGCAAGAAATAAATACTTGGAGTTCGTCAAGAGTAAAGATGTTTGTTGTACTTTAAGGGAGTCTAAAATCTGGGGGAGGATTTCCTTTTTTAAAAAAATAAAGTTAGTTGAAACAGATTGTCAAGGTAATATCTATGACCACTCCTCTACCCAAAATAGGAAAAAGAGGTTTCAATGAGACCTTCCTCCGTGTGTGTCGAGTCACACTTGGAGATTCATTTTGCCGATTTCAATGTAAAATGAAATGAAATGCCTAAAATCAAATGCTTGAGAGTTCAAGTAAAGAAGAAAGACTGGAATTTCTTAACATAATAGTTTTTGGGAAAATTCACAAAAAGCTCTCTATAGTGATAAAAAATATTTTTAAAAAGTAATGTGTAGATGATTTCTAGGGAAAGCACTTGGTTTGGGCAGTCCAGATATACTGAATGCAAGCTCTTTCTCTTGGGTAAGCGACTTAATATCTCCAATAGTAAATTTCCCCATCTATATAGAGGGTATAATATGTAATAAAGTTTGCAAATTTCTTGACACACTTTTCTTTCCTCCTTCCATTCCTTCCAGTTTAAAGCCAAAAATATTTCTTCCATTGAAATATATTTGAGTAAAGTTTGCAAAACTCTGATACAATACTATATATCACAACAACTCTATAAAATATTAATTTGCTCTTAATAGCAACATTTAAGCTTCATATGGTGTAATGTTAACAAATTATTATATTTCATTCATGATATGCAGACATGATGTTTTGGCTTACAATTTTTTGACTTTGCAGTGGTGCGGAAGTGATACACAGTCTGGACAAACCATTCTTTAAGTGCCCATACAACCATTCTGTGTTTTACTTTCAGCATTGTATTCAATAAACAAATTATATGACAGAGTCAACACTGTATTATAAAATGGGCTGGATAGATTATTTTGCCCAACTGTAGGCTAGTGTAAGTATTCCATGCATGTATAAGGTAAGCTAGGCTAAACTGTAGGTTAGGTGTATTAAATGCAATTTCTCCTTAATATTTTCAGCATACAGTGTATGTATTGGGACACAACCCCATAGTAAGTGAGAAGCATCTGTACTTGCTATAACATTTTTGAAGTATAGTTCATAAAAATATTTCTGACGTTTTACTTTGTGTGTCATGACATCCCTCCCAATTCACCGAAGCTACAATTTACCATTTGAAAGAACATGAGCACACATGAGTTTTTATGTTTTTGTATTATAAAAAAATGGAAGTTAAATTCTAATCCTATAAACACTTATGCTTAAAGGAGATAAAAAGTTTTATTCAAAGACCCAGTTTTTTAAGAGACATATATTTGAGAGTCCAATAGTTTACACCTAGAACCTAAATTCTAGGTCTGGTTTTGAAATCAAGTAGAAAAAAATTAAAAATAGAAAAATTTAAAACTACTACTTCTCTAAACTACATCAAGTTATTTTTGGAACAAAAATAACATTTTCAAATACACATGTTGCACACTGATACACAAGAACCACACTAGATATTTAGTACTTTGCAAGCATAGGACACACATTTCTTCCTGTAAGGCAGTTACAAACTAGACACATCACCTGGTGGCACATTGTCATTTGACTTTCAACCATATCCATTTTGTGTGCTAAGGTTTAAAAAGTATGCTTGCACTTCTATAACCTTTACCAAAGGTTTTGCTTTTTAGAGGATTTTTTTTTATTGTGGTAAAAACAACTTGAGATCTAACCACTTAAAAATGTCTAAGTGTTCAAGACAATATTAACTATAGGCCCAATGTTGTAAAGAAGATCTCCAGAACTTGTTTATCTCGCATAATTGAAATTTTATACCCCCTTGAGCAGCAACTGCCCCCATTTCCCTTCCTCCCAGCCTTTGGTAACTACCATTCTACTCTGTTTTCATGACTTTGACTATTTTAGATGCTTCATATAAGTGGAATCATGCTGCCTTTGTCCTCCTGTGCTGGCTTACATCACTAGAAGATGTTTTAAGAGTGAACTCATCAAAAAGAAAACTACTTTTTAGAAACTTCTCTAACCAGGAAATTGTAGAAATTTCTCTGAGCAGGAATTATTCACTCAAAGATCTTATCTTGGCTAGAAAAATGACAGCAAATTATGTTTTATTGGTCCATTTATATACTATGCATGTGAATAGATATAGCATAATTGCAATGGAGATTATATACATTGTCTGTATATGTAGAACATTTTTCAATCATAATTCCATTTTCCATTTTCTTTTGTATTACGCCATCGTTTTTGCTGTGCAGTTCAGTACCACATTATTTTCCATTTCGACCACAGCTGCATCATTGCTGCTGCCAGAATCTCTGTTTTTTGGAGAAAATATACAATTTAAAATTGTTTTTTTTCTTTTTTTTTATCAGAAAGGAAAGTCATCAAGAATTAGATTTTATTTTAGGAACAAAGTAAGGTTTCATGGGAGAAAAAAACAAAGCCTTGGTGTAGAGAAGGTTTGTTCATTTTCTATAGCATTACTGAAGTGTCCGTATGCCTTGATAATCCTATCAATGTTTGGATCATCTCAGTGGGGGAAATGACTTAATTTAACTCTATTTTGGTGTCTCAGCAAAGGTAAGTTATCTATTTTGAGAGCCCTGAATTTGCTTTAACTGGGTAGTTTTATACTACTGCATTTGTGAATGAAATCCCAAGTTTGCCAACTAACTTGCCACCTCAGTTGCCCTGAGTAGAAAAGGTGGGTGGCCAGCGGGTGGAGGAGGAGGTGATGGGAACTGGCCAATTGTGACAGAGCTGCCTTCAGGCCAATATCTTGTGTTCATAAATACCTAGGCAAGAGGCAGGTCAACGGCACATGAGCTAGACTTGATTAAGCTAACAGTCTGTATCTCATGTTCCCTAGTGTCTCTCTTTCAACGCCATCATGGAAGAACTGGGAATCTCACTGAAGAATCAGAAAAAAATAAAGAAAAAGTCAAGAACTAAGGGAAAATCTTCCTTCACAAGTATCCTTACTTGTCATCAGAGACGAACTCAGAGAAAAGAGACTGTGGCGTGATCCAAGGAAACACCTGTAGGAAGAAAAAGGATGCACTCCCTACAGATTTTTGGAGAAAGGATTTCTGATGAGTGTGTGATGTGTTTCCATATATCTATATCCATAACTCTGATTATGTATACAGATATAAGAAATACAAAAGTTTAAAAAGCTCACATAGATATGACTCGGGAAGTGACACCAGTTCTTTTAAAATAAATTTGTATGCTCACTTATTTTGCATTTTTTCTTTTGCCCCAATAAATTGTTGTGTGTGCTTTCTAAATAATAATAAAACAACAGGGTTTTTTCCAGAACAAGTTCAGCGTGGTTTGTTCCCCATCACTTGCTCCCATTGGCAAAGGTATGTTTGCTGTATGTTGTCAGTTGTGAACTTTGCTATTTTGAAAACTCTTCTTACTGGTTTAGACAAACATAGTCATTTTGGGCTGAGTTTTAAAAATTACTTTTAGCTTATACCAAGTTACCTGGTTACTATGGTAAAGTGAACCCATTTATCTTTGTGTTCTAAAGTCTAATTTTATACATAGTTTAAGTGATACTCAGAACATTAGTGAGCTGTGCTGGAAAAGGATACCAAAAAGCAAATATATGTTCAAAAAGTAAAAGTGTTCACCACATTCTGGGTACCATTCTAGGTTCTGGGGATCCCAGGGTGAAGAAAACAGATATGGTCCCTGTATTAGTTCATTTTCATGCTGCTGATAGACATACCTGAGACTGGGTAATTCATAAAGAAAAAGAGGTTTAATGGACTCACAGTTCCACATGGCTGGGGAGGCTTCACAATCATGGCAGAAGGTGAAAGGCACATCTTACATGGTGGCAGGCAAGAGAGAATGAGAGCCAAGCAAAATGGGAAACCCCTTATAAAACCATCTGATCTCATGAGAATTATTCACTACCACAAGAATAGTATGGAGGAAACTGTCCCCATGATTCAATTATCTCCCACCAGGTGCCTCCTACAACACATGGGAATTATGGGAGCTAAAATTCAAGATGACATTTGGGTGGGGACACAGCCAAACCTTATCAGTCCCCGTTCTCACATAACTAATTATAAGACAAAGATGAAAAACAGTATATTACTCAAAGCAGGATTAGAACTTCCTCAGAGGAAGTCCAAAGCTGAAGGAGCCCTCAGAAGTATTTAACCTGGGGCTGGGTCAAGAAGGGCTTCCTGGAGAAAGGAATAGCTAACTTAAGATTTGGGGGATGACTCAGACATTATCAGGTGAAGGGAGCCAGGCTGAGGAAGCAGCATATTAGAAGGCATGGAAATAAGAGAGAATAGGGCTATTATGTTAGAGGAAAAATGAGTTTGGTGTACCTAAACTATAAAATGCAAATAGGTCCAATAGGCCTGATAGGTAGCAGTTACTCTGGCTGAGGGAAGAGGAAGAATTGAAGGAAAGAAGACCAGAAGGGAGATGAGAGGGAAGTCACCCAAAAGATTCTTTCAGTAACTGCACCAGACCAGAAGTAGAGAGACCTCCTGATGAAGGAGGTAATTTTGAAGCATAATCCAAACAGCCATGGATTCAGAAAGTGGTCTCAAAGGAAAACTCCAGGATTCAGGGAGGGGGGAGGGGAGCTTAACTGGAAAATTGAGGTGACATTCATTGTGGTGGGAAATAATGGAAAGAAATAGGTATTAGTTAGTATTTCATATAACTGGTTAGTTTCTTCAGGATTATTCTAAAACTCCAGGAAACTTTTAATCTAGTCCTTCAAAGTACAAAAACATTTTCAGACCTGAAAGGGAAAAATAATGACTTTTAAAATGGCAATAGCAATAACAGATATTGGACAAATGTTTTGCTTGATTGTAATCAATATTCAGATTTCAGATCAATCAGAATTTTTATTGACAACAAACAGAAGAAAATGGTTCATCAAAATGCATCAGGAGGCTTAAATTAAACATTTATAAACTGGAGTATGATGAATCTGACCAGCTAAAGATAGTCTGGAATGATAACATATTAGAAGGAGGAAATACAAAGTTTATTCACTTCACTAAAAATTATATCGGAGGCATTCTATTTTACATTTTCTAATGTTTTTCTCCCATTTTTAAATTTTTCTCTTATTTAGAAAATATTACTCTATCTTTTCACATACTATTACAGAAATTTGTGAGAAGAGAGGTACATCAACCTCTAATATCTAAAATACAGAGTGTATCAGTCTGGTTTATGGATATTTTAAGATCCACCAGCTTCTTTCCTCTTCACTTATACAGAACTAAATTTTCATTCAATACATATAACACTTGCTATAAACAACTTCGTTAAAAAATGTATTGAAAAACTGCAGAACAGGACTTTTTTTAATGTCAGCTATTAAATGTGGTGTATAATCACCTTCCTCTCTCCCTGATACTTTCATTCTGAAAGTACATTTGGCACACACAAATGTGCCTACGTTTCTGTGTGCATCTTTGTGTTTTAGGGTAAAGAACAGAGTAAGCTAATGAGTTCAGAGGAGAGAAGAAAGTGTAGAGTATCTGGAACCCAGTCCAGAAAAATTCCTGGTAACAACCATTAATCTTGAAGATTTTCATCCCGTTCACTAAAGAACAGTGACTCATACAGAGTTATGTAGAAATCAATGGCAAAGTTAATTAAAACCTAGATCTAACATTTCTTCCTTCAGCAATTTCTTGGTGCTAAAAGAAAAAGATTGCCCAGGTGAGATATTCAGGGAAACAAATGGAGGTCAGCTGTTTTGAAAGATGATGTTCACAGTTAAGATTTATTCTCCTTTCACATTACAAATCTAGGCTTCATCTTTATTGTAGGAGAAAAAGCAAGACCCCACAGAGTTGAAGATACAGTGTGGGGCTCAAAGTTTTTTATTCTTAGCCTAAAAGAAACTGCAGGAAGACAGAAATAAGGAGAAAGTAGCTTAAAGAAAACGAGATGAAGATAAAATAGAACTGACTAGTTTTATTTCCCCCTCTAGCTCAGCAGCCATGGCTTTAATTTAACCCTTTGCCTTCAACAAAAGGACTACATGGGTTCTTTGTCAAGAATCTCCGGAAATTGTTGTTTCAAAGAAGGAATAATGTAAAGGGTAACAGCATCCGCTCAGGGAAAGGTAGCTCTAGGAGCTATCCTTGTAGTGTGATTTTTAAAGAAACATAAAATCTAACTTTTCTAAAATGCATGACCCACCAGATGCTCCCCAACATCGGAGAGGCCATGGTTCAGGAAACACTGGAGCATTGGCTGAAGGAAGCCCAAGTGACAATCTACTTAGTTGATGCCTCCAGCCTAGAAGCATGAGAAGAGGACAAGCATTAACTGGTCAAGGATGTCCAAAGGAAAAAGTGACAAATGTATGCAGGGCTAGAGCAAGAAAGGTAATGGAATGTTCGGAGAAAGCACCTATGGGCGTGTGGAAGAAGTAATGAAAGGAGAGGCTGGGACCCCAAAGGTACCCTACGTTCTCAGTTTTGTTCAAGTCTAGTTCTGGATAGGAAGGGGATCTTTTTCTGGTTAGACTGTATTTTTAAAATAATTGCAGTGTGGAAGAAAGAAACAGAGGGAAATAGGAACAGTAAATCCACCAGAGTGGAGACAGACCTCCTATGTTTACAGGTAATAACTCAAAGTCCCATAAGCCTTGGGAGTGAAATGACCAGCATTAAACCATCCTGACATGTGAACATCTAGAAATCCAGAAACAAGCAGGCTGGCTTTGCAGGTGAGTGCACTCTTAGTCATGTCACAGGTGCACTGGGGAGACTTGTGTTTAAGCTTTCCACACAAAATATCCAATTAGAGAAGCTTCTTCCATTTTAGAGAGACTGCTTGGTGAAGGGAGACTTCAAAATGGATTTGTGTGCAGGTATTATCTGATGTGTTTGTTTAGAACTGTATCCTTCTTCCTTCTTTTCCCTCCCCATTTCCCATCCATTTTTCTGTATTGGGAGAGTAACCAGACATTCTAGTTTGCCCCGAACATTAAGCATTAAGCCTGAAATCGAGAAGTTCTATAGGTTAAACACTATTTTCTCTCACAAAAGTGTCCTGATTTGGATAATAAATCATACGACATTTTACTCATTGGTCCCTGGCTTCCTCTTCTTGACAGCCACAGAGTTTTACTAATAAAGTTGAAACCTTCACTGATGAAAAAATAGGGGTCCAATCCAAAGGAGCCAACAGAAGGCAAGGGATCTCCACCCAACATCAGAGTAATCCAGGATGACCCTGAAGAGTCAGACCAACCTTGACATTTCATCTGGACTTTATGAGAAATATATACATATATAAAAATGTATATGTATCTTCTATATACAAAAAGAGAAAATACATTGCCTTAGTCTCACTTGGTATATGCTCTCAGTAAATTACCAAGGTCACTTGATCAGGTAATACTAACAACTCTAATTTCAGCTATCATTTAACAAGGATGTACTAAATCCAAGTGCTTTGCATGTCCTTCACATTTGCTCACGTAATGCTCATAGAAACCCTAAGGTAAATATTATATT